>NC_142206.1:19271732-19583190 GCF_049639895.1 Pseudopodoces humilis
AAGACACATGAGGAATCTATTCAAAGTTATACATAGAGGTGGGTAGAGGGAGGGAATTTTCTGGTGATTACACCCTGGCTCATGAGATTTAATGATCCAAAACAGTCTGATAACTAATGAAATTTCTTTGCATAGCTCACTCCCCTGATTAGTTCTGAGGAGGTGTGTGTGTCTTTCTTTCCACTTTAGGGAATTTCTTGTGTAAGTTCCTTCTGAAGGTGGCAAATACCATATTTCCCTAGATGAAGCAGGCTCTGAGAAACAAACTCTGAGAATCAAGCTCTGCGTTCAGCAACTGAATATTCAATTTCATGTTGTTTGATAGTTTCATCTGTACAGAAGTTTCTTTCTCCTTTTCAATACATACCTTGTACAAATTATTAGCTCACACTTCAGCCCATGTTATAATATCTTTAAAGTACACTTTTTTCAGAGTAAAAGCTATTCAGCTGTGACACCTCTTTCCATAATTTATCTATTTAAATCTCTAGTATTGTGTAAGAAAAGATACAATTATCACAACCACTAGTTTAAATGGCAAAACCTCTTTGGAACACAAACCTTTTGTCCAAAACTTAAGTGGATTGTCATCTAGATTTGGGTTTGTTTTTTAATGGATGAGCAGATTGTAGTGTTCAGGCATGGTGATCTAGAAAATATGTTGTTCAGTACACAGAGTAAGTAATCTCTTGACAACACCAAACTCTGTTAGGTCAATTAGTGTGAGATCTCTTTGGTAAAGTAATTTTTAAGACCTATTTTCGTGTTTGTTTTGATCATCTAAACACATTTCTGGAGACAAAATGGAAGAATTTTTTTGCCTTCTGGCCTCAGCCTGGCATGGCAAACTGAGTGAAATCAAGAAGAAAAAAAGTAGAACAGTAATAGTTTCCCTTTATGCTTGTCATGTCTCCTTTGAAAGTAACTATTTGAAATGTTGACTGCAGCCCCATACTAACAAGGGGACAGAAATAGAGATGAGTTAATCCTCCCACTGACATCATGTCATGCTGCACTAACTGCATTTTAACAAACAGAAGTCATATTTTCAGGATGAAATGTGCTGCCTCAGTTCACCTACTTTCCAGACATGGACATCTGCTAATTCAGACAATGCATCATTTGCTGCTGTCTTTGTACTTATATGCTGTGTTTTCTGCTGCCTTAATACAGCTATGGGTTCATAATCAGGACAGCATACTCTAGTGATGTTATTTGGCTTCTCATCTCAAATTGCCACTAATTGTGGATATAGAACTAGGAAACAGTGTTGCATGAAAGCTGACAAAGCTCAGGAAGGCTTTTTTTTTTCCTTCTCAAAGGCACAAAGAAGAAGAATCCACTTGTCATGAGAACAGGGTGTAATGCTCCTTAGACTGGGATCAGATGTGCATGCAGGGAGGCTTCTCATTCCAATGAAATTTCGTGAAGTAAATGTTAGCTACACATGAAGGAAGAATACAGGTTTTTGTCATGTTTCTATTATGATTATAATGTGCTTGCCTGGTGAACTTTGATTGCAGAAGATGATCTTTTTCTTGCCTTCCAGCATCTGAACATTATGAAGGGGAAAATTAGACACTCTTGACTTTCAACACTCTTTTTTCCAGATTTTGAGAGAATATGTGCTTCCAAACAAGGCAATCAATTCACTGTTTCTTTCAGAAGGAAGAGACTTTGCTCTTATAAAAGGTTTTCCCACATATTTTGCACACAGCTCTCCCAGTACTAACAATTATATTCCTAATTCATACCCTGGGATTTCTTAGTCTCTTGGGCTGTCCAAATTACTGAAAATCTTGGAAGCTAATGAGAGAAGTCTCAGATGAAAAAGTGCATCTGAACATTAAGCATCAATCAGTACATGAACAATAGAGATAGATAGAAGTCAGTCTGGTTGTTTTAGGCAGAATTATAGAGGCCAGTAGAGAAGTAATTCTTAAATCTGACCTTTTTTATTGTGCTTGGAATTCTACCTTAGTCATTCCTTGAGGTATATGAAAACTTGAAATTCCTGGTTAGAAAACCCATTCTGGAGTTCAGAGACCCATTTGCCCTTTTAGTCAGGATTCTGTCTCACTGAAGTGGAGCTTTAGCATGCATTCCTCTGAAGGAAATCTGATATAGACTTGCTCAGGAGTAAGCCTATGTCTTATTAATTACTTATTAAGTAATTACTTAATAAGTAATTACTTATTAATTACTTCCTCTAAACAAAAATTATCTTACCATTCAGTTTTGGTTGAACAGTAAAATCAGTATTTCCCATCAACAGTAAGAAATTTGATCACACTTTTAACTCTCATAATCTTGGTGAATTTTGTAATTGGACTTTTCTGAGTGTATTCAGTAGTGGGAACCAAAATCATTTCATGGACACAAGCCATAGGTCTAACCTCTCCCAAAGCTGCAATTAGGTTGTTGGCAGTCACAGCCTTCAGCTGAGACCTCTGAATCCTTCCTGGTTTGTATGAGTCTGTTTTGGTCTGGTTCTTTGTAGGCATACATTTCTTGGGTTTGCTTTCTAATAGTGAACCAGTCCTCTGTCATTTCAGGTCTTAGAGAAAAGAAGAGCCAAACATTTATCAGTAAAAATAGGCATAACTCTCCTGCCTGCAGCCTGGTTTTCAGTGAGAAGCAATGTCTCCTGCAAAAGAACAGTGTAAATATCTTATCTTCTTTCTTTCAGTTGTAATACTTGATGGGAGAAGGTGGAAGTGTTGTCTTCTAAATGATTGACACCACTATTTTCAGGTGTTTCTTTACCAAATGTAGCATGTAGAGAAGTAAACATTTGAAAGTGCCAAAGGAATTGCAGCACACTGTGGCTTCATTATCCATCCTTCTGGGTGGAATAATCCTGGCCAAAGGTGACGTGTGTGTCAGTGAAGGAATTTGTCAAATACTGAGTGTGGTAGTTCACAAGTGAAGCCAAGGGAAGCCTTGGATTGTGAGGAGCTAGACTGAGATAATAGCAAAGCCTGCGTGCCTGGGTTACATGAGGATGATTATCCCCCTGCCACAAAGTTTTCCATGATTATACTACATAGCTACAATCCACGCAAACGTTGTCCTGCTATAGCAACATGACTCATTTGTTCTTTTAAAGAAATGTTTATTACATCAGGGAGACAATTTTTGGAAATCTGATAATTTTCACTGAGTCATTTAACTGTCTTTTCTTTTCCAGATGTGTCTGGTTATCTTCTGAGTAAGCTTGGAGAATGTGAGGCTGAAAGACTGTTGTTGGGGTCTGTGTCTACTGGCAGAAAATGCCCTGAGTAAATACCTGGTTTGTATGACGTGCTGGTATTATTCATGCACATAGTAACTAGGAAAGAGAACAATTTAGCAAACCAGTAAATTTTTTTTATTATTTTTTTTATATTTTTTTTAGTAAATTGAAGAATGCCCTTTAATAAAGACAGAACTCCTATTTCTCAAAGGATTTTCCAGGTTGTTTGTGCTTGGAAAAATCATTTTTAAATTAGTACAGAATAACTACATGACAAAAGTCTAAGTACTTTCCTGTTATATGAACTACACTTTATGAAAAAGTAACTTTGTATCTAAATGGACAAATCACAGCTACTAAGCTTTAAAGAACTTTAAAAGTTGATATGATAAAAATATGAGGTTGTCTATTATAATGTTGTCTACTTCAAAATGATTCTCGTTTTAACTATACAGTCCAGAATATTTTCTCTGAATTTTTTGGAAACTTCTTAACTTAAACTTAACTTAAAGTTTTTTACTGATGTCATCAAAACAATTCAGTTTATATCTATTTATATATCTGCATCATTTTATTGGAGAAGTTTATAATAGAAAGCTATCTGTGTGAGAGCACATTGATATGTGTGTGCTATTTAACAGAAAAGGCAGATTTTCTTGTTTACGAAACATTAAGCCTGCAGTAGTCATTTGATATAAATCAGAGTAAACAAACATAAACAAATCCCACTGGGTAAATTGAAAACAGTCCTGCCTGCATGGTGCCCATATGATTTGTGTGTAGATGGACGACATACCCTTGTAATTGGAAAATATAAAAATTGGAGTGAGGCAGGGCTAGGTTAATTTTTTTTTGAAAAAGTGTTTGCTTAAAATGGCTGTAAGGAAAATACAGGCATACAAATACTGTTGTTGTTTTATTGTTTCACTGACATAACTATTCAGCAACAAAAAAATTATGTGATGAAGAGGAATTCAGGCAGGGCTCGTAATTCTCAGTTTCAGGTAAACCTCAGCCTAAGTACTTGTGGAATGGCTTGTGACTGTCTTGAAGCTGGTAAGAGTTACAGTATGGAAGCAGAACAGCAGGGAATTCCCCAGGCTCAGTGCTAACTTAGAAATGCTGATTCCTTTAATTTAAACAGCTTTACAAGTGTCTCCTCCATCTCTGGTTATGCGAGCTTGGAACCAGCAGACCACTTGAGGTACTCTGACGTTCTGCTGGCACTGCAAACACTCCTCTGAGTGTGGAGTTCCCAGCTAGGAGGTTTGCTCAGCGTCACAGGACGCTGAATTCAGGCAGGAGCAGCTGAATTAATAACTGCTCAGCTATTAATGCTGCTCTCACAGGATCACCAGAACCAGCTCCTAAGAAATAACATGCCTCAGCTTGCTGGGTTGCCTTTAGTTTTACTTTCCTGCTTGCAAAGGCAGCTGTTGCTGCAGCAAACAGGAGCATTTGGGGCTTCAGTTTAATCTCAAAATACACATAAACTTTTAATCATTAATTAAATTTTTCTTTCAAACTCTTACTTTATTCTAGGACCCTTTAGAAAAAGAAAAAAAATTATGACCCTTTTCTGTTTCATGTTTCTGTTTGCTTTTACACAAAATCAGATGAACCAAACACTTGAAACCTGGAACAGAAGTTGTAACTGCTCACAGTTATATAGTGTCTGCCTGGCATTTAACTGCAGGTAGGTCACGATTAAAAATAGCAGCAGAGAGCTCCTAATTAACACATAGGTGCTGTTTTGGCAACCAGGAGCTCTTAAAATATGAATTCACTGGATAAAGCTCTCTCAAATCTTGTCTCCCCTGTACTTCAACTTTGTATGAAAGAGACATCTGCCATTTGTTTTCAGCATTTATTCACATTTGCTTTTAAATGTAGTATGTCTAGTACTTCCACAGAATTTTGCATGCAAATAATTTAAGATTTGATTTTTCTAGGCATTGATTGATTACATGGTGTTTGGACATAGAGCAAACCATGAGTTAAATCACTCTGGGTTTTGTTACAGGGAGGGTACCACAAGCTTTAATCCTGCTGATGCAAGTCAAAGATCAAGCAAGCCTACAAGAGGACACAAAAAGCACCTGGAAAAAATACCATAGGGAATGCTGGTACAAATATGTCTACCCATATGTCTGGGGGCTGGTTTTGTATTTCTTCAAAGCAAATTTTGTTTTAAAATATTTTGCTGTGGAAAAAGACCAGTTAGGATCCTTAACACTTGAGAAAACAATCACTTGTTTCCTACCTGTTTTCTCCATTTTTCCACTCAGTGCACCTTAAACTTGTTTTGGAATTTTTTTAAGTTTTTCAATCATTACGGGAACAGGTCAGAAAGAAGCAATAATTATATAATGCATTACAAAATAAGGTACTGTTGAAACCGGAAAAGCAGCAAAGCAACCTGCTTGTGGTTTATTTCCTGGGTGAGAAAAACAACTTAGGGTGTGACTGGGAAGAGGAGGTTTATGCCATGGAATTGTAGCAATCACCACCCACGAATAGGGAGCTGATGAATAATGGACAGTGAAGTTTTGGGGTGCAGATGATTAACATTGGACCTAATTTCATCCTCTGCATCCTGCCTGTGACTCTGAGAAGGGTTCTCCATACATTCTGCCCATCTGGATGTGCATCTGGTTTTAGGCAGGATTAAATCAGCTGCACACAGAATGCTGATGATTAACTTGCTGTGACTATACAATGAACATTTCTTTGCATTTCAGAGCAGGATCCAGAATTCTGATCAGATTTCAAGTCACCATGTTCTTCCTCCTTAGAGTCTAACACATATACATCTGAAATACACAACTGTCAAAACAATATGCTTTCAATCAGTTGCTGTATTGCAGTGACAAATTTATCCTCAAATGTAGCCTGCAGTTAGAATGAATTGATGATGATGGGCTCACAAATAAATAGGAATTGTTGTCCATTTTAAGTACCCATAAAATAAATATTGACTAGATATTGCTGTGTAAAACTGGTGGATGGAGAAAATTAAATTGATGTTTGTATTTTACTTGATAGTTTTAATGCTGAGATGTGAATTATATAGCATATCTGGTATGAATGTCAAACAGCATCCTAAGTTAGTTTACTTCATGCCAGTCAAAAGGTAACAGCAAAATCCTATGATTTATTTGTAATAAAATATGAAGGACACTAAAATAAAGTTCAGGTCTCTTAAAGAGACAAAACTGTTGGTGCTTGGAACATCATGATCAGGAACAGGAAATTAAAAAAAGAAAAAAGGAAAATTGCTAGAATGGAAAGTAAACCTAATAGGAAAATGAACTTCACTATTAGAATCTACTATGTTAATTAAATTTCTGATGAATAATGCTGGATTGGCAGCTTGGAGTGCACAGGGATTTTTAATTAAGGAATGAAATCCTGCTCACTTGAACAGTACTTTAGAAATGGCATTAGATCAGTAGTATTGAGTAGCTCTATAAGTAGAACAGATAAATAGCTGAATTGCTTAAATCTTGGTACTTGAAAGAATATATGTTTCCAGGTCTTCTCTTCTCTATTAGACTGCCACATTTTGCTCACTTAAGATGTTACAGTAGATGGTTCTTTAACTTAATTCCTTAATTCCTTTAAAACTAAAATATTTTATATATGCCCTTCAGGATTTTTTTTGAAAGTCCATGTATATGTGAATCATAGGAATATTTTACTAGTTCAAGCTTTGGGCAGTTGTCACCTTCATGCAACTTGATTGATCTGCCTTTAGTGGATGCTAATTAAGGGGAAAACATTTAAAACACCTGCAGAACCTAGGATTTTCCCAGTTTGGTGTAATTTCCCATTGGCAACTTAAGATAATTCTGTTACAATCTGCTGTAGAAACAATCAGCTGATGTGCAATCAGATAAAATTTTTATTAATAGCCCACAGAGTTTCTCTCTCTGTTTCTCTCTTGGCACACGTGATCTGCTGTCTCCATCTCCTTTTGACTCCCTAAGATTAAACTTCTTGTTAATTGTATCAGGGCATTCCCCAGTTGACAGGGGATATTGGAACTGGAAGATGTCCACCGTGGATCAGAAGAAAATCTTCCACAGTGAGGCATGGGTTTATTTCTTTGTCAAGGATTTCTTCCCACTGAGCGGCACAGGAGGAATATGTTTACTGGATTTATTTTTTTAAGAGCCTGGATGCTGTCTAAAAATACTGTAGGTGAGGTATTAAAGTGGAATTTTCATTTGAATGAGCCTCTGCTGTTCTGCCCTGCAGTGGTGCCTCACAGTGAAATTGGTGTTTGAAGGAGAAAATCACAGCAGAATTTTCTAGGCTTGCTTGGAGATGGGTGTGTGCAGGCAGAGCAGTTTTAGCCCCTTAGGAAGAGGCTATACCTTATTCTAGATGAAGGAAATAAGCAGTTTGTTGGTGAGAGATGCTCCAACATGTGAAAGTGGTGTCCATTCAGCTCTAACTTGTCAGTAGAGGACATGGCCAGTTTGACTGGAATAGGTTCTTTTGCTTAAATGCAAGCTTGGTAAATAATCCAGAAACTCCAGGGAAAATGGGGGATTCTGGGGTTGTTTGTTATTAATCTCTCTCCTTACTAGTCATATGTGAATCTGCACATCTCAATAGCTTGAAACTCATCGTTCTCTCTCCCTGTTGCTTGTTTCTGGTTTCCCCACTGTCTTTAACCTGGCAATAGATGACCCAAGGTGCCTCTCTAAGTATCCCAAGAAACCATTAGAAATTAACTAGAAAAGGAAATAAACTGATAATTATAGACATGAAATTTGAAGAGAACATTAAGACAGTCCCAAAGTCTTAATTCAAGCAGGAGGAAATAGCAGAAACAGGTTTATTTGTGCTTCCATATTTTAAGCTTTTTATACATCTAATTACAATTCTCTTTTTCAATGCATATCACATGCTTCCTTCTCTCCTAACCCTCCCAGGACCCCAGAGATGCTTACTTCATGGCATACACAGTGCTGCTCACTTAACAAACCTCTTTTCAGTATTTTGCTTATACCTCATTTTTCTATGATTAGTGTTTAGGGCTGTGTCTAATGACCAAGCTGGGCTTTGAGATGACTTGTGCTTTTCTATAGTGCCTGAATGGTTCAAAAGCAGTTTGTCTTCACAAAGGCCCCTGAGACAAGCAAATCTTATCACCTCCAGGAGGTTTTATGATTAAAAGAAACAATTAGCTTGATTTGAGACAGTGTAGTTCTGACAAATCTGAAACATGCAGGAAATCTTGTTTAAGAATGTGTAGGAGTAAACTGAATTTCATACTTTCAAAGTATAGCTCTCTCAAACTTCACTTGCAGCTGTGAGCCAACAAGCTCTTTACTGGAACTGCAGGTGCAGTTCAGATACCCAGAAATTAACATGCAGACTTCACTTGTTTTAAAAAACAAAATGTTAGATCAAGCCACTTCTCCAGTTTCAGACAGAAAATACGAAGCAGAGAGGCAAATTCAGTTTAACCTTTAGTTCTCAACTCTGGGCATACCTTTTTCTCCTGCAGGCCCTTAGTCTAACCTGTACATCCCTCAGTCTCTGTGAGGATTGCAGGTGCTACCAACATAGTAATCGCTTTTACTTCAGAGCTTTCCTACCTCCCCCGTGTGTTTTGTAGCCTGCATGCTGAATAAAGTGTTAATTGTGAAGTTGTGAAGGTGGTTTCTTTATGCATATAAGGAACTTATGCATTAACTAATTTATAAATATACAACAATGAATGCTGGTATTTCCTCATTTTCATAGAACCACAGAAAGGCTTGAGTTGGAAGGGAACTTAAAGATCATTGCCTCGAACACTTCCAGGGATGGGGCATCCACAACTTTTCTGGATAACCTGTTCCAGTGCCTCACCACCTTCTCAGTTAAGAACCTGTTCCTAGTAACAAATCTCAATCTCTCCTCTTTTATTTTCAACCATTTTCCTACACTATCTGCCTGTGTAAAGTGTCACTCCCTATTTTTATAAACCCCCTTTAAGTACTGTAAGGCATCTGAGGGGTCCCCCTGGAACTTTCCTTCTCCAGCTGAGTTGCTCTCACAGTCTGCATTAACAGCACTGTTTATCTCTGGTAAGCTGATGGTCTGGACCATCGCTAGAGGGAAAATGAGGGAGTGGTACCTGCCAGTGAGGCTGTAGTGTAGAGGGACTGTGTTTCTGGAAGGCATTTACTGTACATCCAGTGGGACAGTGCTTCTGGCAGGAGAGAAATGGTATGAGTGTGGACACAGCTGCAATATTTATTTAGTTCAACGCAGAGATGAGCTTTTCTATTCCTTCTGTTCTACGCTGCAACCTCTCTCTAGTTTTCTGTCCTGCTTCCTTACTGAGTCAGCCCAGGTCTTCTCTCCCTGCCAGGTCTTTGCACATGCTTCTTTTTACAGTCTGTTTGCATATAGGTCAACCCTTGTCCTCTCCTTAACTCTGGCAGCTTCTTTATTTCCCTGGAGTTCATGTGGCTACGTGGATTTCAGCAGTTTCAGGGATAGTCGTGCTTAGTCCTGTGCTTGGACATGCCTTGTGGAGGTGGAATATTTTATAATCATGGCTGCAAAGAGCCACTGGGTATATATGGGAGTCAGCTACTCTTAGAATTTTAGCAGCACTCAGAGAATTGGAATACAGCATACACCTGCTGCAACAACCACTACCATGTAAAACTGTGAAGTATGTGGGTGTTAGAAGAATTGGGGGGAAAGAAAACATGTCAGAAATATGGAGATTTGAATAAAACACTAGATTTTTCAAATGTTACGCTCTGAAAACACCCAGCCATTCTGGTTGAAATTTTCCAAAGCCTAAAGTTACTTTACCCAGAAAACAGAAATAATTCATTTCAAAATTTAGCAGACCTAAAATTATGATTTTTAAAATGGATATAGTTACATGACCTTAATAGGTAGAGCTATGTATGGTGGCTACTAAGCTTCCAGCACATGGAAATATGCCTCATTCTACATGAGATTGACCTGGAACCCAAGATGAAATCTAATATTATAGGATTATGTGTTTTATTTCCAATCTTTGAGCCTTAAAACATTTATTTCAGGGTTTTCTTTCCTCACTAGAAGGCAATTCCCAACAAAGCCAGCCTTGTCTCTCCCTCTTTTCTTGCCCTTTCCTTACTATAATGTATTGCTTTTCTTGATCTACATTATTGAAATGAAATTGAGTCCTGCCAGGCATCCTTCAAAAAGAGAGATGTAGGAAGATACTGGAGCTATTAGTTTAACCTTGTATATAGAATTTTTCATTCTATTTTAGCTATGCTTTGTCATTTTCTTAGTGTTTTTATTCTTTGTACTGACATGACCTAAAAGTACTTCTCAAAAACAAAACAACAACTAGATGCTAGATTCTTGAATGGAGGAAGAAAAAGAAATGTTCTTGCAAAGTTCTGAGAAATACAGGCAGAGGAAATGAACCAGATTTCATTCTTCTTTGGTAGATTTTGTTTCAATGTGGTGGCAAAGATGAAAAAAGTCTTGGAACTTCTCTGGGTTTTTTAGGATTTCTGTGAGCAGCCAGTGTTTCTTTTGGATTGCCTGAAGTATTTTCAAGGGAGTGCTGTACACCCTCACACCAAAATAAGTCAAATATACAATAGTGCTCATAGTGTTTAGCTCTGGTATCTGTTGCACAGTTATTTGTACCTAAATGTACTCCAGTGTTAAAAGTCACTGGAAAGATTTTTGTACTTTCTCCCCTTGATTTCCCCCCCCTTCTCTTATTCTCCTACATTTTTTCTTTTGTATTTTCTCTCTCTCTTTTCTGGAACTCTTTACCTCCTCTCTACTACTCATTTTATTGCTCACATCAAACCATAGATTAGATTAGATTATTGAGTTTCTATGTCATTACTTGTAAATCAAAAGAATACTTCTTTATTAAAAAAGGAAAAAAAAAAAGGAAAACCCCAACTCTCCGTAGAAATTTCTCTCTGCAGAAATTCCCTGTAGAGGTTTAGAAGAATTTCTAATTCCCTTCTATCCCATTCACAGAGAGGCACATGCAACATCTGTTTTCATGTCTGTGAAGGAAAAGATGGGCTCGTTTGGAAGAAAATAAATTCGAAATGTTATATTTGTACTTTCATAGCTGAAGACCACACACTTCATGGTATCTTAGAATGTGACTTCCAGGTCTTGGGTACACAGTAGCAGAACTGCAAGGAAATTCATAACGAAAAATACTGTGTCAGAAAAGAACAAAGAGGGCCTTTCTAATATTCTCTCTCTTCCAATGCCTCTGCAAAGGAAAATTAATTGCTATTTGTAGTCTTTTTTTCTGAGATTAAGAAACTTGGAACACTTCACCTGCAAATAAGCACTGCAGTTGGAGGTTCATGCAAATCCATAGGCCTTCTTTTTCTGAGCCAAATGGTCCTTGTCAAATGCTGCTAAAGCAAATTTTCTCTCACCAGTGTTGACTTTTCATTAAGATACCTAATATTTGTTTGAGCTGTCATTATTATAATTATTTAGAACTTAATGATAAGAAAAACCTTTGAGATTTGAAGCACAGATTTAGAAACCTTGGATAATTGCCCAGTAGCAAACTGTTCAAGGTTCTTTGTACTGTGTAGGTACCAAACCACCTTTTATACCTTTTTTCTATGCCAAGGAGTTGAAAAGAAACAAACTCAAGGAAAAAAACTCCAGTATTTTATTTTCTAGACTCATACAAGATATTGTGCTGTGGCCATTGTATGTTCTTTTCTGGATAATGCTTGTGGTCCCCTTAATGTATCAAGGTGTCATTTTATGATTTCACCATAGAAAAAGATCTTTCCTCATCCCCAAAAGGTGCACTGCACTGTAAGAAACAAAGCATCACCACAGCTGGGGGAAAAATATCAAGCAGTGCTGAAGTTAGTTGTTGGCATGAAGAGTTTTAGAATTCTATGGTGTCATCCAGTGATAAGGCTTTAAATCATAAATATGACAGTGGAAAAAATAAATCAGCATTACTTTTAAATAGTGCATGTTTGGTAAGGCTCACGTAAACTACAAAAATCCGAGAGTAAAGCATGGCAGCAAAATTATTATTGTCTGGACTTGGAAGGAAAAAGTGAAATGACAGCTCAGAGGGAATAGTGATAAGAGTCTGCAAAAGCTGAAGCATATTAATGCCAAAGAAGGAGAAGAATTTACTATGATGTAGAGGAAATACTATAAGAATTAATGACCTGAAAAATTTGGAGGAAGTATAACTGTGAGACTGCAAAATGTTTTAAAGTAGACTTAAAAAAAAAGACTGGGCACATGTCTAAAAATTATAGTTCAGGAACCAGCCTGAACATTGGAACTGGATATTCTGTGTCATAGCTGAGCATTACAGACTGCCTGACACCACAGTGTTTTTCTGCCAGTAATATCTACACTCATAGAGAACTGATATGTTGCCCTTCTGCCTGTTATATTATGAACTGTTCTATAGTAGGCCATGTAAAGAAAAGATAAAAACCTAAGGGCTGACCTACTAAAAATAATCTTTAATCCAATACCAGGAGAAATCTCTTCAATGATAATGAGAAATATGAACTTTGAACTGAGGAAGAAACAGAGACTTGTGTGATCTCAAGGCTCAGTATTTACTCACCAAGAGCCTAAATCAAGTAAATAACTATACAACAAAATGCAAAGGAATATGGCCAGAAAGTCAGCAAAGGGAATATGCAGACGAAAAGAGGAAACAATATAGGTACTGAAGAGACTACGTGTCATCTCAGAGACTGGGTGTAGTCAGTGAGAAACCAAATATTTATACACCAACACCACTGCATAGTAACACAAGGGAGGAAGTTGAGCTGGTGGGGGAAATGAAACTAGATGAGTGGAGGACAAGAGGAACATGGTGGAACAAGAACCATGTTGGCACCAGTTGCTGGCACAGAGGTGTGTGCCATATGCAAACCCCATTCTTTGTACATTGTTAAGGCAGAGAGAGATGCAACACACTCAGAACATGATCAGAAATAAACAAAAAGAAGTAGCGTGGCTTTAATGGAATAGGTTTGAATCAAATGTAAATCCAATTTAAAACAGTAAAATAAGTTATTGTGTGCCAATACTGAAATCTGTATTAGTTTTTTTTGCAGATTTTTAATGGAAGTACATTTACATTCAGATTTAATAGGAAATACATTTGGAAATTGCATGAATATTTTTGCCTTTCCTGATAAGAGTTGGAAAATAAGTCTTACTTACAACGATGAGCCTTAGAAATTCTGAGATTTGCTAGTTAACATTACAAAGGAGTGATGGTATTTAGCTTGTTTTGGGTGCATTATAAAATATGTTACAAATATAATATAGAGGAGTTGATCACAGAATTTACTTGTTACTTGAATGATGTCAGCTTGATCTGCTATAAGTTAAGGGAAAAATAAAAAATCTGTGAATAAGGCCTTCAGTTTTGAGAGAGAAAACCAAATAATTTTCTTGTATGATAGATGGGGATGATTTAGTCAAGTTACTTGAGCAGGAAAATTGAGAATCTTGCATGTAAACAGTACTGAAACTTACTTAATTAGAATGTTGTGGAAGCATCAGGAATTCCTATGTCATGCAAGGAAAAATTAAAGGCACTCTGTACCTAACTAAATTATAGGTGCCTCCAGAGAGATGTTAACATAAGTAGAGCTGGGAAAGAATAGAAAATGCTCAGGTCTGCTTGCCAAAAATACCCCTGTCTTAGACATGAAGTGTGTGGCTGCAGTAAGAATAAACAGAAAGTCAGGTGAGACAGACCTTGTTGAGAACAGAGTAGATTTCAAGAGATTTTTTAACTGTATGTTTATGGTGAAAAATGTTCAGTGCAGTGAGGATGTGGTTAGGAGTACAGCTATTTCTCCATTATGATTCAAAACTTAAATCAGTGCCCAATCTTTTACAGATTTCCAAGTTGTCTGGCATGCAAAAAATTGTGAGGCTGATTTGCATTGTTTTATTATACAATGGGCAGGTTAATATTAAAGACACAAGTTTTTATCAGCACTTACAGAGGAAGGGAAATAGTTGCATATCTGTATAGATAACATTAGTTATATGTCTGTATTAGTTTAACCTGGAACAGAAAAAAAGCCTTTAAGAGCAAATTTGAAGGACAAGATTACTCAAAGATTGAGAACAAAGATGCATTCAAACAATGATTTTGCAAAGAGAAGGTTGTGCCACATAAATCTTTTATCTCTTTCTCTAGAAAATCAGGGAACTATTTGGCAGTGGGGAGAATCTGATTAATTTGAACTAAATGCAACATGTATAGGATCACATTAGAGACTATGCATGAAGAAGAGAATGAGTGCAAAATTTAAAGTGGAGAAGAAGCTGGTAAAGAAGAGGGATAAGGGAGCACCTTGGGAGTGAAGAGTTGGACAGATAATGGCAAAGGTCTTAATCTGTTGTCATCACAATTACACATTGATTGCATTGGGTACTGGAGCAATAGAAACGGGATAAAATTCCCGTTTATAGCAGAGAAAAGCACTTAGTGGAGAGATGAATCACAAAACAGCTCTGAGTTGGCACTGCCACAGGGGTAGTGGGCACTTAGGACAACTTAGAAATGATAAATAATGATAGATAAGTTTAGGTGAGAGAATGGACAACTATCAGTTGCTTACAAGATATACAACTCCAGGAAAAGTCTTGGGAGATATCATTCAGAGCATTTCTAGTAATGATGGTGGGTATCTCAACAACTGATGGAAGCTGGAAGAGGTGCAATTAAGGGCCTAGGGGAATGGAGACAATCAGGAGAAATTTGCATCCTTTGGCCTAGAAAGACAGAGGAAAAGGGGAGATTGGTCTCTGCACATGAATGATGAGGATAACCAGTACCAAGAGATGACATCCCATGCCAAGGAAAACATGAGCAAAGAGATAGAGGTGCTTTGTCTGTATGGAATCTGAAAATGAGAACAAGAAGGCTCTGGAGGAGCCCTTCATTAGAAACAGTTGAGAGTACTCATGGAACTTCTAAGATAGGGATCAGAATAATATGAAAAAACACTTTTGTGCCTAGATGACTGTTTGAACAGGAAATTGCTCCGGGTGAAAGCGATCTTAGAAAATCTTTCTAAACTTGCAGTCTAAATGTGTATTCAGTCATTTGTCAATAGTTAGTCCCTGATCCCACTCTCTGGTCCCCTTAGTCTACAATGAAGGAGCTGTTTAGTTCTTCCATATAAACACACTTCTCAGTATATGTTTCCCAAGATTCATCCTTGTTAACAATGAACTTATTCATAAATTTAGTGGGTTAAGTAGCATTTCTCGTAGTAGGCAAGGAGAAAAAAACTACTCTTTTTTTCACTTCTATCAATGCTGTGGAAGTTCTTGCAGGTAAAAAACTCAAACCCTTTCATTTTACTTTATTTGAATGGCCTGTCCATCATTTTAGATGCTATAAGCCACCAAAATACTATCTCCTCAGAGAACTGCTGTGTCTGAGGAATTGTACAGGTCAAAGTTTGAGAGAGAGGGCAACATGCAAATCTCATCCTGCTGAGCTTATTTAAACTACAAGCAAAAAAATGCCCTTCTTAAATATTAACTGGGTATTTATTTTATACCACTCTACCGTTACTCACCTCCTTCTCCCCTCATTTCATAAGTGGGAACATTGTTTTACTCCTGCAAGAAGTCAATGTATGGCACAGGATGTCACCATGTGTAATTACACAGGCAGTGAAATGACTGGCTTTGCTACACCTGCAGAGTTGTTCTGAGCAGCTCAAGTGCGTAGAAATCACGTGCTAAACCCCCGCCTTCCACACACCAAGCTCTCTCTCACCTCTTTCATGTATTCATCTTGCTAGTGTAGGTATGTACAATATCACTGTGGTGTTTGGGGCTCCAAAAGCAGCCAGAGTCCTCGTTTCTGGCAGCTTAGGTTTGGGATAAGTCCTGGAAAGTCCATGATTTTAGGAGGTGGCCCCCCACTGTTGGTGACTGGACAAGAAGGGAGGCCATTTCCCAGGGGACAAAAACCTCATTCCCCCAGTGTCTTGGGGTCAGCTCAGAGGAGATTTCTGTGGCTCCAAGGGCAGTTTGTCACCCTCAGTGTCTGAGTTAATGGCGTATCTGGAGTGGGAACATCAGCCAGGAATTTTTATTTGTAAATAGTGCATAAAATAATGTATCGTATAGGAAATAATAAAATACCGTTGATCTAGTAAAGTAAATATTACATTATTGCTCATTATCATTCTTCAGTTCACTATACAAAATTCTTGCAAAGATTTCAGTTTGTCAGTGCATTACATTGTCTGGAAGTGGGCATGCATTTATAGCCACAATTTAGTTTTGCTGTGCTGGATGCTGAATAGGGGAGACAATTGTGGCTGACAGAAAATGAGAAAGTGGTAGAATTGCACAGAACTATCTAATCTCTTCAATGTAGGAAAGTCATAATCAAAGGGAAACACTCTAGGATGGCTGTGGAGAGGCTTGAAAAATGCAGGATAAAGGGGAGGGAGTACAGAACAGTGTACTTGGTCTCAACTGCTCTGATATTTCACTTCATGTATCCTAGCTCAGGAAGAGATTGAATAATTTCACTGGCAATGTCTTCATCTCAATGTTCAAACCCCAAGCTGGAAAAAAATCTTCACTTTTACAAGATATTTTACTTCTGCAAAAGCAACACTTATTGCTCATTTCATAAAGAGTGTGAATTGCCATAAAACTTGCTTTTTCTCTGTGAAATGGAAAACCCGGAGATTCCTCAGGTTTCAGTGTAATAAATTTTATACAGGAGAAGCAACTAAATTTATATGTTTGAGAACAGAAAACCTGCGATGTAACTTCAATATTTTTTCATTTATACTGAAAATTTTCTGGAAACCATTTTAGAGGTTTTGAATGATAAAACTAAGCCATCAACTTTCTGCTCATTGGAAACTTCCCCATTGGAAACATGCATAATATCAGCTAAAATGATGAAATTCTTTTCTGGAAGGAACACATCAAGGTCAATATGTAAAACCCACAAAATAATTTTTTACATGATTCTTTGGTTTTGTAGATACAAGTCCTGCGTGGTGGTATTCCTAAGTGACAAGTGATGATTAAAGTAGAGCGGAAGAGCTAAAAGGCAGCAACAAAAAAGTGTTTCCATTTCTCTGATTGCCGTTCTAGTAAGTGGTCCAGGGGTAAGACCGTAAGATGATTCCATAGAGGTGCGGCAAAAACCAAGGAATGAAAAAATGAAGTTCTTTTCGATGATGCATCTGATTCTCTCAGATTTTTGTAAGTGGAGGAGGTTTAATGCAGTAGGAATGATTTCCAGCCTGATTATTCTATACTACTCTTCATGAAAACTGTTTAGTTTTCTGGAAAACCTAATCAACTCAGTTGCTTTTAGTACTTATGCAGTACTTGATTTCATTGAGAGCAAGAAGTGAGAGGGACACAAAAATAAATTAAATGTTCTTGTGAACATACAAGTTATAATTTCAGTGGGTTTATGTTTATAAAAGTGCCTAAATTCTTTGCATGAATCTGCATAGCAGTAGGATTTGATCATACTTTCAGCTGCTGCACTCAGTCACGTTTATTGGTTTTGTTTCAAAGTGTTTGCTTTACTATTCTGTAGTACAAGTAAAAAGCTGTGGTTTAAAACTGGCCTTCAGCCACTCTCTCAGGTCCAGAAGAAGAGTTGATAGAACGGTTTATAATACACTTTTAATAGAATTTGCCCATATCCTTTTTGGCCCATTTGTATCATATAAACCTGTTTCTAAACCTGGTTTTAAATCTGCCTTGGTTAAATGCCATCTGATCACTGATTATATTTGTGTAAATTTGGACTTCTGCATGGACAGTGACTGTTCTCTAGGTCATTTGACATAGGACAATCAAGCATAATCCACATTCAGGCTCATCTCTGAGTTGGTATCCTAAAAGACTTTGCATTTCTGGTTGTTTCTAGAAACTGTTAGAAAACGGTTGAGGTTGGAATAGATCTCTTGAGATTATTTAGTCCACCCGCCTTGCTCTCCTGAAATACCTGTGATGGTGTGTATTTGCATATAAAGAGACATGGCATGAAGAGCCAGGTGTGAGGTTTAACTTCTTAAGAAGTGCCAGATGGCTGCAGAGCAGTGAGGGTGAGCAAGACATGCCTTGCTCCTAAACCCCACTGCCTGTTGGAGCATTGCCTGTACCTGGAATGCCTGTACTATTGCCTGTAGTTTCCTGCTGAGCACAAACCTAATTGTCCTTCTTTGAAAGTCCTAATTCCCAGAAGTGATGGAGCACAAGTGCAGGGTAGAAGACACAGGCAACAGAATCCTTGAAAGAAACTGGCGATGGAGACATCACCAAAACACAGCAGAAGAGACTGAGCAAAACATACAGCTAGTTCCACTTCCTGCTGCTTACCAGTCTGAAATCAGCCTGGAATAACTCAAAAGATGCAGCAGTGAACATGAGCCAGAAGCAACAGTGATTTCTGGTTTCCAGACTGCCACTGTAGAGTTGTTAAAGGAGAGCTTTCTAGTCTTGACCTAAACTAATTTTTAATATAATTTATTTGAAGGAGTTTTGCGTGCAAACTTTGCTGGTTTTTTTCCCCCCCTAGGTGCAGTAACTTTTGAAAGAACATTCTGGCACAGTATTGAATATTATTTGGAATACTATTCATTGGAATTTAAAGCGTATCTGAATTTTGGAAGTTTCCCACTAGTCTAACAGATGTGGTAAGCAATTATTACATGCTAAAAATTCTACCCTTAACCTTAACCCTCTGTTGTTTCTGGGTGGGTTTTTGGACAGAGGACAACTTTTTCTTTATTTTAATGCAACTGTGGCAAAGAACTTCTGATCTGTTGCCAGAACATTATAGCGTATTCTTCCTCGGGATAATCCTTTAGGTTTTATAGCTTATATTTTTGCATAAACAATTTGTAGTTGCAGAAGTGCAAAAGCACAGTCATTAAAATCTGGTTAATATGAGGCAATATAAGTGTGAGGCTTAGACAGCTTGTGGTTAGAGAAGAGATAATATAGATTGTTAATATAGATTGTACTGTACAAATGGAAATGTGGCATAAAGCTTTATTCTTCCTTTGTCAGCTTCTTAGTAATCCAATCCCATTTTATCAGACCTGATAGAGACAACAACACTTTTCACCAGTAATTTTTAACTAGGAACAAACTCTCCAGTATTTTTTCTATGCCTAAACTAAATAGCACAATACAGTGTGAAGATTCAGTGTTTCCTGGGTAGCAAGTGGGAGGTCAGTCATGTGGTGAGGGAGAGATTTAGCATAAGTATTATGGTCCCAATCCACTGAAGGTCAAAAACATGAATTACTTTCTTCCTTGGCACAGCACCAGTACAATGAACGGCTTTTTCATGCATTTGTGGAGTGAAAACAAAAAGACTACTGAGAGAATGCGGGAGCATTCTGTCTTCATTTAGAACATTGTCTGCCATTAGTTAAATCTCAGCTGCATCTTTGTGCTCCTATTAGTGCTCCCTGGAAAAGGTACTTGTTAGTTCCCAGGGTGGGAAGGGCTGCAGTGGCATCGTTCTGATGATTACACATCTACTGTATTTCTTCATGGAAATCTGGGAGAAAGCCACTGCTCTTCAGGGGTGTCACTATTGTTTTGCCTGCTGTAGGCATTTTTTAGTTTCTTCTAAGTTTTTTTAGTCAAATAGAAACATGAATTCTGGAGCTGAATGATCTAGAGCTTTCGTGTAGAGGCCTGAGAGGGGAGATAGAAGCTATACCCCAGACGTCAAGAACTACTGTTAGCTCTAAAAAGCCTTTGGTTGCTATGGCAAGGTAATTTCCTCAGGAAACCTCACAAGTTCATTGCCTCCCTAGCTTGGTGTTCTTCATAGTGGGAGCAAATAATCTTTACGTCATTCAACTTCTTTTTGCTTGGTTCTTTCTGTTCAGCCTTACAAACCACAGAAATGGGAAGTCCAAAATCTGAGAGCAATTTGTTGAAGATAAGAGATCTGTGAGATCATGTTAAACATAAATGCACAGGGTAAAGCAAACCATCTGAATTATGTCCTCAAATGTGTAACATATTAAGTTTGACATTTCTTGCAATAAATTTTTAGTGAATTCAACAACTGAAGGGAGTAAATAGAAAAGGGGAAGGAAAAGAAGGGGAACTGAAACATAGAAATCAGTCAAAGAGAAAAGTTTTAGTTAAATAATCCCTGTTGCAGTTGAATAGACAAATTGTATGAATGAAGTGGCTTGCTTTAATAGCTGGCAGGAAGAAAGCTGATCTGCATTACTTTCTCATAAACAGTATTTAAGGACGATTTAATGGAGAATTTGCTGAAGACCTAGCAGATAAAAGCAGTCAAAAATAGCTTTTAAGTGTTTTTAATCTAGATTATCACAATGTTTTAATAAAGAGACAGCGTTGATTTTCAAACTGAGTTCTCAGTCCCTTTGATAAAATTTTAATACAACCTTTGTTAACCCTTTTTCAGTGACTTTTAGAGTGAAAGAATCTGCTACGTCTTCCACAGATACTGAGTGAATATGGGAGAGAGCTGATACCATCCAATTCTTACATTAGCAGGTGGTAAAGAGTTTTGAAATAGCAGGAACAGCATAAAAGCACACAGGAGTTGAGATCTGTAAGAACAACTTCAGTTAAACTTGTGAGAAAATAAATGGAAGAGATCTCACAGATGCAGCACATGTGTGAAATAAAATCTGGCTAATTGAGGTATCAGAGAAAAGTAACTGTAAAAAGAGAATCATTAGAACGTGAAAAAGTTTCTAGAGGACTCTTTGTTTCCTTGGCTCACTTGTTATTTAGTATTTTCCTCTTTAGTAAGTATTAGAATACAAAGCCATTTCCAATAAAGTTTATGGAAAAGAGGGTGCACTAAAAAAATGGTCAGACAGGTCCATTATAAAGAGCCCATTATAGTTCCCATGTTGGTCTGTACCTTATATTTTAGTACAGCTGCATGTGATATTTTAGAACTGTGAGCACAGAACAGTTTACTAGACAGGAAAACAAATCCCACAAACAGCAATGTGCATTTCTCTTTTTTTATGATTGATGGCTAACTGGAAATGAGATTGTGGTATAATTTTTACCTTAGGCCACTCCTACATCTAAACTGTTATTCTCTTTTCCAGTTTACTTTTCTCCTATTGATTTGATAATAGAATCTTTTAAACAAAAAATTCACACAGTGACATTTGAATTGTTTCCTCCTTCTAAATGTAAATATTTTGATTTTTTCCCTTCCTGTTTCAACACTACATTGTTCCAGACTGATTCAGCTGTTTAATTTTGCTCAAAGTGTTGCTCAATTAAGTATTAGTTTTACTTGTAATGCAAAAGCATTACTTTTTTAGAAGTGAGTCTGTAACTTTCCATTATTAGGGCTGAACCATTAAAATTCTTTTTCCCTGATTGCTTGCAAAGACCAAAAACTTAGTAGCTTTTACAGACCATCTCCTACTAATTGTGGGAAATACTTGATGCCCTGTTTGACAGCCCAGGTAGCATTTAAGCTCATCTTTAGACACTTAAAGTTTTCTCCAAGAATTGCAACAGAAACAAAGCACTGAAAATGAAGAATAGACTGGGTAAAGGAGACAGTAACGTGCCCTTGTGTCATGGTTTAAAGCCCAGCTGGAAATTAAGCACCACCCAGCCGTTTGCTCAGCCACCCGGTGGAGAGGAGAGGAGAATCAAAAGTAAGGTTTGTAGGTTGAGATGGGAACAGTTTGGTAACTGAAGCCAGAGTAAAAAAGAAAACACCCACGGACTGGTGCCAGACCCTGCTCCTGAACCCAAATTGCCTTTCCCCCACACCTTTCATTCCAGGTCACTCCCCCAGTTTATGTGCTGGAGAAGACATTCTGTGGTGTGGAACATCCCTCTGCCCTGTTCAAATCACCCTTCCTGGCCATGCTCCCTTCCAGTTTATTTTCCTTTGGGTACCTCCTCACTGGCAGAGCATGAGACACAAACAAACAAAGTCCTTGACTTCAGATAAACACAACTTAGCAAAATCCGAACCTTCAGTGTACCATCAACATTATTGTCATTTTGAATCCAAAATACAGCACTCTACCAGCTACTGAGAAGAAATTAATTCCATCCCAGCTGAAAACAGGATATCTTCCTGCGAAGAAAGTAATGATGTTTTGGGCTACATCAGGCAAAGTACTGCCAGCAGATCAAGTGAAGCAATCCTTCCCCTCTGTTCAGCACTGGTGAGGCCACAACTGCAGTGCTGTGTCCATTAACAGGTCTTGGCTTCATGGAAAATTGATCCCTTGTCCCAGTATTTAATTCAGTGACAATTAAAGCTGAACAATTTTTTATCTAATATATGTCCTCTCAGACCAACAGATATAATTAATGACAGACAGAAAATCAGCACTGATATATCAAGACCAAGGAGCAATACATTATGCATTCATTTGACATCAAGTGATGTGAAAATAAATAAAGTAGCATAAACTAATCTGAAGAAGAAATATAGAAATCCTGGAATCGAGCATGTAATTAGATTATTTTCATTTGTGTTGTTTTACATTTCAAATAGAAAGATCCTGATACTCCTCTGTTAGAGTGGCTAAAGAAAGCCCTACACATAATCTGTTTAATTGGTAATATGGTCTTTCAAATTACTTCATCTGACCGTACTGAAAGCAAATATGATGTAATTACTACAACTGGTTAAACTCAAAACTATAATAATGTTCTGGGAAAATGAATGTATCGGTATCACATACAAACATTATTTATATTAAACAAGAATGCTAAACAAACATCACAGGAAAGCAAAAATATGGCCATATAAACTAGGAGAGCTGCTTTGAAGCAGTAGTTCTGCTGCTCCTCTCCTTTTGGGTAACTGCAGAAACTTTTTATTAAAACCTCATGAAGCTTTGATTCTTCAGTTTAAGAGCCCAAATGGATGGTTATATTAAAAGGGAGTTTTTCTGGGTGACAGAAACATTATTTGTGAGATCAAAACACATGTCATGGAATTGGTGCAAACGTAAGATTTCCCTACAAAACCTATTATTTTCAGCTTAAGCAAATTTTTTGTGGGATTTTGTGTTTGTTGTTTTTCCTGAAATGAATATAACAAAGTCTATCAACGGCTTCAGTGGACATCATACTGAATTTTTAAATCATTACTGACTCTTGCTATTTCCAAAAATACCAGCTAACTCCAAGGACATCCTACTGTGGAAAGACCAGGTTTGTTCAAACCATTTTTGAAACAATGGTTACATTCTTGGTCACTGAAATAATTTAGTTTCATTTCATGTAGCCTAGTAGAAAAAAATGAAGATTATCAAATTATCCTTTGCATTAGTATTTATGTAGATAACATCACCTGTTTATAAAGCCCTGATCATCTCTGACCTTGTAGAAATAATTTTCTTCATTACCATAGAGGTAAATATGCACAAATTGGCAAAATTCCTGCAAGCACTGCAGTGCATCTTCAGGTTTTCTTAGCAAAGTAATCTGTCTATTCTAGGTCATTTTTAAATTGGACATCTCTGCATGTTGCCAAAGCAATGCAGCTTAAACAGGCAAATTAATCAGTTGGTGCTGGATAAGAAGGATATTTTCAATATTCTGAGTTACCCACTTCTTTGCTGGGCTCTATTATTATTGTCATTCCTTTTGATGGTCTAAGAAATCAACTCTCAATGTCTGAAATTTTCCCTCAAATGCTGTGAAATTATTGTCATTATGTGCACTCTCTCTCAAGCCAATGGGGCCACATACGCCGGCATAGAGCACAAAAATCATTTATTTCCTCCCCTTTAAAGTGCTGTGAAGGATTTTTGCAATACTGACCCATCCAGTTATTTCTAATGGCAGTAGAATATAATTTCCTTTCTCTGGCCAACACAGTAAGAAAGAGCTGATGAATAAATAATTTAACTACTTCTCTTCAAATGAAAAAATCCATTTTGGAGGAATGGTTTTGTTTTCATTGCACAGATGAATATCTCAGCCTACACTTTGAAGGAGAAACTGTTAGGCTCAACAATAACATTTCTACACTGATTATCACTGCCTTACTTTCTTGCTTAATGTAGTAATTTCTTCTATTAAGATCTGAATATTCATAAATGGGAACATAAATGTAAATATATACTCTTATAAATATACAATCAATTCAATTTCTAGGTCAGAATTGCAAACTTTCTTAAAATACAGAGTTCTAAGTTGAGAGATCTGTGGGAGGGATTTATATCCACTTTACTTAGAGTGCTCAGGGAAATAGATACTTTATGCTCAGGTTATGTGTTTTAAGCCAGAAGAGTTGGGGAAATAATAAAAAGAAAGAATGTTGTAAGTAATGGAATAGGAAATTCTTTAATTATGGTTGTGATCTCATGGGTGGTGGAAAAGCTGCAGTCATTGCTGCTTTGGGAGTACACTTCTTACAGCCTGCTAAGTGAGGGGAGAAATAATCTCATCACCATCAGTAACTCTCTCTCTGACCATGCATTCTATGCAAACACAGTAAATGGGTTTGATCTGAAGGGCTGTGAGAAAATATAGTGGGGAAAAAATTCTAAAAAAAAATATTTCTAAAATATTATTTTGACCATGGTGATAAAGGAGGGATCCTGTTTTATACTATTCAATATTTACAGGGGTCCCAAATCATAAAGATACATTCTTGTATATGTATCTAAAGAAAAGTGAGGGCATGCAAGAAGATTCTTTGTTTTAATTTTTACTTAATCAGGAAGATAAAAGGGCAACAGACTGGGCAACTGAACGTTTCTCTGAACTAACATGTTAAGACAGCTTTTTTTTTTTTTTTTGACATAATTCTCCTTAATCCAATGAGTAAATGGGAATAAAAAAGAATTGTGCCATTGTTGAATGAGTGGAAGCACAGGCAGGAAGTACAGTACCTTCTTGTACAAGGTGATATTATGAAAGGTAGCAAAGAGTTATGTTTCAGAGATTCTTTAGCAGGTAAACAATTGTCTTTCTCTTTGGAAATTTCTTTTTGTCTTGAGCACTTTTGTTTGAATAATATGTGCAGTCATCAAGGGTTTCTCAGCAGCAGTTGCAAATAAATGAAGCTGCCTGGAGTACAAAACAGGCACTTGATGAGCCAGGCTCATGAGCCATTGATGAGTGCACAGTAATACAGGAAGCTGCACTCCAGAGGGAATGTGATAGAACATGTCTCTGTATCCAGTACCTGCAAGGATGTGCTATCAGTCATTGCAGATATCTTGGGGATTGCCACATGCTGAAGTGAGGCTGCTCACTGTGTGGAAACACCAGAGAATATGGGTAGCTCACATCTTCTCTTAAACATTTTAAAGAATTTTTCAAAGAGGATTTATATGGACTAAATCCTTGACCTAACTTCCTGCCAGGAAAAAAAAAAAAAGCGTTTAACATGAGTTTGGTAAAACCTAACTAAAGACTAAAGAAAAAAACACAGACTTCTTAAATCTGTGCAAGAATGCTGGGTACTTTTTGTGATGGAAGTGGTGAGATTACTCTTACTTGTCATGGGGTGAGGGTGGGGAACAAGGGGAGCAGAAAGGGGAAATTCAAAAATTAAAATAACCAGATGTCAGAAGTTCCTTCAGTGAGTTGTTAGGAAGAGTCACTGGAAAAGATTGCAGATTTTAGTCCTCTTAGACAAAAGGAAAAAATAAAACGCAACCATGTGCTTCTATGTAGTTTGTACAGCTACTGGGGCATTGTAGATTCCAGTGAGACAGAGACAGAACCCTGAGACATGGGGACATTCTCCATGCTTCCCACTGCACTGAACACTCCGTTTCTGGCAGCAGAAAAATGCAGTAATGTGGTGCTATAAAAGGAGAACTTATTTCACTGTATTTTGAGTCAGTGGCAGAAATAAAGACTTAATCATTACAATTCCTTGAGCTATACAGTTTAGACCAAGCCACACTTAAATTCCATCAGGGGTTTAGAATGCAAGGGGGTCTACTCTGAACCTCGTGACTCTCCCTTATCCTTTTGCATCTTTTGTCTTTGTGTAAATCACTCTAAATCAATGCTAAATCAACTTTCCTTTGTATATTTCATCCATGTAGTAAGCAAAGTAACCTTGCCATCAACCTTTAAGTTGTATTTTTTAAATTTCTATTAAAATCTTTTTTGCCAATACCTTTGATAGCGGTTCTTTGAATAACCCTAACCCACTCTTTCATGACAAATGGGCATAGTTGGCAGGATGGCAAATGGGGATTCACAACAGATACAGAGAAGTGTTTCCTTGATTTGGATTAATGCTGGATTCTAATAAAGTCCTTCAGGATTTTCATGCATTTTTGTTCTTTCTGGTTTTCCTGTCATTTTGCTCTTTAAATATGTCATGGGTGATTCACAAATTTTCTTGTTTTACACACACACACACACACACACACATACATAGTGGTAGAAATACAAAAAAAAAAAAAATATATATATATATATATATATATATATATATACAAGTATACTTGGATGACTACATGCTACCATAGATGTTTCAGCCTTTATTTGCATTTTGAAATGAAAATAGATATGAAGAAACCTGGTATCACAACAAGGTGATTTTTCCTTTTAAGGATCATTAATATGGATATTTACAACTTAATCAGAAATTATATTTC
The DNA here is from genome assembly GCF_049639895.1 of Pseudopodoces humilis. Taxonomy (NCBI): domain Eukaryota; kingdom Metazoa; phylum Chordata; class Aves; order Passeriformes; family Paridae; genus Pseudopodoces; species Pseudopodoces humilis. Next base: position 19,298,628 of record NC_142206.1, read on the forward strand.
TGTTATAGTTTCTCTCCTTTTAAAATAAATGTCTCCACAAAAGTGAAACACCATTAATAGTTGAACAGGAGTTTAAACAGCATAGTAACTGTGCTATGAGCACAGAGAAATACAGAGCAATATTTAAACCAGCCAATCCTTGAATGCCAGTCTGGCCCTTTCTGTAATCTACTTGCATAGCTGAGTCTCTTGTCTCCCTTAAGAGGATGCTGAGAATTTCTTCAAGTCTAAAGTAAATTGTAACTAAAACCACCCAAATAAGCAAAGAACAAAAACATAACTAAAACAAAACCCAACAAAAAACCCCAAACCTGGTGTAACACACTGTTCTGCAGCTTCTCATCTGATGTGCAATTTATTGACTGTAATTGAGAGAGTTCATTGCAAAATACCTGGCATGTTATTTATGACTTTTCTTTACTCTTCATGTAGCCACATGCAGAAGAAAAAAATTATTGGACTAAGGTGGAAGTTGAGAAATAAGTAATTTATTCCTTTGGAAACTGTTTATAAACCCCACACATGGCTTCTGATTCCAATCCAAAGACTTTTAAAAGTAATTAAGCAAATGAGTTTGATGCTGAATTAAAAAATCAAATTAATAAGTGAAGTTTTGTTTATCCAGAATTAGGGTTGGTAGGAGGTATGCAAATAATTACTGATTGAGACAACACAGTCTTAATTGCTGGGTAGAAATGAGATCTCTGACTGTAACGTGGTTTTTGTCTCCTTTCTAGAGCTTGAGATTTTATGACTTGTAGCAGGTTTCTGAATTTTCTCCAGGTTCCCTTTTTCTCTGCTCTGCACATCTCCTTTGGTTTGCACCTCTTTCCACCTCACAGCAAATTCACTCATGTCTTTGATTTAACAGAGAAGGCAAACTGAGATTTATAGACACTCTTGAGACTCTGGAATTTCTTTTCCCCTCTGAAATCTGTCAGGTTTTAGGGTATACACAGGGAGAAAAGTCAGCGTAGTATTTGGGCTAGTGAAGCAGATTGGTTTACTGAACACAGTCCTACATTTCTAAGTGTTCAGCCTTAGGTATAGGTTTCAATTACTAAACAAAGCTAAACTTAACTGAAATTAGGGAAAACAAGCTCCTTGGTTTTAATACTTCCATCATGGAACAGACCAAACTTCTAAGACTTTAATTTGTATCTTTTTCTCCCTTGGTTGTTAAGTTTGACAGATACAACTGATTGCCTTTTGGGCTTGTGATAATTTTTTTGAAGATGGGCTGAACATCTGAATTCAGAGTGCTTTCCACGCTTGAAGACTGGCTGACAGACAGTACCCAGATTTCAAAATGCTGAAAGGGTTCAAAGTGTCAAAAATGGTGTTTGTCTTGTTTGGAAAAAAGGTATTTTTACACTGACACGGAAAAGGAATCTTTACTCAAACCAAAAATTACTTTTGTAACTTCAAGAAGAAAAATCTTTCTTGAAGTTTTTACATTCAGGAGCCCAAGCCTAAACATAGGATCAGATTCTGGCTCATTTTGGGACTATTTAGGTATAGGGAAGGCACAGGCCACACAAAAAAAATCTGGTGAATTTGAGACTCTGCCTTTAAGAAAGAAGGGCTGAGGACAGTATTGCTGTGTAAGCCTGTGGTCTAACTCAAGAAAAAGGAGCCACCATCATGTGAACTTCTGTAATTCCCCCTTTTCCCCCCTGTTTTCTAGAACTTCTCTTGTGACTTCCAGATTTATAAAGATGCTTCAGTGTTGTTTGTATGATCAGTGTTGCATGGCTGAAACTGTCCATGAAAGATTATTTGAGAGAGTCATCTGAAGACCCGAATATATAAGTACATTTTGCTTCAGATCTCTGTCTCTCTAGACTTGATATTTTCAGTGACAACATATCTCCTGACAGATCTTTTATTTTTTCCTTACTCTACTACCATACTTATAGCAAGAGATCATTGTATATTTTATGTTTCTGAGCTGCAGTTCAGAAGGGCTTCACTGATCTCAGTAGAATAATGCTAATAAGAAAAGAATGTGTTCAGCCCAGTCCTTATTCCCTTGTTTCAAATCCTGTGTCCCTTCTTTCACTAATTTCCTTTACTTTGTACCACCCCACTCACAGGAATTTCTGAAACAAGTCAGAGCTGCACAGTTATTAATTCCAATATTCCTTTAGCACTGCCTGCCATTCTAAAAAGCAAGTATTATTTGCAAAGTAATAGCTCAGCATGCAAAGCACTGAGGAATGTATAATAGCACAGCAATGAGAGCATACTTGACCTAGGAGATCACTATATGTCTCTTTGAGAACTCTTTTTTGTACAAATGTTTTTCCTTAAAATGCCTGTGTCTTGAACTCTCCATTCACTCATGCATCAACCCACGTTTTCTCTGGTGTTAGAAGCAATTACTGAAGCTATGAGGGAGTAGAAATTACTCTAAGATCTCGATCACGTGAGGTTCTAATGGTATTGCAGAGCCCAGAGCATAATGCCCTCTTTCCATGACAATGGCACTGATTGCAGTAAAGTATAAATAAGTTGGTGTTTCTGTTGGAGTACAAAAGTAAGAGATGATTAAAAATGACTCTCATAAATTCCTACAGAGACTATTCCTAATTTTTCAGTTGGTAATTTTCTACCTGCTGATAATATCCCATCCATCAGGGATATTAAATGGATAGTTGAAAAATGTAAAATTAGGATGTCTGTGAGATGGTTAATAACACAAATAGAGAACAGATGCGTTAAAATACAAATGTTCCTTCCCATAAAGTAATTAACCTGTGTTTCAAGAAACAGAAAAAGCTACTAGCTGAGTTTTAGCCTGAAAGCTGTGTGACTGAAAGCACCCCTTGTCTGCAGCAAAGTCTCTGAGGAGTGGCAAATCCTACCATGGTGTGACTAATTCCTAGTACTGGTTTCAGTGACTGTACAGATGTTCCAAGTACAGCACTTGAGATGTGGGATCCTCTTAAATGAATCACAGAGTCATAATTTAAAAGATCTAGTCATTTAATCTATTCCTCTGCAAGGGTGAGCATGTTCTCTGGAGCTAGTCCACTATGTAGCTGGTCTCACAACAGGACCTTCCTAATGTTCAGATTGATTTCTCTCCTGTCTGAATTTTACCACTTACTCCAGTTAAGCCTCATGAGAATTTTTTCCCAGTCTTCCTTGGCCAGACTTCCTGCTTGGCAAAGAATTTATTTGGCAGGACCAAAATCTGTTACTGAATAGGCTTTACAATCTGTTGGCTTTAGGCTTTAAATCTATTACTGATTTTGGCTTCAGTCGAAATCCGTACCACTGAAATCTGAAATCCTGCAGATCCTTGCCAAAGCAAAAGGGCAGGGAGGTGGGGAAAGCACAGACAGCTCCTTTGATATACTCCTTCTTATGTGACAGGTCACATGCTATCTTACAGGTGACTAGTGACTAAATCTTGCAATGAGATGTGTTCTTCAGGTGAGCTCACCTCAAGGGATGAGGGACATGACTTCAGTTTGCAGCACAAGAGGGTGAAGAGCTGTACCCAGCTGGTACTTCCACATGTTGTAATTACCAGGTATGTAAAGATATGAGTTCCTGAAAGCCATAGATCACTACCAGAGCGTAGCTGGTCCTAGCTCATTAGGCATATCTGCAAGGCTAATTAGCTGATATGCAATGCCAAACAAGCAAGGCTACGATGTTTCCAGCTCTGAGGCAGGCTCAGCTGACAGCAGGCTAGAGCTGCCTTTGCTATGCAGATGTGCAAATACATGCTAAGCTGCCTACTCCCTGAAGGAAGGGGAATCTCAATTCTCACACAAGACCGTCAAACAAAGCCATCAGCCATAGGTTCAGTTTCCCTCTCTGGCCTAATATTTCTCTGTTTAAGCAAAATGGAACAACTTCAATGTGACTGCTCAGGAGACACCCAGGGGATCAGGTGTCCACTAGCAACTGTGGTTAGAATGTTTAGAGCAGGTTAAGGCAGCCTCAGCCTCCTGGGGCATCCAGCAATGGCTTCTGGCTGCTTGTGACTAGCAGTGTGTGCTGTATTTTTACATCTTTATTTCTCAGGTTTCTATCAGTGCTTCAGATAGTTCTTTAAAGCTAGAAAAAGTGTAAAGTGTTCTGGAACTGCTCAGTTCAGCAAGGACTGGGCCATGTGAACTGTGTTTTAGATATATCTGTCTGTACAGACCTGTGTGATTAAGAAGAGAGGAAAAACTAGCTAGACGGGGATTGAAGAACCGAATTTGAATATGGGAGAAGTTAAAAAGGAATCCTTAAATAGCTGAGATAAGCTTTAGTATCCTTACATCTATATTTGAACTAGACTCTTGAACATTCATAGCCTATCTCACATCTGTGCCCCTTGAGATATGCCTTGTATAATTCATCACTTAGGGAGTAATATATTTATCAGAGATCATGTTGATGTTGATGCAGATCTATCCTTCCTGGGCCAGCTAATACCAAACAGTGACTCTCCTCCTGTGTACAGGAAAGAATCTTTGCAGGAGTGCACTCAACGCATTCCATTTTGTCTCAAGAATCTCAGAAAACTGTTTAGTATGATTCACTTTCTGTGGTATTGTCTAGCAGCTCCTGCTTGCTAGATAGTGGTGTGTGGAGTTTCTTATAGTACCAGATCTATCAGACTAACAGAACAGTTTTATATTCCTTCTATTATCTCTGCCTCTCTACCCATTCCCCTAGGGGAAATCTTCGTTAAATTATTGCAACAATTATGGAAGGGTTGGTAAGAGAAAACAAAGTGAGGGGAATATGAACCTCAGATAAATCTTCATGTGTACAGACTTCTTTATCTTAATGTATCTTGAAAAGGACAGGAAGAGAGACTTTGTGCTGATGAGACTTTGGGTACAGTGGACAGCAGATAAACTACAGATTCTTTTGCTAGTTTTCATATCTATTTGTACATCACTGAATTTGGTCTCATATCATGTATCTTTGAAATATCAGGTGACTCAGACATAGATAATTTCTTGTAAATTCCGTGCAAGTTGGCTGAAACTTTAACATCTGAAGGAGTCTTAATAGCTATCCAGATCTGACTTGTTCACAAAGCTGTTCAGACATGACCTGCTTAATTCTTCCAACACTTCAGTAAAATATTTAGACAATATAAGTAATGTTTTAGAGGTGAACTAATAACTCATAATGTGATTATCACCAGTTGGATTTCTGCAAACGAAATGTTTGTGAACACAGTGTAGATATTTTTAGACATGCACTATTCTGAAGAATTGATGAATTCATGAACAAATGTTTTCTTTGTTAGTGAAGCACAAATTATTGAAAAAGGAGTTTTCAGGAACCAAAAGATGATATGGAGTTGCTGAGCTATGATGATCATGTCATACTGTGTAATTTGATGATTAATGTATTTATATAAATCACCAGCATAGTGAAAATTTTGTAATGTACAGTTGCATAAAACATTTAATTTCCTTTTTTTTTCTGCATAGAATTTCTCTCTGGCTAATATCTGTTCCTGATAGGTCCTGTCAAACTTCCCTCAAAAGGCAACCCAAAAGGACTGCAACTGAATGCAAGCACATTTTCAAAATCATATTGAAAGTAATATTTTTTCTTAAATTTAGTTCGTTATTGCCACTCAATATTACTTAAGAAAAGGCAAAGCAAATAAACCAAATTTTGGTCAGTAAGAAATGTACATTTTCAAACACAGCTGTGTTGTGCTAGGTATGAATTTCTTGCTAATGAGAGAAATTTAATCCATAACTGAACTCTTACCAACTATGTAATAATATCCCAAGTGAGTGTTTATTTTTACTTTCTAAAATGTTGGCTTTCATTGTTACTTAAGCCAAGTTGTTGAGTAGGCAATGAACATGCAATCTAGTGTGACAATTCCCAGTTCCAAGAAAAACTCATTGTCTTGTAATAGCACTCAGCTCCTCCCTTACCTATTTCTACAGCAGAAGTTACACATGGAGGTGTGTAAAACCAGGGTTTCTGTCTCACTAATTTTATGAATTCTATTTTCTGTGCCTCTGTCCCAGCCTCACACAAAATTCCTGCCTTCAGTCACCCAGAATTACCTTCTTTTCCTCGCTTACACTACAGACAAGGGAACTTCCCTCAGAAGTCATAGGTTTTTCTGCTTGACAATTCCGACGTACATGATGTAGAATTCAGAAATAAGGCTGCAAGGGGACAAACTGGGAGGAGTCTCCTGCCTCATGCATTCTCCATCCATGGAGGGGCACTTTGTACCACCTGGACATGAGACACCTCCTCAGGCTCCCTGTTTTCCAGCTGAGCTCAGGGAGACCGAGGTCCTGGCTTTGTCTGGGTATATCCAGGTGGAAAGGATCAAACTAGGAAACAAGCTGCTGCTGTTGCAGCAGTTCATTGATTCCTGGCTGTGTTTAACCTGCATAACTCACAGGGTTTAGGGGGAATGCTGATATCTGCACAACCAACAAGGCAAAAGGACTGTCCATTTGAGGAAGAAGATGCCATTGCTGTAGCAAAACATTCCCTAAAAGCATATAAAGGCCAGATGGCTTTGTGTGTATTTTACCCAGCGAGTTCAGCATTTCAAAACCCAGCATTGCTGTGCCTGTCGGCCTCCTCACCCTGTTCATCCTATGATGCGTGCACACCTGCACCTTCCCTCCTAGAGCCACACTGGAGACAGCTGGAACCCTTGCCTCTGAAAACAAACATGCTTATTATGCTCTAAAATTAAGATGCTTTTCCTTCCCTTTCACCTTTCAAAGGAATCATAAAACTGACTAACCGGGAGACTGCAGAAATTTAGTAAGTTTCTGTTTATATACAGACAGGGGCTGGTTTTAGTGCTCTTTGTAACTGAAAAAGATAGGCTTAGCTGTTCATTCCCACACTGCTATGTTTAAGACACAGTCTAAATGTGGATATGTTGTGTGTGGCTATGGCAAGAGTGGCACAAACAGATCTGGTGTGAACAGAAACTGTTCCAGCTAAAATCCAGAGTTTACTTTCATTAGATAGGAAAATATTTTATCAATGGTTTATAAATCTGATGTAACCCCTCTATCCTCTCAGAATATATATATATATATGTATATATGTATATATGAAAGGGAAACATGTAATGCAGTAGGTAGAGTTTTCATAATACAGATACTGGAACTGAACTAAACACTGTTTGCAGCTGCCTGATTCAAAATTTCTCAAAATCAATGGAAAACCTCCCTTGACTTTGAATGGTTCTGGTCAGGTCTGCATTAGGCACAGGTGCCCCTGAGCATTTATCTGTATGTAACAGTTAACAGTTTGGTTATGCAAATATAAAACGTTTCCTGAGTTTCCTGAATGATTGCCTTTTGTAAAAGCTCACCTGCTCTTCTGGTGCTTTAAATGTTTGATTTAATAATTCCAATATGTCGTATGGAAGAGAGAGTGGATGAGGAAAAGAATGGGGGCTAAGAAAAAGGAGAAATTAGTGGAGATGACGGAGAGAAGCCAAGGTAGAAGTCATGAAACAAAATCAAGTAGAAGAAAATGGAAAGACAGCGGGGAGGAAAGAGTGCATCCAGGAAATGACTTAGTATAAGCCATTGATTCACCTTTTGTATAACTGCAAACAAAAGAAATAAAAGTGGGAATACAGAACGCTGAGCATAAAGAGGCCAGCTCATGCTCAGCGTTCTGTATTCCCACTTTCATTTCTTTTGCTCCAATGTGTCATTTCCAGGGACTTCTTGCATGGTGTGTGCTGGGAAGGCCAGCCAGGGGAAGGAGGGGCAGAGCCAGACAGAAATCACCTACAGAGAATACGAGTGTGCCCTTCTCCGCTCAGTTTCCCCTGTGTTCCCCCAGCTGCACAGCTGCTGGTGACTCGATGGGTCACCGATGCGTTCTGTGCCTCGGCGGCGGGCTGGGACAGGGGTGGCCCTGCTGGGGGCAGGTTTCCAGCTCCATCCCCAGCAAGAACTCACTCACTGCGGGGGATAGCGGGGTTCCAGCTGTCCCTGGGGACAGGCACTCGTTTGCTGCACTGCTGGCACACGAGGGTCAGCCAGGGATCCTGGCCAGGGACTACGTGCACTGCGGTGGGGCTGGGAACAAGAAAAATGATGGGGCCACACGGTCTGAGAGAATTCCTTAAAGGCAGCTTGAGCCATGCCGGCTGTGAAGGTTTCTGCTGTATTGGATTAGTGAGTTGTTTAGGGATCTGGGGCAAACCAGTAAAACAGGCTGATGAATCCACACGGTAGGTGCCAATCTGGGTTGCTGCCTTTTTTAGGAGTAAACAACTAGGAGCCATTGTTCATCTTCCTAACTCTCTGCAGGACACAGGCTGTAAATTACATCCAGGAACAAAAGCTTGATGGGAGTAGAACCGGGCGCTCAACTTCCCGAGGGAGTGCTTTGCCCTCCAGCCAAAAGAGCAGCTTTTCTTGCTTAAACCAGCACAGACTCTTCTTATGCCTTCCCATCAGCACTCAGAGCCCAAGAAAAGTGTGCAGTTCAAGATGTGCCACACTGGAGCGTTTACAACCCTTGCCATTACAAAATCTGTTTTCCAGATTGATAATGAAAATTAAATCTACTCTGAAACTGAATCCAGTCTGAAATGCAGGAAACTAGATTGTCTAGGGACATGGAGGAAATCTTATTAAAAAATAGCATATTTTATTGATGTTACAGATAAGTGGGTATGAAATCCTCCCTGCTCTCCCAAATCTGATTTTCAGCCAGTCTCACAGATCACCCGCAGTCTACGCAAAATACACACAGCCATCACCAGAACTGCCTAATGACATTTGTGCTTTTTATATTCACTAAGAGCAGTTGCTGTTCAACTCCCCATAACAAGCTTGAAATATTCACCAAATTTTGTTCAGAAAATTATTTTTTTAATTAAAAAGAAATAGTATTTCTGCTGATAATAGAAAAAAATTAAAATTAGAAGCCGTATTTGTTTAGAAATTTCGGAGTTTCGGAAGACGAATGCCAGCTATTTTCACAGAAACAAAATTCCATTCTACCCTTCTTTTAATTTATCCCATTCAATAGTGAAATCAATCTCCACTGATACCTTTCTTTCCATCATAAGTACACATTCATTCAGGTACATCCATTTTCTTGTCTGTCCACAAAATAAAATTTAAACATTCATTCTAGGGAGAAGCTGTGCCACTGAGTTCAGCAGAATTTTGATATTTCAATTAAGCTAGGCCAGAATTTCATCCTCTATGTGAATTCCTGCAAAAAACCCAACTTTTTATATCACTATAAGCCATGCATGTTCCTTTTCTAGGGCTCCAACATATGTACTCCCTATTAGGATTTTGATCAAAATTAATTAGTGCTGGCTACAGTTCACATATGTGATGAAATCACAAATGAGTTATTTTGGTGTTCCTATACTATATTTTACCATCACAGGTTCAGTATTCACTGTATCAAAGGCATCACAGAAAAACACTATTAAATGCTGGGGTTTTATCCTTTTTCAGTCTTACAGTTTCATTCTCTTTTGAAAACTTAATTCATTAATCATTTTACAAGTTTTTGGTGCCAGTAGTTTAGCTTCTTGTTGCCAAGGAAGTAAGCAAATTCCAGATCTCAGATATTTAACTGTACTGACAGGCTCAAAAGGGATGCTCTGCTGCATTTCTTCAGCCAAAGATTTGCTTCAGGATTTTTCTGTTCCTATGTAATAAGGTTTTCCCAAACTAAAGGAGAAGTTGTGTATTCCTCACAAAGAAATCCTCAAAACAAAACCAAAAACCAAACACCCAAACCCAACAGTTTTTTCAGAATCGCAAATCTGCTTTGATTAAATTTTCTGAGCAGTATTATGCCCTGCAGCCAGGCTAAATTTGGACTTTTGTCTACCTGAGAACGACATAAGCTGATCATGTTTGTGTGGGAGAGAAGGAAATATTTTTGTGTCTTTTTTTTTTGTTGGGGTGCACATGTGTGTCCTAGGCTGACGTGTAAGGAGGCAGATGGGAGGAGAATGGCCAGACTGACGTGTCACATACAAACATGTCACGTTAACTATTTTTGTGATTTATCACATGAAATGACTTAATGTTATCAATTCTTTTTCTTGTGTAGATCTGTCTTTTCCTTTTGTATTAGGTACTTGCACCTCCATGCACGTGGTGTAAATGTGTCTAATCTTAGCCCAGGTTTTCAGGGCAGCAAGCAACAAGTCTTTCCAAAGCAGAATACCACCCACCCTTGCTGAACACATGCAGAAGTATTGAAAAGACTGAGATGAATAACAAGTAATATTTTGGTATCTAGAAAACAACCTATTCATAATCAGGTGTCAGAAGGGTTAGAATTAGAAACTTCAGACCATGAAGAGACTAGGAATTTCCACTCCTGATTAAATACATCTCTGCCTCTAACCCTAAAATGGATGTTATTCTCCCTTTACCTCTGCCAAAGAAATTTTTTTTTCTTTTTTTTCTTTTTTTTTTTTTTTTTTTTATTTTGTATCATTATGAATACAGAATATTAATGGAAAGGCAATTTATGTTAATCAAAAATAGGATTCAAAATTTCCTGAATTTTAATTAAATGTTTAATTATTCTGTTTCATCAATAGGACGTGAATTTTAAAATAATTTAGCAATTGAAAAAAAATATATTCTTAGTAAATTTAAAACATTCATTAACTGTGTGCCAGCATTTTGAAATTCCACTAAAATTTATTAATGGATTTTGATGCCAAAACATTTAGAGATATAAATGTACAGGATTTTACAGAGCTATTTCTCTTTCGACTTTAGACAATAAGGTATATAGGCTATTGCTTTTTAATTGCTTTTAAAACCATTTCTTAAAAAAAAAGAAAAAAAGTAGCATATTCACTAAAGAAAATGTGTTTTATTCATGATTTCAAAGTTGCTAGCTTCATAATAAAAAGATTCCCTGTGTTTAAAGGAAAGATTTTTCACTTTAACTTTGTCCCATCAGATATTCTAGACTTGTAGGAAAAGCCTGTTGGAACCTGTTGCTAAAAATTTGGCTGGTTGAGGAAAGGATAGCTGGCCATCTCCAAGTCAAAAGGCAAAACAAGGCAAAGTCCTGAAAACCTCTTTATGTGACCTTCTTGTGCTTGTGGCTGGAGAGACCTGTCTGTATTTTTCCATTGTTTGTGTCAACAGAGATTAAATTAATGAGAAAATTCAAGTGGGAAGATCGACAAAATGGTAATTTGATATAGGACTATTCATTCCAGATTTGGCAAGGGAAACTGAAATCAGGGCACTTCTGGCTGTCAGTCATTGCCACATGCCGGTGTTAAAGGTGGGAAGTGCTGGCTTTGGTGGTCCCTGACCAGCCCCTCAGCCCATGGCACAGGAGTCACTGTTACAATTCTCCAGCTCTACAGAGAAGCCAGGGCATGGAGACACCACGGGACTCTCCAAGGCATGCAAGAGACAGGCCTTTTGCTTATCTACAGAGGCCTTGAGGTTTTCACCAGGGGTTTCATGAAGAGCCAAACAAAACCACACACTGCAATGAACATATGTCCCTCAGGAACCGAGACCTCGTCTGAACCTCAAAGATCTTGTACCTGTTTCTCTGCTTTCTGAATTGGGAATAGGAGGAAAAATTCCTTCTGTACCTTGTGCCATCAGTGCAATAAAATATCAGCCCTGGTCTCCAGCACCACTCACTTCTGGCACTGGCATTATTCACTGTTCTTATTGGAGCAGCCCGTGCAGGAACATCAAGGGTAGAACGGGCTGTGGGAAACTGAACCTCCTCGACTTGCCTTCTGCATGATGTTATCCTGCAGCTGTGAGCAGAAACATTGCAGAAAGCTTCACTGCAGAGCAGGCATTTTACTTGCTCTTAATTGAACCACAAAAAAGAGAAAATGGTGAGATAGGAATAAATAAGCAAAATGTTTTTGGGAACTATCTAGGCTGTTACAGATGCTTTACCAGGGTTCAGAAACTCTAGTGCTTTTATGTTCACTTGGTTTGCAATAATGAAGAGATTTTAAAATGCAGGAGGAAAAGCTTGTAACAAACTGCATTTCTGAGGTAACTCAGGAGTGCTTACACAGATTTTCCTACAAACACACTAAGTATAACTTTTGACTAGGTTCGAGTAAGAAGAGAAGGTTTAGTGAGTGGCTCTTTAAAACTCAAGTGTGCCTGCTTAGTCAGTGCTAGCTCTCCTTCCACTCCCCCTTCTTCTGCTGCTGGGTAACTTTTGTTGCAATATGGGTGTGACTTTTGATGGAGCTTCCCCCTCCCAGTTATGTCATTACTTCAGTTCCTTTGAATCTGAATAAAAAGTGCAGCAAACTTCAGACTCATTGACTGCAGGCTTAACAAGCGTCTGGGCTTTTCTCCTTTCTGCAGCTTGAAAGGATCTTTGGATTTTGCAAAACAGTCCCAAGAAAACAATGGCCAACTTCTTCTTACGGGCAACTTTTGGATTATGTCTGCTGAGGCTCTGTCTAACAGAAACAGGTAAGATTTTTATGAATGAAAACACTTAGTATTGTTAAGTTAATGCTTCAGACAGCAAATGTGCTTCTGCTAGATAGCTAACAGCTTTCTTGCATCTATATACTTTTATTATTTCCAGGGTTATCAGAGATGTTTTAGAAGTGTAATCTCAGTTGTGCTGGTCTCTACAATCACGGAAAGCTGTGCATTGTTTGTAAAGGGCAATTCCAGATCTATAAAAACTGAATTGCAGAACATTAAAGAATGAAGTTTAAACTAAGAACAGAGCTACACTGGGGAGTTTGGAATGGCTCTGGTAAAGCTCAGTTCGGCAATGTGACTGCTGTTACGAACGCAGTTTGCTCTCCCAGCTCGGACTGCAGCGAAAAGGGGGGCAGAGGGAAAGCGGTGAGCCCCCCCAGCTTACAGCTGCATTCTGGAGTTCACATGAGCTGAACCAACAGCTGGAACAAACTGCATTTGGGCACAGCCTTGCTGAACAGGAGAAAAACTGCAGGGATCTCGGCTGAAATTTGGAGAGCTTTTATGCCAAGCATGCTTGCTTCTGACTTTCGAAGGTCTCTTTGGGGCTGACTGATGAGCTTTTGGAACAAAGGGGGTTAGAAGTGACAAAATTCAGTTTTTTATCACTTACCTTCCTGCAGCTTGGTTATCTGCTTCAAATATTTGTATTAAAAAGTCTAAGGTTAATACAGAGAAAAAAAAAAAACAAATTTATGTCCAAAGTGACAAAAATCTTTTGCAATTTCACATGATGCAGGCTCTACCGTGTTTTAGGGGAATGAACATACTTTTAGCAGACTCTCACTGTGACTGCAACTGCCTCGAGGCATTTTGTGGTTAGGGATAACAGTTGTGCTCCTATATTGTTTTTGTACTCATCATTTCCAGGAGTCTAACAAAATGCGTTTTTCATGGCCATTGTCACCCAAGGGCTGTGTGTGTGTATAGTAAATATATGTCTCATTTGCTTGAGCAGCAGGGGTTAGTCTGTAATGGTTGCAGCGCTGCCAGGCTGTGAATGGGTGTGTCAGAGGGAGCAAGTTCCCAGTGCATCTGTGATAGCTGAAGCACCCTCACTGCTTTTCTTCCTAAAATCATGTGTCCATTGTGCCAAAATGCTCTTGTTAAGATCAGGTATATAGACAAAGTCTTAAGAGAAAGGACAGGGCTACTGTAGGTGCATAAATGTGTGTAAATCCTTGGCTTGGTCCACATCTGTGCACTGTATAAATGTTATAACTGCTTGACTGATTTTTACTTCTATGAGCTGCCTGGAGTGTCCTAGAGAGCAGGGTCTGCACTGACTCTGGGAGTAATGTGTTTCTGCAGGGAGACAGAAAGCCCCATAATAGAGCCTTCAGCATGGTTAAAAAAGTGTGTCAAACTTCACATATGCCCTCAAGGGAAGTTTCTTTACTGGCTTAGTAAGGTATTAGACTATAGCTACAGTATATTTCAGTTGGTATACAGTACATTCCAGCATGACTTTGTAGTCAGTAATGATTTCAAAACAGCAGTTGATGGTGGTGTTTTCTTTTTTTAGCCAGTGATTTTGCTGTGTATCATAGACTAATGACTGTTGCTGTTGGGAAACTCCTGAGCTGGAATTTTGATTCATATAGTACAGAATTTTACTAATTCCTAATTTAGGGATTAAAGAGGGCCTGAGATTACTCTTACTGTGATTTCAGAAGGAAAAATGAGATACAGAGAAAGCTGAAAAACTTACTCATCCTCATTTCTGTGGTGTTGTGACTGTACTGTCACTGATACGTTTCTTACTCATGGTGTTGACATGACTTGTGTAAGGAGTCTGGATCCCGGAGGGTACCGATGCTGACATCTTGGTTAATGATGTTTCAGAGGAGATTTTTCTCCTGCAGGCAGTATGTATTTGTAGAAATATTTTTCTCAATGTTTTCCTTGATTAACACAAAGCAAATCCTACAATTTTGACTGACACCCCCCCTCCCCCCTCCCCCCCCCCAACTGGAAGAAACTGGAACAGAAGTAGTAGTGGTAAAGATGAAATGGAAAGAGGGAGAATGAGCCTGCCCGTGGGAGGAAGGAGCTTGGCTGTTAGCACTGGAGAGGCTGCCAGAGCCCCATTGCCAGGTAGGGCTCTGAGACAGGGCTCCTGCAGCTGCTGGCCAGTCCCAAAGGAAGAGACCTGCCTGTCCCTTGCTTTACATATCTACCGCGTAAATTTGTAAATAAAGCAGTTTGAAGAAGGTCTTTGTGGAAGTTTATTTTCGCTCAGTCCTTACAGTGTGTATCTTGGCAGTTTCCCAAAGCTACAAAGTAACTAGACTTTATTAAGGGTTCACTTAAACTTTCCATCCTTGTTTAGTGGAAGGGTTAAGGAGCTGCCCTGGAAACCCTCACGCACAGGGAGCCAACAAACCATGGCAAGGGATTGTTTTGCAGTCTTTGGAGAAATGTGTGGAGATTCCTTATGTACTGGTGTTCACCACAATGAAAAGCCATTACCTTGAAAATAGGAAGTCAGAGAAAGGCTTAATGAGGATAGATAGCATCGTACAATTGAGGAAGAACTTTTTTAAGTAAATGCTTTTAAAACCACTGGTAGCTCGAGCCAAGGTTAAACAAAATGTTCATCCATATGTGGTGTATCTTTCTTTCCAGAAGATTTCCCATGACTTATAGGCATGAACCGAAGATAGAGTAAATATTGCAGTTATTCATCTGTCACCTAAACATGCATGAGGTTTGACTGTATCGAGAATGTGCCAGCAGTTGGAGATACCATGACATGCTGGTAGACAGATAAACACCAGAGAGAACCATTACTCCTAAAATACTTGATGAAAAGATGTGGTAGTATTTGATAATATTCATTCTGAATGTAGTTGACTGGTAGTAAAACACATTGTAGAGAAGCAGAGAAAAAGCAATGTGGAGTTCCTTTATATGGAGAGGGTAAATCAGTCAAAGAATTAAAAAGTTTTTGACATTCCAAATGCTGTAAAAAGGCTTCTCCGTCTGTTTTCTGGTCTTCCTCATCACATTTTTGTACCAGAACTAAGGGATAAGTGTTCAAAAATACAGTTTATATGGAAGATGATAATTCTCCCCTTCATATATCACTGTTTGGTCTTTTATTTTCAAGAGAATACTACGTGAGAGAGCAAGGGAAAATTGTTTTTTCCAGGACCAAGGCTAAATGTATGTAGTTATCTGTGAAATACACCTTCACAGAGAGGATAATGATGAAACCAGCATGACCCATCACAGTAATCCTGCCTACTTTGAAAACAATGCAACATTGCACTGGAACAATTAATGGTCTTCAGAACACACCATATTTTAGAATCAGCTGGCATCTGGGAGCATGCTGACTTAATTTGTCAGCATTAAACCGAATTCTTAAAATAGAGAAATGGAAATTTCCAGCTTGCTAGAAGGCAGAACACATCCACAGCATATTTTGTTCTTTGCCTTCACCTGCCAGGGTTTCTCTGTGACAAACCTAGTGGTTTGGGCCGTTCTCTGTGTGCTACCCACGACTGTAGGCGGGAAGCCAGTTTGGTGTAGTTGCTGGTCATTTTCCAGGAGTCCATCGCCTCTTAACAGTCATTTCCCCATCCCAGAGAGGTAATAATAATTTCAAAGCTATCAGACACTGTAATTATCAGTGGCCGTTCTGGGTGCTGCTAATAGTAGTGGCAGAGGATTGTGTCGGTGCTGTGTGTTTATCGGTTTCCTCCCCAGTGCCTCAGCAGTAATATCAGTAGCAGCTGGCTGTGATTTCCCTCCTCCCGGAGCTGCCCCCGCCCAAGGGACGGCGGAGCAGCTCATCATATGAATGAGTTTGCAGGCACTAATGTGAAGTGGCAGCTGAGAAAAAGAGGGGTTTTCCTTGGAGAATCTTTCCAGTCAGACAGAAAGTTCAGCTAATTGCAATTTAAAGTTCAAACCTCCATGACTGTTTCCTGCCTAATGAAACCTGCAGTCATTTTTTGAGCCTGTGCTTTCAATTAGGAACATAATTGAACTTTCTTTTGTAAGCAATGGCTTTGGGACTTTCCAGTTTCTCTACAGGACAAAACTGGCAACTGTATATAGTGCAGCATTCTTATTTTGGTACAATAACCTTCAATTCTCATCTTGTGAAACATTAAAAAAAACTCCACCCCAAAAACAAAACAAAAAAACCCCCAAAAAAACCCTCAAAAGGAATTGAAGAATAATCTATAGTTTTATTAATTAAAAACATGAAAGCACAAGCAGGGTATGCTAATTCAAAGTAAAAATCACAGAAAATACCTGAATTCTACTTACATTTGGAGTTTGAAAAATACTTTGCTTCACTTTTATTTTTTTTTTTTCTCTTTTCTGTTGATGATTGATGTAGCATAGTAGCTGGAAACTCTGAGACTGTGTTGTGTCTAAAAAAAAAAAAATAAAAAAAATTGCCAGACATGCAGCAGCTGTGTTAAAACTTCCATCTCTTTCTGTAATGATACTGTTCCAAGAGCAGTGTGAGAGGGTTGTGAAAGAGATCGCCAGGGTACATACTGACAGCTGCGTAGGAAAAGGGCATTAGCCTGCAATCCTAAACTTCACAATTAATGCCTGTTTTACTAAATACCTGCTTTCATAAATAAGATGCTGCCTCTGACAGAATATATAAGAGTAAAAAAAAAACAAAACAAAACCTGCCATGGCATAGCTTTTGTTAATTATGTATGTCTCACAGTGACAGCGTGTTAGCAAAACAGGTTCTCAGAAGTACATTTCCCTAGGGGGCTTTTTTATTGTTATTTTTGTTAATGGATAGGTGTCTGTAAAGAAGCAGGGTGTGGTGTGTGTGGGTAGCTGTAATGAATAGTTTCTTGCAGGTTTCCCATACAGAAGGGAGAGGTTAACTGGAGCTCGGTGGATGTTCCGTGGGCACCCAGGCCCCTGAGAGCAGATGTGAGCGAGTGCACAGCGGCAAGCGAGCTGCTGGCCAAACTGGTGTCTGAAAGTTGAGCAGCAGCCTTCAGCTGGCAGCCTCTCAGAGAGAACCTGGCTTTCCAGCAGGAAGGCAAGGTATCAGCAAGGGCCTGGGATAATGCGTGCCAGGGCAGCGAGGCTGCGGCTGTGTGCGGGGAGCGCTCTGAGCCCACATGCCCACCCAAAACAGCCTGAACAGGCTGGAATACACTCTTCCTGCAGCATGTAAATGTGGCACTTCAGCTCTAGGGGTGCTTGTGATGGGTGTCATTTACCTACTCTTTGCCATCGGCCAAGTCACATCTTTGAGACAAGGTGGAGCGTCCCTCTCGCGGAATGAGATGGGGGAGTGACACAGGCACTGCTAAGGACATCCAAGTCTTCCCAGCTCCATCCTGGTGCTCTGGATAGAGCTTCTGCACAAGGAATATGGAATAGTTAACCAGGCAGGTTCAGGGGAAAGTAGTATTTGCCAATTACAAAGAAACATGATCCATTAATAATGAAGACACTGAGGGTGTGGCCTGAACGCATCTTTCACTCACTCCCTTGTTCTTCCTCCTCCTGCTTGATTAGGTGGCCTTCATTATTTACATGTCCTTTCCCTTTTCCATCACTTACACAGGTGTGAAAACGTAGAAGAAAAGCCTCCTTTGCTAATGAGTCTTCATATTTATAAATGTAGGATCTTGTTCCCTGGTCTTATATGCTGCTTATTTTGACATATAGGAACACGTAGAACATGGAAGTGAAATATTTTGTTTAAATCAATTTCGCCAGTAGCAGTGCTGTAAAAATCAGATAAAACTTTATTGCTCTGACAGTTTTATCTTGTTTACTTGTTTGTTTGCTATCTGTATACACACTGAGGACTGGCAGCTATTTTCAGTTTAATAGCAATTGTTTCCTGTTAGACAACAGTAAATGCAAAATAGAGCTTCCTTAAAGAGTTCTTATTCCATGCTTATCTTTTTATGATTAGGAATGTTTGAAGCAGTTTGCCAAGTGAGAACTGACTTACATCTGTTGCTCTACTGTCAAAGTCAACACTTCTTTAGGTTCAAGAACTTTAACATTTATTTAACAATGAGCTGAAGAATAGTGTCTTAAATGTAGTCAGTCTTGCTTCCTTTTTGAACCAATAGTTCCTAGTGATAAATATTGACTGTGTTACTGAAATTTTGGAGGTACTTGTACTTAAAGCTTGTTGCTCTGGGAAAGGCTGTAGGGCTGGAGTGACTTGGTAGATTGTTATTAACAAAATAACACTCTTCCATTGCACTAGTCAGAGTAACTTTGTCTTCTTGTGAGGAGCAAAATCCCTCCTAGTACAGAAAATAAAAATGTCTTCCTTGAGATTGCATATTGAGCCATAAACTTTTAAACCCCTCTTTTCCAGAATGTAACCAAATCATTTTATAGGCTACTGAGAAGAGATACGTGGTGGTTCCAGTTCATCAGTGAGCGGGCACAGCTAAAGTTTCAGGGAAGCACTTAATCCCGTTGAAAATTCTTGTATTAAAAGAAGTAACTGCCAGACATTTTGAGCATGTGAGACACATTCCCATGGTGACTGCCTAGAGGGAAGTTTCTTTCCTGCTTTTGTGGCTTGCTTCAGTAAACCCCTGGATCCATTTGCTCCCTGTTGTGGTATAAAGTATTGCAGAGCTCTTCTAAGAGTGTCCGTGATGATTTTTGTGTCTTATGACAGTTCTACAAGATCAGTTCTATTCATTCATTTTTTATTTATTTTTTTTTCTCATTCTGATGGTTTAATTTTTTGTCTGCTTTTTAGGTGGGAAAAGATAACAGTAGTTTTGCTTTATTTTCTTAACATATTCTTGACCTGCCAAGTCTCACACATTACCCGGTAGTGAGATTGTGCTCACACTGAACAGAGCACAGCATTAACTGTTTTTTAAAAACAGTGGAACAGGGGAAATCTTAGAGCATCATGGGAGAGTAAGATCAGCAGTTTTTCAGGTGATTTTGCAGGGCATCTCTAGGCATATATGCTAGGCAGTGTTTTCTGTCTCTGTGGGTTCATGTGGATTAGAAAAAGCCCATTGTCTAGTTTTCCAGGAGGAGACATATCCTGTGAGTAGGAGATTGTTAAGACTAATGACTAAATCTAAATTTGCTTTCTGATAATGCTTTGATGGGAGCTCAGTTTAATTCAGGTAGTACATGTAACAAGTAGTTCATGTTTCTTCCTGGAGCTGGAGATCGTTTTTCTTCTTCTATATTTCTTAACAAGTCCTACTACTTATATATATGCCAGTGGGGACCAGACCTATTGTAAATTAGTGCAGCATGAACAATATATGGCATAAAGAGCAGTGCAAGACTGGTAAGATGTTGGAACAGTGCCCTTAAAGAACAGTAGAATTTCTATCCAAAATTTTGTGTTTGCAAATGAATAAACTTTTTAATTATTTCTTTTGTTGAGCAAAGGAGGAAAAATTTAAAAAGCTCTCTCCGCCTGACTAGGCTACTCTTCAAAATAAAATATAAACAATGTTATTTGCTTCAGTTGCTTCTGTGTTATCACAAACTCATTTAAAAAACATAGCATAGCCACAGCATTGAAAGTCTTGGGCCCAGTAAGGTTATATCCATTAATAACCTACAGAAGTATTTACTGATACATTTACTGTTGTTATGGTTTGTGTTGCAAAACACATCTAAATCTTCAAAGCTCAAGGTGGACATTGTAACAAAACCAAGTAGTCTCTCCTCAATTTATCTTACAGTACCTTAAACACTCAAACATTTCAACACCAGCACATGTCTGAGATGTGTTCCTTCTGTTTGTCACCTGCTGGATTCTCCTGACTATTGTCAAAGAACTTGAATTCTTGAAACAAATTTGACATCTTAGGCTTTCTCAATGTATCACTTCAGAAACAGATGGTGTCTCTGTTGAAATTTTGTTCTTTTTTTTTTTTTTCTCACATTGCACAGAGTTCACATAAATATTACAACATTTGGTCAGGAGGGAGTTACCTTATCTGGTGGATTTCATCGACACCTTCAGCAGAGTTGGAGCAGTCAGTCTGAATGCATTTAAATTACCCTAGAATTTGAAATTTGAAGTCTAGATGTAGTAGAATTTAACAGAGAAAGAATATTCCCAATTGGTGAGAAAGAATTGAACTGACAAACATGCTGCCGCAGAAAATAATGATTTGTGATTTTTGAAGCCCATGGGAAGTCAGTCTTTTTATCCCCACCTCACAGGTAGGACAACAGAGAGGCAGCAATGTAGCTGTAAATAGAACATCTCCAAAGTCCCAGCCCCTTGTGCCATCAACAAGGTTAGTGCCTCTTTTGCTTCAGTTTCCGAAAGCAGGTATGATTTCACATAGGGCTGTTTCAGATGAAAGTAGCATTATGATTAATCGTGAGAAAAATGTTCTTGTGCAAATATTATTCTACTGGATGGGAAATGAACAAGAACACAGAGGACCAGAGCATTCTCTGAAAACTGTTACCGTAAAAACAGGAAACTCTCTTCAGTTACTGTTTGGCAATCCATCCCTGAGTCTTGCTGTGCAATCCTTCCTTCAGCCAAACAATGTGTGAGAAAATACTCCTTATGAGTAAGAGCAAGTGTTTTCCTAATTTTTGAAACACCCATACAACCAATTCTTTGAAGACCTACCCTGAATTTTTTAACAGTATCAGTCTTCTGTCTGACTTCATTACTCACAGTACTCAGGTCATGCCATTTTATCAACACAGTCACAATCACATTACTGTTGACTCACAGCAATTGCAGGCTATGTATTGACACCTTTTTTCCACCCCTGATTTAACACAAATACATCCACAGTGATAGTCATGACAACATGACTAGTTGAAACCCATCTTGCACTTTTTAACTTACTGGGTTTGGTATCTTGAATTGATTTCTGCATTGGGAAATAGCCCGGGATCTCCCCACTTCCTGAGAAAGTAGTTTTATGAGTCAGGTGAATTAACAGTTTGTTATACCAAGGTGTGTAAAAGACATGTTTTAAGGCTGTTCAAGGAAGACAAGAGGATTTGTGCATGGTTAGTAGCAAATCACCTGGAAAAGTGGTTTCTCACTGCATCAGCTATTTCTGCTGTTCCTAAGGCATCACAGAATCACAGTATGGACTGGGTTGGAAGTGACTTTATCTTGTTCACACCCTCTACCATGGGCAGAGATGCCACCCTCTAAATGAGATTGCTCAGGGCTCCGTCTAACCTGGTCTTGAGTGCTCCCAGGGCTGGAGCTTCTCTGGGCAATCTGTTCCAGTGCTTCTCACCCTCACAGTAAGGAACTTCTTTCTAACATCAAATCTAAATCTTTTCTCTTTTAGTTTAAAACTGTTTCCCCTTGTCCTATCACCATCTGCCTGTGAAAAAACAGCTCTCCTTTGTTTAAAAAACCCCAGCCTTTAAGTATTGCAAGGCTGCAGTGAGGCCTCCTCAGTGCCTTCTCTTCTCAGGGTTGAAGAATCCCAGCTCTCTCAGCCTCTCTTTGTAAATGTGCTCCAACCCTCCAGTCATTTTCATGACGCTCATCTGGACCTTCTTCTCCAAGAGGTCATGTCCTTATGCTGGGCACCCCAGAGCTGGCTGCAGCACTCCAGCTGGGGTTTTAGGAGGGCAGAGTAGAGGGATGGAATCACTTTGCCCTGCTGGCCATGTTCCCTTGGATGCAGCTCAGGATGCTGTTGGCTCTCTAGGCTGGGAGCACACACAGGTGGCTCATGTTCAGCTTTTCATCCATGACAAATCCCAAGTCCTTCTTGTCAGGGCTGCTCTCAATGAGTTTTTCTCCCAGCCTGTACTCTTATGTCCTGGATGGATGCTTTGTCTAGTGCTCATGATAAACCACTTGATGAATTTTGCTCCAAGTAATATCCTTGGTGAGGTAAAAAATATTGTGGTGCTTTATTAATTAGTAACTGTCCCAAATTTTGTATTTATTAAGATAGCATATTCCCAAACTGATGTTTGAATTGACTCTTGCTCAAAATGAATCCCATGTCCTAGAGCTCAGTGTACCTGAACTGAGGTCTGCCACTGTATCATTTACCATTCAAACATGGATTTAGCTCTGGAACTTTTTGTAAAATCCATCAATATCTCATTAAAAAGATTACTAGAATCAATGAGCATCACAACAAAATCACTGGCTTCACAATGATTGCAGCACTTTTGGGAAACAATGATGCTTCACTATTTGAGGATGATTACATGCAAGCAATGGTGCATTGCCTTTATGTATCTCCACTGCTTAAATAAATGTAGGAGTTAATGTAGTATTTGAAATAACAGAATATCAAGGCCATACTGCCAATGCCTCTTTCCCATTCTTCCCTCAAGCAAGAGAATCTTTACTGCCTCTCATGAATTGTTAAATTTAAATAAACTTTTTTTTTAATATGAAAAAATATCTCTATTTCCATCATATGTGTAATAGCAACAGCATTGTGTACATATTCATGTTTATTCCAAACTCTAATTATTAAATGTGCCTTTTTATGAAACCAGTTCTAAAAGACTCATAACGAAGACTGTAAGAATAATTAAATAATTTTAACTGCTCATGTAGCTTAGTGTATGAATAACTTGCATACACCTTAGAAAAGTTACTTGCTAGTCAGCATTTTCAGTAAAAATGCCAAGATTTTTGAAACCCTAGTATATGGGTGGATAGATTCATAAAAAGTCCAGAAAATGGAAATATTTTGCCACCAAAAATTCTAGGGGGAGTTTCCTGCTGGTCTAGGCAATCTGGTTACAGGCTATGGGATCCCTGTCATTCTTGTATCAGGGGAAAAACAAAGGGAGTAGTGGATGTGACAATATTCTCTTCCATCATCAGAAGCTTGCATAAGAACTTTCCCTTTGACTTCTACAGATCGTGTCCTACATTGTGAGGCATATTTTGAGCAGCCTTCCTTTTTTTCAGTATGTCTACCAGAGTAATGTTATCTTTGTTTTAACTGGCTGGCTTTCAGAGCTTTGGAAAAGATTCCTGAGGTTCCTTTCTTTGATTGGATAAGTGACAGAGCAGCAAATAGGAGTAAGGCCCTTTGAGCTCCGGGCTGGGGACCTGTCTGCTGAGCCACTCTGTGTGTCAACTGCTTTTATCCCAAACAACTGAATCAGCCGAACAGTGGAAATCAGACTTTTATTCTTCAGCCTTGTTTCATGTGTTTCTTCACCTGGATTGCATGGAACTGATCCCAATTGATTGTTCTCCCAGCCCTTGTTACTCAGCCTTTGGGGTTAGACTCCTTACTGTACAGCCTGGAGCTCTCCTCATATCGGCAATGATGATTATGTTTTCATCATTTCGAGGGGGGCATATCAGATAACTAATTGCAGACTATGATATCACTGCCTGCAGTTTTTCCCCCGAGGTGCTGTGCAGCTGTACCACGTTCTGCTGGAATCTGAAAACTTTCAGCTCCCTATTGGATGAGACTATTACAAAAAGACTAATATTAATGTCAGCAGCAAGGAGATTTGTCATAAGTGATGACACAGTATAGGCTCGCTCAGGATGTTTACCAGTGCAACAGTTGCCACGCAGATAAAGTATGATTGCAAGATGCATTAGCAGATTCTTTTCTTCCTACAGCAACTGTTGAGGACTGAAACATATTTCTTGTACTTACTTGCATTTTGAGTGACTCTGTGAATGCTTGATTTATTAATAGCACTACCCCCACACCCATTGTTTTAAAGCAGTAGCCAGGAGAGCTCTCAGTGAAGAAACTGGAGAATTTTGTCCATCAGTAACCAGATACAGAGACAATGACTTCGATGATCAGTAGGCAGAGTCATTAGGAACAACAGTTTAGAAGAAGGTCAGCAGCTTGAGCTTTGTCCCACATCCCATTTCCAGTTGCACTCCTAGAAGTAAGACAAAAATGCAAGGAATACTTGCTAATTTTTGTTGGAGAAAGGAGTGCTCCCACAGCACTGTATCCCGCTCTGGCCTCAGTGCATACCTCAGGCCACATTTCTTTTTTTGATGCAGAGATCCACGTCAGCCCACTTGGACCTCAAGGTTAGCATGGCTGTCTCATGACTTTTCATGCAGTTGGCAGCACGCAGGAAACTGAGAAAGCTACACTCTTATTTGCTTTTTTCAGACTGAATTACTAGGTGCCCAAATATAAGTGGGTAGCAGGAACAGCTTAGGCACAACTTCAAAGCTCTGAGTCTACACCTTTGGATCTGTGGAGAGTCATCTTCACTTTCTTGTCACCACACCCAGCTACTAAGAATACTTTGTCTCTATTTATAGCAGGAACTCCTTACAAACATGCAGGTAAATCCCTTTTAAAATGTTTTCCTGGATGTTGCAGTCTAAAAAGCCAGGTGTGCAGAGTTTTCCCTCCCTGAATATCAGCTATCTATTAGAGACATAATTATGTGGAGTTTTTCTCCTGCATTAAAATTTTCAAGGCTTAGAACATTTTTTATGCCAAACTGAAATGAATATATGACTTTTTAAAAAATCCCTGAGGGGAACTTTTGTCTGGGTTCCTTGAACCACCTACATTTTTATTGCAGCCATATAAACATTTAAACCTAGCTTTCTTAAGTGATTTTATTTTGTCCAAATGAATTATTTTAATTTTAGAATTAAGCAACCCCCTTATTTTGCTTTATCTAAGTATCTACAAGGAATACTTTGAAAACAAAAAATATGGTTTATTGCCACTAAATCTGGAAATGTATTTCCTATAAACCATTGCAGGTTTCACAACTTGGCAATACTCCAAGGAAAGTATTTCATCGGACAACTCCCAAGAATCTGTGAATACTTACTTTCACTGTCACTTCTTGGAAAAGCCTTGCTTATGGTGCAGGTGGTCTATTTCCAGATTTGTTTCTCTACTTTCTTTAGAGAATGGTGTTTTGCAGAACAAGAATATTGTAACTGGAAGAGCACAAAACCAGCCACACTTCATGATGATACATGTGGCTTGATCCTTGTAGCTTTTGTGTTGGGATGGTAAAGGAATGCTTGCTTCATTCACCTGGGTCTTGCAAATTTGACTTCTGAATTTTGATCAGTGTGTAGTCATCCCAATTTTGAGTCCTATTTTCCCAGCAGATTCCCTTTGCTCATCAAGCCCCAAGGGATTCAAGTATAGGTGTGTTTTAATGATGTCGACACGTGTCTATTAGTAACTGTGGCTGGGATTAATGAATCATTTTACATAACCTAGCAAACAGCTATTCAGTGGTTTTCATCACTGACTTGGGCTTTAGTCCAACTTCTGACATAAAGGTAAAAGCCTCTGTATCCTGTTACAGTTGCCTGGGCTGCGAGTTGCTTGAGTGAAATTTTTTACTAATAGACTCTAAAAAAAAGGTAGAATACTCAGCAAATAATGCCTTCCAGGCCCGTGTGTGTTGTAGTGTATTAGGTAATCACTGAATGATATTGTTTGTACATTTAAGTTCTTGCAGATGTCAAAATGGCAGTAATCAGACTAACATTGACAAAATGTTTTGGATCCTGAAATGTTTCATGAATCCATCCTGTATGAAATTTTGTATTCAGAGGCCATTTCCTCAAGTCAGAAGTAAAATATGCATTTATTTAGCATATGCATTAAAATATGCATCTTATTTAGCCATGAAGTAGTTTTCTTGAGAAACAGTTAGAAAACCAGGCATAACTAGAGATAGGTCTGAACTCTGGATTGTCCAGGCCTCCCCAGGTTTTAGGACTTGTATGGCCTGAAGGGAAATCGTAATTACTAGGATTTTCTTTTAAACGTATTTTAATCTGTTTCTAGTATGTTACTTTTTGTTACTTCATTACTAGCATACATTTAAAGCAGGTGATGATATTCAAAATGCAGCTATCAGTGCTAAACTGGTGGTTGGTCCTGTTCAGAAGTGTCGGTACAAAACTCAATGATCTGTGATTATAAGGAAACATTTACCCGTGTATAACTGCCTAGAGCTAGAAATCAGTTTAATAAATTTAGAACCAAGTTCTTACAGTAAATGTAAATCCTATTTTCTATTAAAACAAAGAGAATGAAAACTATATGCACTGTCAAACCTCTAGTTCTCTCTCTGTTGTCAGCCCCAGTTTAGCACATCCTGGTGGCCTATCAATCATCTTGAACCACAAACAGAAAAGGAAAATCCCCACCAAAACATCCCCCTAACATTTCCTGGTTGCCATGCAATTCAGCTTGCGGTTTTACCAAGAAGTCTGTTAACACGTACAAGTCTTACACATGCTTTCGTTCAAGTGGGCAGGGTGTTCGCAGATCTTCCACTTGGTTTGCTTTGATGTCTCTGCAGTTGCTAAAAGAACTGCTTTTTTCTTTTCTTTTTTTTTTTTTTTTCCCTCAAATACAAGACAGACCCCACCTTGAGAATGAAATCCCCAGGTGGTCTCTTGAAAACAGTGAAAAGCAGGGAGTAGTGCATGGGATATCCATACACCATACCAAAAATCTTAATGGAAAATCAATTCCAGTGGGAAGAGTTAGCATGAGTCAGTGTTACTCATTATACATAAGGGTTGCAGAATCAGGGTGGAAATGGAAATTGCACCTGGTTTCTTACAGTGACAGTTTCTAACAAGCCTCTCCTATTAATTATCAGGGTGTAACTCACACTTCTCTGACGGGACAATGCTCTTTAGTCTGTGTGAGGCGATTCTACCCTACCAGTAAGCTCTAGCTAGCAAATTGTGTGGGGAACCAAAGTTAGTGATTTTGGCTGACAAATATTAATTAAACCTGATTTAGATATGTGAATGAGGATAGCAGAGAAAGGTTTGCATGCAGCTGCTTGAGAGAGGGCACCAGAACTCCCAGCAAAGTTCGGGAGAAATGGCCTATATGGAAGTTTATATTTTCCATGCTCATAAAGCTCAGCACAGACAGGAGCATTCCATGGCTTTGATTTGTGTCACCCAATCTCATGGTCTGGGTGAGATTAAGGATTATGACAATTCGATGTATTTTGTACTGTTTGCCTTCTTCAAGAGCTATTATTAAACAGCTGTAGCAAGTCATGTGGGTGAAGGAAGAAGGGATTGTGTCCTATCAGGCCCCAAAGCCAGACACCTCTAAGAGGGGGAAGGAGGGAAAGTTTGCGTGCTGTTGGTGATTTCACTGTGAGTCTACTCTGAGTCAGCCCCTTTGAAGCTTCAAAAACGTTAAAAGGATCAGTAGCAGCTTGTCATGCAGAATGAGTTTTACATTGCCTTGACACTTGGAGCACAATGAAAATCCATCTTTTGGATAACTGTTTTAAAGCCAGCTAAGTAATATCAACATAAAATTAATGGTTTTGACCTTCCTGCCCTATGGGAAAATGTGAAATATGTATTTTAATTTAAATTTGACAGTCATGTTTCTTCCTTAATTCAAAAAGCCTCAGGATGGGGGAAAAAAAAAAACTAAGGTATTAATTTAGTTTAGATCCCATCATTTATTTTTGATATGGTATTTATTGGTGTGATGAGAATTTTTTTTCATTAGTTCAGTTAAGGGTCCCCATTGTGTGAACGTTCAAATCTGAGGCAAATACAGTAAAAATGCTTTGTTCCCTGACAGCTCTGGGTTTGTATTTTGTAATTTTTAAAATGTGGTAATTACTGCCTTCAAAGAGTAGATGCTGAATTTACGCAATTTGCTTAGACTGTGAAATACCATGTGAGTTTTGGGTACTGCTTTGGCCCTTTTTCTGTACTCAGCTCTTCACGAACAGAGTGTCTCTGCTAGAGCAGTGGTACTTTTGGAATAGTAGGCGTAGAAGATATCATCAAAGTGAAATCAGAGATGCTGTCTCAGCATTACTTTAGGGCACAGTGCCAAGGAATTGGATGGCCTCAGAGCCAGTTTTGAGAACTGGATTGCCACATTTTTGCCAGGGGTTTCCTGGACACCCATGTGATGTCTCATGCTGCACAAGCAAGGCTTCCTGTGTGTGCATGCAGTGCAGCTGGGCAGCACACGTGCAGTGAGCCTGGTACCTCCCAGCAGTGTCCTGGCGTGCAGGGTCTACTCAGGCTGAGCATTTCCACGGAAAATGTACACGTGTGTAGGCACGTAGCCCACATGGAGTTCCATTAAGCCTATTTGTGTAAATAAGCCTACCATTTTAAACAGCAGAAATCTAAGTAATTGACTCTCCAAGTGGAATTCTGACTATGACTGAATCTCAGAGTGGTAATAAGAGCATAAATTATATGGGTTGAGGCTTGATGACAGCTAAATCAACTCATTCTAAACAAAAGTGAACTTGACTTTATAATTCAATGAATCTAGGATTAACTGCGATCAAATGGAACCCAAAGCAAGTGTATGCTACTTTCACAGCAAAAGCTTTTTAGAAATTAGCCTAAAATGATCAGAAAAGATGTTGATGAATGCTCCAAGAAAATTTATCTCCAAAATCACTGAGCTTGTTACTTTAAGGTAATCAAATAGAACTTTGTGATGTGACCCCATATTTAACATTAAGTCTTGGGTCTCACAGAGTATATTTTATATTGGAATATAAGAAGGGAAAACTGAAGAGAAACCTTTTTCTTGTCTAGGTCATTTATGCTTAATACAGCTACTGACTGGACAACTTCCAAGACAATGTCAGGCATCTGGAGCCAAAGTAGAAGTTGCTTGCATGACAGATGTGAGAGCAGCTCCATCCCATAGCAGTTAAGGAGTGACAGATGAGCCATATGTTTTTTAATGACATATGATAACTGTCATAGACTGTCAAACAGCTCTGAAATAACAAATTTATTTTGTCTAAATTAAATGTTTTTGTCAGCCATTACACTGGGGAAGGGGGAATGGTTGGAGAAAGGTAGTTTTTTCATTCTTTTTGTGGAAAGGCTATCCAAGTAGCAATAATGATTAATCCTGTTGCCTATGGTATAAGTATTCAAGGTTGGATGCACAGCTTTGGAGCTCCTTTGGACAAGCAAGCAGCAGCACTATTGGACTCCTACCTGTGCTGTGAATAGTGGTTGTCCTCTCATACATCACCCAGTCTGCATCTAATCTGGTATTTTATCTCCTCTGAGCTAAGGAAAGGAATGTTCCTTTCAGTTTACACTGAGTAGATAACCTGTACACAGAATAACATCAGTTTATGAATGGACAAAAGTAATTAAAGAAGGAGTGCATGCCTTGATTACTATCATTTGCTTTTGCAAATATGCTATAGAGCAAAATAGACTGTCAAGCAAAAATTACATTAGAAAAGTTGCTCATTATTTAGAATGTGTCAATGCAAATGTGCATGAATTGCATTTCGTGTCTTTTAGAAAAACAGTTCTTATATGTAATTTATTTTTTTCAAATAGACAGTAAGGAGACATCCTTTTAATATTGGAGAAGACCGGTCTATTTTTCCCTTTCTTGCACATGGAACTTCCATTAAAATTAAGATAAAAATGAGTCATGCTCCTCTTTGCACTGGAAATAATAGCTACTCCTATAAAGTGTCCTTAGCAGTTGTCATTCTAGTCTGGAGTTGCAACTGTTTTTTTTCTCTTGAGGGAAAGGTGGGGCAGAAGCAAAATTAATTCACATTGCTTTGAAGTGTCCTGTTGTTTCCCCATTTCTCTCCACGCACGTAATTATTTTTATTTGTATTGATACAATTATTATTAACCCTTTCTTCTGCACATAAGTGTTAATGGTATGTCAAAATTCCTAGATACCTCATGAAAACATATGTTTTGCATATATTTGAAACAATATATTGTATTGCTATTTTTGGGAAGGCTGGAGATTTGGCTCATGCCTCAGCCCAAAGAGGGGAGGTATGAAGAAAGTGATTGAAAGTGGCAGTGCTTTTTTTCTGAATGAATTGGTCACTGCTAGTTGTTTCAGGTTTGCCTTGAAATCATTGTACTTGAAAAGAAATAATTTCCAGGTCTTTGGTGAAGCATTAGGTCTAAATTTTTAACCTTTTTTTTTTTCCCTTTGATAACAGAATTCAATATAAGTTGCAGATATGGAGGAGTTTTTCATGTTGAAAAAAATGGCCGCTACAGTCTCACACGATCTGAAGCAGTTGAACTCTGCAGAGCTCTCAACAGTAGCTTGGCAACACTAGAGCAGCTGAAGAAAGCTCATGAGCTTGGATTTGAAACTTGCAGGTAAAGAAATTCTTGAAAACATAATATATCATGACACCACTAGTGTAATAATTACATTTGACTTACTGTAGGTGTCAAAATCAGCTAAGTAAGTTATATTCTGTAATGAACAAAACATCTTTGCACACGTGTATGTTTGCTCTGGGTCCAGTAACAAGCAAGTCCTTGATGCATGTCGTTTTTACCATTTATCTTAGGAAAAAATCATAACCTCTCACAGGTAATCTAAAGGCAACAAAAAATTGACAGTATAATAAGCCAGTCGGGAAGATGTTCAGATCACAGTGTGTCACTGAACAATTGGTAAGATAAGTAATGGTAAGAAAATATGACCAAGGTGAAGTCAAAGGCTGAGGATAGTGTATGCCCTGTATGGAACTGGGTCTTGCCAAGGAACAATAAAAGCAGCAGGTGGTACCGTGAGGGATGAACTCTTGACATCCCAGTGAAGAAGAGGCCGCAGTATCAGTGCGTTCCTGTAATCTGTGAATGGACATGTTTCAGATGACAGCTACAGTAGTTATTAAAAATCCCCAAAATCACGTTGTCAAGTGACCTAATTACCCATTGTAATTAATGATGTATAGGACAACAAATGTGGATGATACAGACTCCCAAGTTTCTCAAAAAATGACCAGACCAAGAGACTAGGAGTTACAGAAAACTTTTCATTCAAAAAAATTAAATAATTAAATTAAATAGTGCTGACATCAATACTGCTTGCAACTATTTCCTGTTCTGGCATGTTCATTTCACAAGTATTGTGGTGGTGAAATATGTGAGCAGAGAATTCTTAGAGGATTCTTCCATCAGAAGTGGAAATGCAATTTAAAATTGTACCACGTAAAGACTAGAAGCAGTTCTTTACTCTGTGGGGAAAGTCCTTCACAACACAGTAGGCACGTTCTTTTTCTGACATTAGCACATGAACATGCACAGCATTCTGAATTGCCCAGCACTACACAGTATTTAGAGATCAAATCTGAAATAATGCGTAGGGGTAGAGATTTCTATGCAAGCAATTATGAGTATTCTAAACTATGGAATGTATTTTCTAAAGGTAAAATAGAAAGGAAATTGAAAGAAGAAGAGGGATTTTTTTATTTTTTTTCCCAGGGGGAAACTGTAATTTTTAATTACTGTTACAATTTTCCCTAATTCACAATTTACCAGAGGACAGATTAGGACATATAAGCCATGTAGACAGGGTTTCTTCCTCCCTTCCCTATGGCCAGCCCTCCAACCCCATTACTTTCGTTTGTTGATCCAGTGCTAGTAGTAGTCCTCAGTAGTAGTCAGTGAGCTTTAACTCTTATTAAATGTGACTAGGAGAGGGAAAATATGCTGCATATAACCATCCAAATGTATATGAATAAGATGAATGAACAGAACATAACAAAAGTAGGTCAATGACGGTTTGTAAAGTGTCAGCGTTGTAAGCTTAGTTGGGAGTGTGAATAAAGTAATTTATAATTCCACCTACAAGAGAGTTTCAGAATTGCAAGTATCTGCACTTTAGACATGAAACTGGAATGATGTTCATAGATAAAAAACTGCACAGCTGTGACATTTACTCCTTCCTGATTAATCATTCCTCTTAAGAAGTAAAGCAAAACCCAAACCAAACCCCACTTCTTATTACCCTTCTATCACATCTCCTGTTAAATGCATTGGAATCAATCAGGTGTTACAGGATTGCAAAACAGTAGTAATGTATTTATTATACCTTGTGTAACCACAGTCTTCACTGAATTATGTGAGCTCTGTGCACAATAATCACACTGTTCAACTGAAAGATACAGTAAGAATTTGTGCATGGATAGTTCTTGTATTTGAATATTTTACTAGGCTGTCAGTTTTTGCAGAAAATGATGTGTGTTGCAATCATTCTTTAAACTTGCTCAAGCACCATAAATTGAGCCCTCAACATTTCTGAGGAAAGTGTCACTGAACAGTGTGTTATGTCAAAGCAATGAAATTGTGAATCCAAAAAGAATGGGAATTTAGTGTCAGGTAATACAAACTCACACTGAACAAAAAGTGCACTTGTCTCTGTCACTTTCACTCCCTTGCTCTGGAACTGATCACCTTACCTAGCTAATAAGATGCATATTTAATTTAAATGGGTTTAGGTCTAGAAATTAAACACAAAATTATGTTGAGTGATGGGAGACTGATGTAGCCACATGTGAGAAAGGAACACTCAAATGAAAAAGGAACAAAAATGCAACAAAACAGTGTGAATAAATACATGCACTTTTTAAAAATAATGGCTTCTTTGTAGCTTCCTAATGTTTGAGGTGACATCTGCAATAGTAAGTAATATGGGTTATTTACCTCTGTTCTTCACAGGTATGGTTTCGTGGTGGGGCATATTGTTATCCCACGGATCAATCCCTATCATCTTTGTGCAGCAAATAACACTGGCATTTACAAACTTTCAGCAAATACAACTGCTCGGTATGATGCATACTGTTACAATGCGACAGGTAAGGAGATGATTTGATGATGCATTTTGGAAACAGATTGATTAAAAATAACATATGTAATCTCCTATTTAAGGTATTGGAATGAGGGCTTATATAATAAACATAGCCTGCTTTTCACTGAGAATAAATACATTTTGTCAGCCTCGAGAAGTGTATCTGTCATGTCAGCAAGGACCATTTTGTTATCAGTGTTAAAAGTGTAAATCACTTTTCTGGCCTTGGGACAAACTTTGCGGCTTCAGAACAGTTCATTATAATGGCTTAGTGAAGTGAACCATTGCAGCAGTGAATCTGAAAGACATAACTGTTGTCAGCCATGGCACTCAGCTCTTCTGTTCATGAGCTGTACAGCCAAGAGCAGTTTTCTGTGTTTTGGGGTGGCTGCCACCTGCAGCAGCTCCAGGGCCTGCAATGGCCATCCCAGGCCCACGGACGTGGCTGCTGCTCTCCTCTTTGCAGATTCATTCAGTATTTGCTCAGGCAAATCTCCATTTAGACACGAGGCAGCTGGATGTGCATCAGCAGCAGGGTGCTTGCATCTAAGATATTGAACTTTTTAATAGTTGGAGATACTATAGTAAATCATTAGGAAAGCGTGTATAGTCCGTGAGAGATGCTGAACACACTATTTGAAAATAAAATCTAAACTAACTTCAAGTATCTTGAATTTCAGTAGATTGCCATTCATAGTGGAAGAAGAGTGTTCTTACAGAAAGCTGTAGGAAAAGTTCATTGATGATTTGAATGCAGTGATATTTTTTCATTTTGTTCTTGGTGGTGATACAATTAAAAATCTCTGCATTGGCATAGTATCATGTGAATCGCTGTTGTCTGTCACTCACAGATGATTACTGTGGTGATGTCCATCCCCCCCAGATATTTATTACTCTTCCCAAGTATTATTCCCTACAGCAGCATGAGCAGGTAGCTCGTACAGCAGCCCCAGGTGGGGCACTTCAGCCCACAGGGGCCAGCAGTGCTCACTGGAGCAGGGCACACGCTGCCTCTGCAGAGCCCTCCATGGAGGGGACGGAGTTTGCCAGCTCAAAAGGATTAGACTTGCCACTGCCACAATGACAGTGGTTCTGACTGCATTGAAACTGGGTCCTAAGGCTGTTCCACCTGGCATTGATTGCAGCCATTTTCTGGAATGGTTATGGAAATAGAGAACCTTGTTAGCTGACAGAACAATCTCGAAGTGCCCTGTCTGGGAAGGTGGTACATCAGTGAACAACATTTGTCTGGAAATTTGTTTTCAATCCTCCTCATCTGAAGCTGATGTTTTATTATTACGTACAATTGATGTGGGTATAATACATGTGATTTTTTTAATCCTTTTTTTTCAAATTATTACTTTCTTTTTTCCTTCTTTCACAGAAACAGAGGAAAAAACATGTGAGCCAGTTGTAAGAATAGATACTTCTTTACTGAGTAATCAGGATGAAACAGGTACTGTACTGATAAGAAAGACATGCACTTGCTCAATTTTTAGTAACTGGTTATCTTATTTCTATATAAAAAATCACTAATATTAAAAAAGCCAAGCCAAACATAAGAAAAAGAAGTTAAGAGATGTTCAATAGCAGTGAAACAACTAGTCGGTTGTCATCCCCTAAAGCCTATGGAGTTTGGTTTATCCTAGGGTAGCAAACATTCTTTATATAGGTATTTGATATTTCTGGCATCTCAGACCTGCTGACATCCCTTTGACATAAAGGAATTTGCTTAAGACTGCAACCTTCCTACATCTAATTTGAGCTGTTTGTTAGAAAAGCTGCTGGAAGCTTTAAGAAGGCTCATAACAAATAATTTCTTCCAATTCTAAATTCTGATTGACTTTACCGATGCCCAGATTTTATGTTAAAATCAAGCAGTTTGATAAAAATAAGTAATGCAAGTCAGGCCCTACAAATGTAAAAAATATATAAATTAGCATATATGTATTAGACATATTTTAGTGATCTATTATCTAGGTTAGATAGCAGGGCAAAAATGGGTGAGCTGGTATTAATCCACAGGTGTTTCTCTTTGTTGTGGCTGTGTAGCTTGACATGAGCTGTTTAATTCCGTTTCCGTAGTCATTGACAACGCGGATGGCTCCCGTTACAACGTGGATGGCACACATCATACCGGCGGAGAGTCCTCAACCTCAGGAGTGGATGATGAAAATGCAGGGAGTGGATCAACCCATGAGACAACTCCCATGGATGCCTCCATCAGGAGATCCAGCCCCTCCTATTATGGGAGTCCTACTCCAGTCTCACAGCTGCCAGATCATACTTCTGGAGGAGGTGAAAAAGGAATTACTGGAAAAGATTATGGTAAGGACAGTAGATTGACACTAATTCCATGGTGCTCTGCCAAATACAAATGCTATATTCTTTTCTATTTATTTTTATTTAATCTT
Source organism: Pseudopodoces humilis (assembly GCF_049639895.1). Lineage (NCBI taxonomy): Eukaryota > Metazoa > Chordata > Aves > Passeriformes > Paridae > Pseudopodoces > Pseudopodoces humilis. Next base: position 19,334,088 of record NC_142206.1, read on the forward strand.
TTATGTTGCTTGTGTGGCTGAAATTATCAGAAGTCTGAAAGACTCACTCCCATTGAACATTGGGGATGCAGGTATAAGTCATCCTCTAAGTACAGGAAAGTTTACTGTGTGACTACAGGCCTTTTATCAGATCACCAATATCTGACCAGTGCTGGATACCAGTATTTTGCATCACTATCCTCAATTTACACTGAAATTAAATTAAAAAAAAAAGGCAAGAGCATTTGGGTTATAAAATTACTTTTCACTGGTGGTATACTCATGGCATGTTATGCTTGTTTTGACATGTAGCTAGCACCATGAAAGGTAAATCCTGAGATTCTCTTGCTAAGGAGCTAGGATCAGAAACATTCCCCACATTCCCCAAGGTGTGTGCTCTATATTTCTGTTGGTTGCTGTTACAACTGTTACCAGCTCTGCTTGCCTGTGTAAAATAGATTTTTGGGCTAAATCTCAAAATATATGTCAGCAGAGGGGAATACAAATAACTTCGCTTATTGATGTAGGATCCCTGTCCTCAAGGCATAAAGCTACAATGAGATCTTGGATCACATGAACAGATGGTTTCCAGAATGTTCATTATCACTGTAATACATTCTTCAAATTATCTGAGTGATATCCTTACTGTGTCAGTAAGGTAAGCTTAGGTGGGGTCTGCCTCTTTCTCCCCTCTTAGACCAATAAATGAAGGAATGAAGCTTGCAGGGCAGAATAGTTGAAGTATTTGTGAGTACTGTGTTGCAACTGGGCTAATGAAATAGTAATGATTTATCCATCACCATACAGATGATGAATTTCCATCTGTATCACCTGACATCTCTTTGGGAACGGTGGCCGGTGATTTCCATGAAGAAGATGATGGGCAGTATCCTGCAAGTACTAGTAAGATTTACGTTTCATAATAACTACATTACACATAGATCACATTAAAACTGCTTTCTTCTTCCAGAAGGGCATTCTGGTAAGTGGTGAAGCATACAACACCTCAAAAATTGGAAAGACATTGAAATGCACTACTTTCCAGACTGGTTAAGTGGAAACAAACTTCACTCTCTGAGGCAAGGGGAGCAAAATCATTCACAGTATGTTTGCTTCAGAGCTTGTAGCTGAGCTCAGAAAGATTGTTATTTTGGGTTTCCCACAGCTGTTTTACCACACCTACTTACTCTGTGAGGCGTCACAAATTAGAACAACTTGAATCACTTGAAGTCAATTATTTCTGAGTTCAAAAAAGATACTTTTGTAGATTTGTGATGTTATTCTAACATATTTATGGTTGTGAATTTAGATAATCCATGTCAAAATCATGGCCTTGCTAAGCAAGGCAGTGCTTTATATGGCAGTTTCAACTGCTGAGCCATTTGTGCACTGCAAAAACTAATTTAATCCTTGCTGTTTGCAATATGCATGAGAAAAAATTGAGGACTGTGGTGGCTCCACATTCTTTGAGGACCCAGAAGAACAGTAGCCATTTTCTCTTCTTTGTCCTTAAACAGCTTTACTGAGTTGGAGAAACTGCTTGTGATGATTTTATCAAATATGTACTGCACAGCAGCTACAATAAATAAAAAGCTTTTGAAGTCCTCATCCACATTTTAAAGTGGAAATAACATATGTATGTTCACACTAGTTCTTATGGTAGAGTGATAAAGATCTTTGCCTCAGAAAATAAAGTGAACCTAAAGGGAGAACATTTTAATTATACAGAGGAAATCTACAGAGGCATGTTGTAGTAAAGATCAAACTGATAGAAATGAAAATTTCTTCCCACTGGTTCTTTTCTTTTTTCTCCCCATCAGGGGAACCCATGAGGAATTTGCTTGATTTTCTGTTGGTTGCTGTTAGATGGTCAAATGGTCTAAGTCACTTGGAGAAGTGGTGCCCTTGTCACTGTATTTGGAAAACACAGGATAGAGGAAGAATGACTATGAATTACACAGTTAGCAAAAGCTTTGCTAAAAGACATACATTATTAAACCCAAACAACTTTTCTCAGAAGTGAAAGCTAGTAACACCTTATAAGTATGTAGGTGGAAAAAGAAATATTAGGTTGATTTTACCGCAGGCCTTGAAAAAAGTAGAGAATTTGCTGGTGCTTGTTTCCAGTGAAAGCTTTTGTTACAAAATGTTGCCTGTAAGAGGTGGAGGGTGCATAAAATCCCACCTGGTAATAGTGGGGAGTTTGGTTGACTCTGATGGTGTTTTTTCCTTCCTATATGTTTGCTTTTGTGTGCACACGTGACTTGTTGTTTCCTTGTACTGGTGTTTCTATACCCACTGCAAAAACCTGTGCATTGTTTCTGTAGAGGAAAGCTTTCTGTTTTAATTTTAATACCTGATTATCAAATGTATTGGTCCTAAATATGTATGTCCCTTCCTGTTGCTGGCAGTTCTCTCTCATGGGCATGACTGTTTTACAGATGGAAAACCAGAGATGTTTAAGATCTGAAAAGATCAAAGAAACTATAGAGCAATGTGATAAAATGTGTCAATACTGATAAACGTGTATCACAGAAGTGATAACATTGGCATGTTTGTTTACAGGGTTAGGATTGATAAACTGGTTTTCTGAAAAAAAAAAAAAAAAAAAGAAAAAGATAAAGAAAGCAGTGCACCTGGGTTTTTCTGATAGCTTTGGCCGTTACCCAGCAACATCACTTTAATGCCAAAGTGTTTAACTCAGTTTAATTTTACTGCATTATAAATGAATCAGTAACGTAGCACTCCTTTTAGAAAGAGGTAGAGTATTAGCTGTGCATCTCTCTGAGAAGTCATCAAATATTCAGTAGAACAGGAGAAAGTGACATGGAGACCAGTCCAAAAAAGAAGATAAAGCCATGCCCCAATATCTGTTCTTTAGCTCATAAAACAGTACAGGGTCAGTGGAATATCCTGGCCACAATTTAATTTCCCATAAAAAAAAATCCCACAGACAGGGAAGCAGAAAATTAAAAAATAAGTAAAGTATTTGTCATATACCTTCAGATAGATGGCTAAAAATCTATCATCTAATTCTATAGTGTGTTAAAGTGAGAAACAAAATTGGTGGCTCTCCACCTGTACTACAAGTCCTTTGAAAAATTAAAGCTTTTTGAAAAGATATCTAGCTTAATCTAAAGAATTCCTTGCTATGATTTGAAATGAGCAATTGGCACAGCTCTTTGTTCTTCAGATGATGACCATTCATTATTTCTCTGGATTTGGACATCACTAGTGGTGTTCTCCATCAAGTTAATGGTCCAGATTAATACACCATGAGCACTTTACCATTAACTGTCTCTCCTTGCCAAAACAGGTTTTACTCTCTGTTATCAGCAAATTATGATTCATCTCTAGGTGTGCCATGAATCAAGTGTAGGACTCTAATTATTAATGAGCTACCTACATGAACAATGAGTCTGACTCAGCTCAACTATCCAGATGTGATAGACACATTTCTATCTATTTGCAAGCCAATGTCTCTTTGGATGCACAGTGGATGAAAAGGCTGTAGATTATTGTAATTTTTCTAAGCAGAAACATCTTTCCATTCATAAATATCTGTCACAAAGCTGTAGAACTTGAAATTTTATATCCTGTGTTCTGAGACAATGTTGTGGATTGGTAATGTGATAGGAGTAAAGCTGAGCCTCTCTCTCTGCAATGTACTAATGCTTACCTGGAAAGGGGTTCTGGTGTCAAATTACCTGACAGCATCAGGTCAAGGGGAGTGCATGGGCCTTTTGAGAGGAATGGCCTCAGTTCTGAGCTCAGGTCCTTGGCAGCATTGGCTTTGTGGATACTTTTTTCATCTTTTAATTTATATCGTCTTGGTGGAAGTTCTGTTTCAAAGACTATCTACTCTCTCCCACTGTCAGAGCCTGTGAGGAACTCATTAACCTTCTGGAACGTGGAGGGGTTTAAAGCCCCACAGGGCTTTTTGATGGCTGCTCTCAAGGGAGCCTGTTCTTTCCTGGGACTGCTAAAAGTGCTTGCATCTGGCTACGTGTTGCAGGAATGTCATGACACCATGGGTTCATGCATTCGCCCTGCTCTGACATCCATCTCTGGCATGAGCGTGCTCAAGGTGCTGGTGCTGGTGGACTTGACTTTGCTGGAGGAAAATTCTTGCTTTTCAAGAAATAATCACAAGATCTTGGTTAAAAGAGTCGTGTCCTAACAGCTCCAGGGCCTCATCCTGACAGCCTGGAGGAAACCACCACACAAGCTTGGTGGAATCCGTTCTCAGACCACTGGTGGTGGTCGAATCCTGGAGAGAAGACACAAGAACCCACGCCAGCAACCAAGGGTAAAGAATGTCATGCTAAGAGGCTGCTTTGATTAGGGGCTGAATTACCAGAGGCCAGGGCAGCAAGGTCCACAGATTCTAAGTGAAGGGGGCGTGAATGTGTGGCATTTGTCACTGCTCATTGCACTGTGCTTCAAGTAGGAAAAACAAATTCTTGGGCTCTCTCTCACAGACTTTACATGTGGTAGCAATAGAGCAGTTGTCCAGTGTCCATGTGCCAGGGAGGCATTCTGCCTGTCTGAAAGGGATGAGTATCGAGGCATTATGTAAAGCATGTACCTGGGTCTTTCTTTTTTCCTGTTTTGAAGCAGTTAGGAGCAGACTGTTCCAATGGGAAGGACATGTAGGAGAGAGGAAGGAAAGGTTTTCAAGCCAGCATGTTCAGCTCTACCTGCTGGAAGAGGGCAGGGCATGGTTAGTGCTGTGAGCATGCAAAGGGTCCCAAAATGTATCTAAGAGCCCTAGTGGGGGTGGCTCCAGTGGATTGTGGCAGAGTGGTGAGCCCCTTGTGAAGGAAGAGGCCAGGAGCAGCTACGGCCCCTGGGAAACACGGGGCTGTAAACTCTCCTCTGTGACTGCAAGGCTGCGAGTAGGGGAGGCAGGAAAGCTGAACTGCTGCCAGCAGAAGGCCTTGTGGGTTAGGGCTTCATGGCAGATTTAACATCATCACAGCAGATGTGACCTCCAGTGGCAGTGATTCAGATGATGAAGACTCTTCTGAGGAGATGATGTACCCCACAGTGTTTCCAGGCTGGGGCAGGAGTGTGGCCAAGGACGAGACTGCTCTGAGTACGAGTAAGGAACTTCTGTTGTCTTTGGTTGGTTTCTTTCTTAATTTTCCTGTCCTACCTGGACAGGTAGGTAACCTCCTCCTCCTTAGCTGTGCGTATATTGTTTGAAAACTGGATGGATGATCTTAGCTCTTTTTCAAACACATCTTCCACACCACAAAAAAGCCCTATTTATATTGTGTGGGCTCCATATAGCTAAAAGCACCACATTCTACTGATTCTTGAATTGTGGTCTTCATTCTCATTTGATTTGTGGACTTTCCTTGTGACTTCTTGGGGCTCAAGGACTGATTTATCTTCAGAGGGGATTTCCAACCTCCTACCAGTGGCATGACTGTTTCTCTTTGCCTGCCAACAACTAGTTAGCTTGCCTAGCATGGTGGATGAAAAGGCTGTAGATTTCTATAATTTTTACCTTAGCTGAAATCTCTTTCCATCTGTAAATGCCTGGCATAAATCTATGTATCCTGCTATTTGATATGCTGTGTTTTGAGAAAAGGCTGTGCGTTGGTAATGAGATACAGGTTAAGCTACTCCTCTCTCTCCATGCTGTACTCACTCATGCCTACTCTGAAAGGTGTTTCTGGTGTGCATTCATATGACAGCATCAGGTCGAGGGGAGTGCATGTGTCTTTCAAGAGGAATGGCCTCAGCTCTGAGTCCAGGTCCTTGGCAGCATTGGCTTCATGGGGTTGTCAGTAGAAGACCAGTTTGCTTCTCTGGGTGTGCTTATCTCTGGGTATCCATTTTGCCTATTATGGATACTTCTTACATATTTTGTATATGATTTTCTGTCATCTCGGTGGATGTTCCTCATTCTGGACTCTGTTTCAAAGACTATCTACTCTCTCCCACTGTCAGAGCCTGTGAGGAACTCATTAACCTTCTGGAACGTGGAGGGGTTTAAAGCCCCACAGGGCTTTTTGATGGCTGCTCTCAAGGGAGCCTGTTCTTTCCTGGGACTGCTAAAAGTGCTTGCATCTGGCTACGTGTTGCAGGAATGTCATGACACCATGGGTTCATGCATTCGCCCTGCTCTGACATCCATCTCTGGCATGAGCGTGCTCAAGGTGCTGGTGCTGGTGGACTTGACTTTGCTGGAGGAAAATTCTTGCTTTTCAAGAAATAATCACAAGATCTTGGTTAAAAGAGTCGTGTCCTAACAGCTCCAGGGCCTCATCCTGACAGCCTGGAGGAAACCACCACACAAGCTTGGTGGAATCCGTTCTCAGACCACTGGTGGTGGTCGAATCCTGGAGAGAAGACACAAGAACCCACGCCAGCAACCAAGGGTAAAGAATGTCATGCTAAGAGGCTGCTTTGATTAGGGGCTGAATTACCAGAGGCCAGGGCAGCAAGGTCCACAATCTGTAAGTGGAAGCAGGGGTGAATATGTGGCATTTGTCACTGCTGTTCATGTATCTAAGAGCCCTAGTGGGGCAGCTCCAGCAGGGTTGTGGCAGAGTGGTGAGCCCCTTGTGAGGGAAGAGGCCAGGAGCAGCTACGGCCCCTGGGAAACACGGGGCTGTAAACTCTCCTCTGTGATTGCAAGGCTGCGAGTAGGGGAGGCAGGAAAGCTGAACTGCTGCCAGCAGAAGGCCTTGTGGGTTAGGGCTTCATGGCAGATTTAACATCATCACAGCAGATGTGACCTCCAGTGGCAGTGATTCAGATGATGAAGACTCTTCTGAGGAGATGATGTACCCCACAGTGTTTCCAGGCTGGGGCAGGAGTGTGGCCAAGGACGAGACTGCTCTGAGTACGAGTAAGGAACTTCTGTTGTCTTTGGTTGGTTTCTTTCTTAATTTTCCTGTCCTACCTGGACAGGTAGGTAACCTCCTCCTCCTTAGCTGTGCGTATATTGTTTGAGAATGGGATGGTATTCTCATCAGCTGTTCCCTTCAGAAGTACCTCTTTCGTGACTGGAAAATTGTCTCAGGTCCGTATAATTAAAAATAATTCTTTCTCTTCTTTTGCTACTTAAAATTAGCATCTCAGTTTCATGTTTATTCAAATGTTTCTATTTAGTCATAATTTTCCAAGACAAAAAAGTTCATTTTTCATTCTCTTAATTTATTTTAAATGTTAAAATAATTCTACTTCATGTTTTATATAACCTGCAGCTATTCAATAACAGACTTCCTGTCTGTGGAAGATGTTCTGGCACAATTTGGAAAGGCCAAACCCCTAATCTCTTTTTCATTTGGAACTGTCAACAAAACAGTCTCCTGTTTGCTACCTTCTGCACACTTCCCATGCAATCTTCTAACATCATCTCATTTATTTTTGTGACCTCAAATGTTTAGGCATCATCCAGCATTAAAACTGAGATATTTTAATACATAGCCTCATTTTCCTGATATGAATAGTCCCACAGTGATCATGTGAGAACTCTTTTTTAATTCAGAAGCCATCCACAGTTGAAATAACTTTGTCTGGAAACCAGAAAAACACCACATATGAAGGTCAAAGCTAAATGCAGGATGTCCCTGAAGTACACAAACTGCTACTTGGCTTTATGACCAGGGAACGGCCCCAGCCCTGGGGGGTTTTTAGCATAGATGTTGCTGTCAATGACTATACTCTAATGCTCTTATTTGTAGAAAGACATTAATCTGTTCTGTTTCTGCAATTTTATTTAATTTAAGTACATCTTAATATGTCTGTTGTCCGTGCTCTTATTTACTCAGTAGTCACTGTTCAGAAGCCTTTTATTATTTTTAAGATAGTGCAGTATTTGCAGTTTTTCAGCAGTGGTTTCCCTTTTTAGTAGAAAATGCAAAACCAGGAATTCATCTTGCTTTGGGACTTTTTGTTTTTCTTCCTATGCTTTGGATAGTTTTGGTGTTTATTTACCTTTGAGACTCTGCATTGGTAACTTGTCCCACAGGTGTGTACTGCATTCCATACCTTTGATGGCCTCGTGGTGCCTGCATGATCCATGGGTGAAAGTGTTTTCAGTCTCTGGTCATAGACTACTGTAGAAGTTCTGTTTTATCTTTTCAGTTGTATTATAACTTTCTTGACTAATACTGGCTTCCTGGTGGTTGTCAAGGTGATCTCATTTTTTGCTGACCATTGCTTTTTTTGCTCAGTCATGGATATTCTAGCATGGCATTTCTTGAGTAATTCTTCAGTACTTAGCAAGCATGTTTTAGGTGTACTGAGATATCTGCCATATTCCTTAGGTCTAGAATTATTCTTAAAACACGAGTTTAAATTTCTACAGCTGCTCTAATGGTTTTGCATTACTTCTACTGTACATTATTTTTCTGCTGCTTGTTTTTCCTGTTTTTCTTGGGAAACTTTGCATCTGTCGAATGGAAAGAAAAGAACAACTGGTTTGATGTGAAGGGATTTGATAAGAAGAGTAAATAGGCTATGCAAGAACTTCCATTTTCCATCACCTTTATAGCGCACACAGATGGTAGGTTTAGAGCATAGTCAGCACTCAATCCTCCATTATCCCAACAGCTGTTGACTCACAACACGAAACACTTCTGGAAATCACCACGCAAGACCACTGGAACCCCACCTTTACTGATGAAGAGGAGCAGTATCCTAGCTCTGCTAGCAGGGGTAAAGCAATCAAGCATTTCAGATAATACTCAGATTTCTGATATAATTCAGTAAAGTAGGACACTCAGGGTACAGATATTTGTAATTCCCATACCATTAGCCTCAGTCTAGTGTAATACCTTTACATTATTTGCACAAGAGCCCTCAAAGGTGGCATCTGTAACATTCATCTGTCACTCCAAGTCTATCTTACGCATATAATGTTTATTTCTTGCCACTTTTCCTCACGTCTCTGGTATTTTAAAATTTGCAATGCCAGTAGTGTGCATTAAAACTGAGCAGACTGTAGATTTTGGTGACCCACCTTGGTGACCTTGGTGGGTCACCCTTTCTTCCACTTCAAAATTTCTATTGTAAAATCTGAAGACAAAAGACAAAAAAGGGAGCTAGTGTTTCAAATACATGAATTGTCCTACAAAGGATAATATGCTATCTCCAGATGAACATGAGTATTTTGCTATCAGTGTTAGTGTCAGTAGCCAACTGAGATATCAAAACATTCCATTCTAAAATCTTCTGTAGGCAAAAGCTTATAGAGTGCATTCTCAAGCTATTTTTCTGTTTCTTTCTGGTTCTGAGATTGTTTTGAACAGCAGAAGTTTATACAGTTGGCCTTAGAACAGGTTCTATAATCACACAGAAATGTTTATTGTGATAACTTTCTTTTAGTGGTGAAGTATTGTTAGATCAGTTGTATTAATACATTGATTAATATTACCTCTTTTTTTTTTTGTAAGATAATATATATGTATTAGGTTTAATTTAAAAATAATTAATTGTATTTGCATGAGTGCTCTCTTTCTTTAAAAATATTTCATTGCCTGAATGTGAAGATAAATATTCCTCCAGTTTTTTTCTTCTTGGGAAACAGCATAGTTTCTGTCAGGTGACTTATGACATATGTAACACATCCAGCTCATTCTTTGCATGCTCTGATTAAGGACCATAGCTTTACTTTTATATGCCATTCATGGAAATGTTTGATACTTAAGGCAAATATATTTCCAGCTGAGTTCTTCTGCTCATCTTAGGTTCATTGATGTATCTTTTCTAAACCTCCATTAGAACATCTCTTATGGTGGTGGTACTTCAGCTGATTTCTGACTGCATCTTTTGCTGTGTAAACAACAGCAAGTTAAAGAGTAAGCAATGAATTAACTTTAATGGTAAGAGCTTTAATTATAATTGAGTTCAAAATAAGTATGCTTATCTACTTATTTAATTCATCCAATATCAGAAGGAATTGCAATTTCCTTTGCTTTGTGCAGTTGAGATAACTCAAAAGAGAAAGTTCATCAGTGTTTTATTTAAAAAACCCAGATTACACAAACCCAACAGTTAAGTTGGTATTAATAAATATTAATTAGAGATGCAAGCTGTTGTTTCTATGAGCTCTTCTGCTTCTTGGATATCTTTTATCTTCGGCTGGCATTTGGATCCTTTCTAGTGTACTTAAATCTGCTGCTGCTCCTGGTGATGCTTTTGTGTGATAAGATTTCCAAAGGACTTTTGTTTTCTTTCATCTTTCATTTCACATGAAATGCAACAACAAGAAGAAAAAGCCAAAATTCAAAAGCCAAACATCCTTGTTATGTAGACCATGATGATAAGGATAATAAGACTGATGTTGAGTATTTTGATCATTATTAATTCAATCATCATCTTACCAGTACTAGTTACAACTGAAAAACATGAAGGACCAACCCAACATCCACTGTTACACAGCGTTCATTCTGGAGGGATCAGGCAAGAACAAAATCCTGCAAATACCACTGGCAGTATTGAACAACATGAATTTACTACTGCAGGTGACAATTATTTTGGAAAGGACACTTCTACAGGTAATATTACAGGTCACATTTTAGTAAACTTTCAGGGTTTTCTAAAGGTTTAGTTTTAGGATTTTTTACTAACATTTTTGCATTCTGAGGCCGTAACACGGGTCCTGTAAATAAACCTGAGCAATTTCGACGTTATTTTTTTTTTTTTTAGATTTTTTTTTTAGATTAGTCTATTCTTCAGACTTGTTCCTGGATGTTTCTCTTCTATTTGTCTTGAATGTCAAAATCTTTAGTAGGTTAATTCTGTAAATATCTCCTATGTTTTGTGTTGTTTGTCATGCAGTCACAAGCTTTCAACCAGCTATCTACCAGGCCTTTGTCTGTAGGAAACAGAGAAGGCTTAAATGGAAAAATAATAATGTGTGCTGCATTTTTCACTCCTTTGGGAACTCTGTTTACTCCCCTGTTGCAAGCCATTATTGGACCCAGGATATTTTTTTTCCAGTTTTTTTAATGGCAGTTATATAAAAAAAAAATTATCAAAAATGTCTACTCATCCCACTTTTGAACTCTGGCAAGAGGATACTGGTGATGAAGGGAAGAAAACAAAGAATAACGTAGAATAATAGTGAGGCTTCTTTCTTTCATTGGTTGAATCAATTGAAACAAAAGATCAAATTATACTGTAAAGGTGGTAACTGAAATTGATATATTTTAATTTCTGTTCCTGTGAGTGTACCAAGCTTAGGAATTAATGACAGATGTGCTGTACTAAGCACTGCCAACAGTGAATGCACCAAAGTTGTCATCTGCTCTAGTGGATTATCAAGTACAGGTCTTTGATAACCTTTTACACTATACTACCATAGCAATACATAATGGCTTAATTGCAATTAAAATTGTAATACACTGTGGCAAATTTCTTGGGGTTTTTCCCCCCCTTATTAGGTTGAAGGCGTTAAGAAGTTTTATGTTTTTTACGAGATTTGGGTACTCTTTTGCTGTGATTCTCTAATAAATATAGGTTGGTTGATATGGATAGTGTTTTTCTAAATAACTACAATATCAAAATTTCTCCAGCTGAATGCTGTCTTACTCATCGTGTGCACCATTCACAAATCTCTAGCATGACCGAGCACTCCCCTTTGTCACACTTCCTTGTGCGTTTCCCTGGAGATATTGCAACTAATGAAACAGTGAAATTTTGAGGGGGAAAGAATTGGATATAGTCAACACACTCAAATTATGTGATTAAAATCCTACTGATGGGTCATGTCCTTGCAGTTATTTATGTCTTTGAGGTTTTTAATTCTGCACCAGTGAATTTTGGTGTGCTATTCAACAATACAAAGTTGACAGCAAGATTCAGAGAAATACTTCAGAAGAACAGTTAGACACCACGATTCTGGAAAGCATGTGCTCAGTTTGAGGAAGGAATTGGTCCTACTGATGATAGTAGGCAGCTGTTCTAAATGTAAACCAGGATGAGAAGCAAATCTACTTTACTTCTCTTTGCCATTAAATGTAGTAGACATGTGAGCAAGGCTTGTCATAGAGACAAGAACTGAAGAGGAGAATAATGTGAGAAATGGATCTTTACATACTGAGTTCATAATTGCTTCACCATCATCATAACAGCTATGGTCCCCAGCCATGGGGCCAAACAGAACGACTCAGCACAAGACCCATTGGTGTACCCAGGCTGGGATGAGGGAGAGGATTATGCCACACAGCCTGCTGTAACTGAGAGAGTCACTCCTTCCAGAGAGAGCAATCATGAAAGAGAGTCTTCCACTACAGGTACTACTAATAATGTCTTTATGTATGTTCCATCACTTCTGTCTCTCAGATGGCCTCTCCTGGAAAGATCTTGCATGAACTTGTGGATAGGAGTAATGAGTGATTTCTTAAAATAATGACATAAGCTGTAGAGTGATTAATTTTCTCTACACTCTGTCTAGATGGTGGTGAAACAGAAGATTTCAATTTTAGTTCCATGTAAAACATTTGGTTTTTACTTGCCAACACCACTTATAGGGCTTTTCATTCCTTAGTAAAGCATGGCTGTGAAATTGCATCCAGCTCATTATATAAGTTATATTATTTGGTGCTACCAGACCGTCTTTATGATAAAGTTGAATCCGTACTTATGTATATTTGTACCTCAAGAAGTTAATCCATTTAACTTGTGAATATTCACCTGGCAAAAGAGTGTTCTTTTCTTAGACTTTATTGAAATATTTATCCCTCTGTTTCGTTCATAGAATGATGAGAGGCAGGAATCTATAAAACTGGCATGACACAACATCATGGTGCAGTCTCACATAATGCAGTATTCATAACATCAAAATAATGTTCTAAAAACGTGGTATGATCTTCTGGAGGTCTCCCTTCTCCATCTGCCACTGGAATCTGTGTGTGTTGCCAACATCTCGCTCCAAAGTGCTGAGCTTAAATGTGGAGCTTAAGGATCCCTCAGAAGCCAGTGACAGTGTGGAGGAAGGAGCAGAGGCCTTCATGTCTTCTTGACTGTCAATATTGATACCCATAATGTGAAACACACTGTAACAGCAAGTGACAGTGCCAAGGAAGCTGAGACTCGGTAGGTAGCCTGGGATGTAGGTCAGGGAATCCTTCTGACTGCTGCCTCTCTCCACTGCGCTTGGGAATCTTTTTAATTAAGTAAAAAAGTGGATGAGAATAGCAAATGGATATGTCTTACCAGAACTGTGAGAGAGCAGTGATGATACACAGGACATAAGGTCTCACTTCTCTGCCCTTTTTGTGGAGAGAAAAGGGTAACAGTCCTTGGAGGGGAAACAGGAGGCTTGGATGGGATGGTAATGGGAAGGCCACAGCAGCACACACATGGAATTCACAGCTGTTAAATAATCTGTGTTTAAATCATCTATTAAACCATCATAACAGCTGTTGCCTCTCCTGATGGTGTCCATCACAAAGAGCCAACTCAACCACTTCTGCCTTGGGATAATGAATCAGAAATGAGCACTGAAGGCATCACGAATCCCACAGATGCTCCCGGGGACGAAGTTCTCCACAGGACCACAGCCACTATGATCAAAACTGGTAATGACTCTCCTCCGATGGGTACCAGTAAAAATAATGGATTATACTCATTTCTCATGTCTGGTGTGAAATGAGACATTATTTCTTCTGAAACTGACTTCTCTCCCTGTCTTTTTCATCATCAAAGTGTGCATTCTTGTTGTGAAATTGCAGTGCAAATGTTTTTTATGATTTTGTTGCATGTGAATATCCCAACAAGAATTCCTGTCTGTTTCAAGATATTTTTTTTTTTCCTGTGTGCCCTGTTTCTTATGTCCCCTGACTTTACTCAGTGTGTATTTTTAACTGAGAAAGCAGTTTCTTTTTGGAGGTGGCTGGTAATGTTTGTTTTTCATGTCTGGTCATTCCTGGTCTTAATATTTCAACATAGTCTTCTAATACTGTAAAATTTGAAATAATTTATTGGAGTTAGTTCATGTAGTTCTGCAAGGTTCTAACTTAAAATCCCAAACTCTGCATGTTATCCATTTAAAATTGCCCTCATTCAAAATACTGCCTTTTTATTTAATACAGTAAGATGTTTTTTATCACACTGTAGTTGTTCGGAACTTCTTGCATCTTTTCTTCCTGCATTTTCTGAAAAAGAAATTCTAAGGAAAAATTAGCAGTTATCCTTCTATTTTTTCTTCCTCAAAATGCATTTTTACCTGGCTTATTTAATCCTCAACATTTAGGATTTCACAGAGAGCTAGAACCACAAATTGTGTGGATTATAAATCAGTTTGTGGATTAAAATACAGTTGTGTTCTCTATTATCTAACCATGTTTTCTAAATATGAATGAGATTCTGTAAAGTTTTCCAGTTCACTGTTTTCAAGTGTTATGAGGTTTGACAGGTCAGTTGTAAATCATACTCAAGTATGATTTTGCACTTTTTTCAAATGTAAACTAAGTCAATCTAATTCTTGTATAACAACAGGAATTCTTATGCTCATTCTGAAAATAATATTGCTGTTTTCTCTCTTCTAAACAGTGTTCACTAGGTATTTTCAAAATCCATATTTTAGGCTGCATTGTGCATATTAGTGAAGGAAGAGACAACCCAAAAAGAGTGTGTGATATGCAGAGAATATTCTTTGTTTGCTCCTTTGCTTTTTTTTTTGTTTGTTTGTTTTTGGGTTTTTTCTTCTTTCTTCAAAGTCTATATAGGCTAATAAATAAAAAGGTAGAGATAATAAAATAAATAGGGACTAATATGTAAGGAACATTTTAAAAATGTTTTTGAAGCTAACTTAGCCATCATCACAACAGTCACAGCCTCCACTGACATTCTGGCACCAGAAGATATAACTCAGGAAGGATGGGCACCTCACCTTGTGGCAACAGCTGCTTCCTCTCCTGATGGTGCCCACCACAAAGAGCCAACCCAAACACCTCTGCCTTCAGATGATGAACTGGGACAGAACACTGAAGGCATCACAAATCCCATGGATACGCCCAGAGATGAAATCCTCCACAGGACCACAACCAGTGTGACCAAAACTGGTAATGATTCTGCTGGGTACCAGTAGGAATAATGGATCATACTCATTTCTCATGTCTGGTGTGAAATGAGACATTATCTCTGCTGAAGATGACTCCTTTCACTATCTTTCTCATCCTGGGGATCTTCATTCTTAGTGTGGACTTGCAGTGAAAAAATCTGTTGTAGGATCTATGAACAAGGCATAAGGGACTCCTCGCGGGTGCACTTGGTGGTTTCTGTCCTTTGCTGAAGCATGTTTTTGGGTGATCTCCTAAATGTTCTGCGAGACATGCGCTTAGGTGTTTCTGAAGCCGCATCTTCCTTTCTTGTGCATCAGTGTGATCAGACTGGACATGCTTTGGCACCATGACTGGAGTGGTGGAGGTGCTCTGGCATGTTAATCAGATGACTTGTCCTGTGACTCAGCAGCAGCACCATCACTGGGGAGTGGTGTCCCAGTGGTGAGGGCAGGGCATTCACCAAAGATTTACATCCCTTAAATTCTGCCATCAGTTTTTTACTTCTCTTCCCCTGTGTATTGCCAGGCAAGACCAACAGAGGTGAAGCCACTCACTCCTGAGTTACAGGGTCAGGTTGTTGCTTCTAAAGTCTCTTCTTCTAAAGATCTCCCCTTTCCATCTGTCACTGGGATCTGTATATGTCACCAGCATCTTACTCCAACATGCTGAGCGTAGATGTGGAGCTTAAGTGTCTCTCAGAAGCCAGTGACAGTGTGGAAGAAGAAGGAGAGGCCTTCATGTCTTCTTTCCTCCTTCTGTGCTTTGCATGAGGAAGGTGAAGGTGCTTTCTGGCTTGCTGTGGCCCAGGAAATGATGTGGGTGGTGGTTTTTGTGAGTGCTCCCTGATCATGCCACCATCATGACAGTCATAGAGTTCCTGGATGATGCTGACCAAGAGAAAGCAACCAAGGAGCCACTGGCACCTGGCACTGCACCTGGAAGGGAAGGTGAACCAGCAAACACCACAGATGGTTCCCATGTCCTTGTCCATGGGATACCTGGAGTTTTTTCAGACATTGAGGACCGTTTTATTCCCATGCAGACTCCTCTTACTACCAGTAAGAACAATGAATTATAACCATTTTCATTTATCCATCAGTGAGTTGTTATTGTGGACAATGCATATTGTCTAAAAATGTGTGCTAAGCATAATTGTAAATGGTTGTCATATTATGATTTCCTTTTTGGGTTTTGTTATTGGTTTTAACCTGCTGGTAAGATGTCACGAATGGTATCTCTTTCTGGTAAAAGCATTAGCTAAAAGGCCAAAAATAGCATTTTGCAAATAATATATTCTGCCATCAGCATGTGGTAACACTACCACTGAAATGAAGAAGTGCAAACTTGCTGCTCATGCCCATACATTTGTGGTAGCATTTTGTCTTTCTGTTTTTGCTGGGTGGAAACAACAGCAATGTAACCCTTAACTATCTGTCACTTTTTCCCCACCTGTAACCCCTCTACGTTAGCTGAATACCTACAGAAGAAAGGTAATTCTCTATGACACCTAGCTACTTGTGCTGTTGGTGTCTTTCCAGGGATTAATTGTAGCTGTTACTGGGCTGTAACTGACATTTCATTTGTGAACAGCCTTGCTTTTCCAAAGGGTTATTCTTCTGATGAATTTAGTGCAGTTAACAGTGTTTGCTTATTACATTACATATAGCCTTTGGTATTTTTTTATGTGTAGTCACATGCTAATAATACAGGAAATGAAGGGACTTTTCCTTATTCCCAAATGTAGTTTCCATACAAATAACCATCCTAACAGTAAGGGTTTTTTTTTCCCAATTCAGCTAATCCAAACACTATTTTCATGCACTTTCTTGGAAGTTAATGGAACCATTCTGGAGTAGAATTTTGCCAATGCTCTGTTGATATTCATTGTGCAGAAACAAGATTAAGTACCTGTATTTTTACAGCATTCCATAGAAAACACTTGAAAGCTAATTCCCTTAATTATTCATTAATATAAATTAATGTATTGCAAGGTAGAACTTGGGCTAATTATTCTTTCAAAAATTTTGTTTAAACCAATAAATTCAACTCTAACAAAATTTCCTGGTTATAGCATTTTGACATAGGCATAGCATTATAAATGCAAAATATGCATTTGTCAGAATTTTTTTGGGAAGCTAAATCTGTTTTTAATAATGTCTTCCTACTAAAACCCACTTCTTTCATTTCACAGGCCCTATTCACTTAATTAATCTAAGCTGCCTTCCTAATTTTATGTGCAGACATTACACACTATGAAAAAATGTTCACTACCTTTCGGTTTTGAGCACATAAAACCTGTAAGAACTGGTTTGAATCTTTTTCAGTGGGAATATCTGCACTGTGTCTTTGCATTGTCAGTACTCTGGCAAAAGGCTCAGAAGGCCATTTTCTCAAAACTCTTTAATTTTTCATTAACCATCTCTTGGTGTATTTTAAGAACACAGTATATGGGAATTACTAAGACACTACCATTGTCATCAAAAGGCTTATTTATTGAAGGGTTCTTTCATTTGTATTGTTGCCTAATAGAGGTGAAATGGAATGGAAAAGATTCATGAATGTATTGTTAAAGGCCTTCCCTGGTCAAATGAGTAGTTTGATGTACCACTTCTTTTCACTTGTTTTTTGTTGGTTTTTTTTACAGCAGTAAAAAAGCTGTGGTCAGACATTACACTTAGTGTCCAAGTGTCCACAGAACAACAAGTCAGTCCACTGAAGGAACACAAAAAATAACCGTCCATAAAGAAAAAAAATCTAGTGTGTCACCAAAATGAAGTGTAGAGAGCTTTTGAGGATCCCTCCCTGCCACTTGCAAGCACCTCCCAAGAGCCAGAACATCAGGGAACGTGGCTGACCCCTACTTCTTCTCAGTGCTCAGGGGAGCAGCAAATATAGCAGGTTTCTAAGCACACAAATTTTAATAAGTGTCTGAATGCCTTTCTAAGGGGTTTTGTGGAGGAAAAGTGGCATTTTTCAAAGATGATACAGCAAAAGCATTTAAAAAATACTTTTAAAGCACTTAAAAAAACCTGCTGCAATGTGGTGAAGAAAAGTTAGTAAGTCCCTCCTGGTCATCTTTCTTTGGTGCTAGATCAAGACTCTTCATTGTTGAATTCGTGCTCTGTCCTGTGTTGTGAGACAGCACCAAACAACACACCAGTCAACAAGTTTTTTTGTTAATAAAAATAATAAGACATCTGGAAAATTAATGAACTGCTTGCTGGCTGTGCTTCACAGAGGGAATAAAACATGCTTCTCAGTTTTGCATTTGCCAGCTATTACTAGGAAATGAGATCAGAAATGCTGGACAGAAATTAGTTGTAATGTGTGTTAAAGAAAAAGAACTTTACAGCTGATTAGAGTTAGTGTTTAATTAATTAGAGTCTGGAAGAATTCAGAGAGGTGGAGATCTGTAACACATTTTTTGTAGTGATAATGAAGCCGTCATTCCAAATGAAATTATTGTATCTATAGTCTTCTGATAATTTGAGACTTGGGATACCCTTATGGTAATAGCATGGGCCAGGAATGTAGTTGCATAAAAGTTTCAGCAGTATGGCCAGCTGCAGAAAATAGACTGATTTAAGATCTGATATGATCTTGGAACCAAATTACACAACTTATTAAAAAGGACAAGAGGATCCACATCTAAGTTTGCAGAGAACACTTTTTTCTATTAGAAAAAAAAAAACTTCTAGTTTTTAGAGTCCCATTCTATAGCTGTCAAAGCCACAGCATTCAGAGAGAACTATTGTTCTATTTTATGACAGAATTAAAGTTTTAGGTGTTCAGTTTTATTCTGTGTCAGAACAGAATTGAAACATATGAGGGAGAGGAGAGGGGAAAGCCATGAGTTTTACTTCTCAAAATACTAAAGCTAGCCATAGTTCAGATGAGTGTCATGCTTATAGTCTATATGATAGTTTTCATTACAAACACTCATTAATTGCTTCAGCATGGACTTTCTAGAGTTTGATTTTTACATTGCTAAATTCACAGTCTTCCTACCTTGCTGTTAAATATTCATCAAGCATATTTGGCCTGATGGATGGGGTTTTTTGTTCTTTAGGCTCTACCTCAAGTGTGTATGGTAACCAAGGGCCACACAAGGGAGATTATGAATCCACTACTTCCCCTGGAGAGAACACCACAACAAAAATAGCTTCACAACCAAGGTCGGCCCCTGTACCAGGTGGGTTTTTGAAGTCAAATGTTTTAAAAATACAAGTACAGAATTGTCTTCATATGAACTGAAGTAAATGAAGGTCAAATACAGTTGTTCAGACTTTGTTCTGAATCATAAAATATTCAGCATTTCACAAGTATTCTGAGAAACAGAGCATATTGTAACTCATATAATTTTTCAGCAATACTAAGATGTGAGAAACCGTACATTTGGAGAACGGGATTAAGATTCAAGTAACTTTTAGAAACTGAAATTAAACCAGGCAAAACTCAATAAAGTTATATGCATAGTATCATATCCATGAGAATGTTCAGCAAAAATAACAGCTGAGACAAGCTCTCCAGAATAGTGCTTGCAGACTAAAACAGAATATAAAGAAGCCAACACCATGATACAGCTGCAAAAGAATGCAAATATATTCTGGGGCTTATTACTGGTAAAGTAATTTTTAAAACAGAGAAAGTAATTATCCCACTCTACTTAGGCCTAGCAAGTCCAGGGCTGAAACTGTTCAGTTCAAGGCAAAAGGGAAAGGGAAGTTCAAGGGAAAAAAATGGAGAAGAGCACACAGAAAATTTTAGAAAGGTAACCTTTGAAACACCTTTTGAAGAGCTCAGCATTTGCAGGGAAAACTGAAGGAGATATAAGAGGAGCATGCTACGAAAAGAATGCCTGTCAGTTTTTCACCATGGAGTACTAATAATTAAGTAATTGGAAGAGGTAATTTGTTTCAAATGAAATGTACGAGTTAAACGAGGGACAGACGTTTCAAACAAAGATACAGGACGTGGTTCTTGAGAGAGGACCCCCATCTGTAATGGTACCAGAGCTGTAATGGTAATAGAGTAGGCTTCTGGGAAGGTTGTAAGACCTACTTTACTAAAAATATGCTAAAAGTCATCCTGCTTTTGTGCCTGGGATTGTAGGTGTGTCATGCTAAGCCTTTTTTTTTTTCTGTTGGAGTTAATCAGTGAAACAGCTCCTCTTAACCTGTGCCCACCAAAGTGCTTCCAGGTGACAACAGTGATGGGGTGTTTAATCTCAGCTGGATGATGAAAATGTGTTTGATTTGCACAGAAAGACTTTGTTAACCAAACATTCATGGAACCTAGGAAAAGAGTGTGACAGCTTAAAGCAAGCAGAAGAGATTGTGCTTTTGCAGTTCTGTGAATTGGCAAGACCACATGAGATGCATTCACATGCTCCCCTTCCCTCCCCGCTCTGTCCCTGCAGACTGGCTGATCATCGTTGCAGCTCTCGTGGTGCTTGCATTGATCCTTGCAGTGTGCATTGCTGTTAACAGTCGCAGAAGGTAAGGCCACACCTTTACAGTTCCTAAACACACTGCCTTACTGTTGTCTTCCTTGGGAGTCTCCAAAGCTTTGTCAAAGAGCAGAGTAGCAAAACACATCCCCTTCGAAGCTTGGAGTGGCTTGGGGTGTGGGAACCCAGGTCACCATGTCCTGCACAGGTCACACATCAGCCTTCACACTCACCTGGAACCACTCACATCAAGTCAGCACCTACATGAACCATTTGGTCTTGTAAATGGAAACTAACTGTATACAGATCACAGAAAATTAATTACCCTCTACCTGTTAGTTACTAATGGGAAAACCGTGTTCGCAGAGGGTGGAAGTTGTGAGATGAACATAGACAGCAACAAGCACAGGATGATCCAGGAATAATCCTCCACCATTAAAGCATTGTCTGTGTGCAGTGTGAAGGGCTGTCTTAGACAATCACAGCGATTCTGTGAAAACCTGTTAGTGTGCTCCTTCCAAACAAGAGGCAGTATCACAGCTGGCAGTCACAAACATACCTGCTAGCATCACTCTCAGAGCTCTCAATAGCTTTATGTACCCTGTTTTACAGATGAGGATGCTGAGGAGTGAAAAGTAATGCAGTGATCTGTGCAAAGATAGCTGGGAAATTGGAAATACCCTAGCCTAAAGGACAGGCTATAATTATTCTTACCTCTTTCTTTTCTCTGGGGGCTGTTCTGAGATTGCTTCCCAATTGTCTTCAACAGCTTTTTGCTACTTGAATGTTAAAATTGAGCTTTTTAACAGAGTAACTATTTGCTACTTTAATGTTGGATTTTTATCTCTTTTTTTATCAGAATGACCATATAATATGTGGAGGTGTTTTTTCAGGAAGCAGTGAGCACATTTTTTCCTGGTCTGTTGGTTGCAGAGCTGCTCTTTTAAGAGGCTGTGGAGCTCCACAGCTCCTTTGGCATTTTATGGCTGCAGAGCAGGAAATCATTCCCAAGGGTGTGTGTAAGATTAACAGAGTGAACCAAACTACTTCAGATAAAATAACCCTCATCTATGAGTCAGAAGGCATGAAAAAATAGTATTTCAGAGGCATAATAGTAAAATTGAATGGCCAAATTAGTCATTCAGGAAAAAATACGCTTCATTTAAGAATAAAGCACTTAAAAGTCCAAATTCACAGACACATTGTCCCTCTTAGGCATGTTGGGCTCTGCATATTCAGTTTAGACAAGGCTGCTTGAGGACAAGTAGAATGTCCAGCACTGTGTAGCCAGAGTCCTGTAAATAGTAAATCTGACAGCTGTGTAAGTAGTACTTTTTTACTACAGTGAAGGATACCCAGCCCACAATAACCAGTGTGCATCATCTTTGGACTGGAGACTCTTTAAAAGATTGTGTGTGCACGTGTGTTTTAATTCAGAGCTGTATCTAAAGTTTATTGGGCAGCCCTGCAGCGAGTGTAACTTTAAAAGCACAGAACCTATTTCCTACCTGAACATCCCAAGCAGCTCTGCTGCAGACAGTTCTCCATACTCCCTTACTGTTGGCTGGCTTCTAAGCTTCACACGCTAATATAAATTAAAAAACAGTTGTTTTGTTTAATGAGGTGAGAGCTTGATCCAGATTTTCTGCTTGCGTAAGAATTTGTGCATTTTCAAAGCTGTGGTCCCAAGCTTGGATTTAGAAGGTGTCCTCGTAGTGGGAGTAATTTGCAAAGTTCATAAATGTGGATATATTCAAATGATAGGAAAAAATTTCTGGCATTCAATAATGAATATTATTGCTATATGTAGTATCAGTAAATATAAATTAGATAAGTGAGCTCCTGATAAATTTTATGCATATAATGGTGGATGCTTTCAAAAATAAAATATGTGATATGGAGAAACTTTGTACTTTGTATGGTATAAGTCTGCACTGGCAGACACAAGTTTAATTTTCAATCACCTTTTCCTAAATATTGGCCTTCAGGTTTTTATTTTTGTTAGACTCTATCTATAATACTTTATTTTTATTTCTTTCTAGATGTGGGCAGAAGAAAAAGCTCGTGATTAACAATGGCAAAGGGGCAGTGGAGGACAGGAAGACAAGTGAATTAAATGGAGATATCAGCAAATCACAAGAAATGGTGCACTTGGTTCATAAAGAACAGTCAAATGACCAAACACAAGCATGTGATGAATTCCTGACTGTTAATGAAACACAAAACCATCACGAGTTTGACATGAAGACTGGAGTGTAATGGTACCACTGCCAAGCAGATCAGGGCTGGGGAAACCAAAGTCACGCAGAACTTGAACAGGAATTCACAGATGCACTGTGCTACTGATGTCTTTTGAACATAAGCATAAGTTCTATTTCTTTTCAATCACTTTGCAATGACGCCTGAGTTTAAAAATTGACATGTGCTTTCTGAAATACACCCCCAAGAGTTGGATAATGCTTTCAGTTCCCAGACCCTTCACAAAGTGAAGTCCCTTCACTATGTCCTGGATGCTAGGAGGCATACAAGTTGACATCATTATTCCCCAGATGGAAGGTCTTCACTGTGTGGAGCTAAAGAAGTATCCAGTCACTCCATCTTACAGATATTTAAAGTATTAAACATGCCATGGTACAGAATTAAGTGAGGAAAAATGTCAAGAGTAAAAAAAAATCAAGTTTAAACCCAAAAGGCATCTTCTACAATGTCTGCAACATCAGAATCCTTCAGAAATGCCTTCTAGCCAGGAATAGCAGTGGGTACATTCAGATTCTGCCAGCATAAACAAAAAGCAACATTTTATAATTGTGTGGCTTGGTCTGCAATGAGGGAAACCCAGAAGGACAACATTTATTTATCTCTATTTTTAAATATCTATGGACATACAGCAAGTCTTCTCGGGAGGGGTAATAAAGGCATGAAAACATGAGCTGAAACTCTAATAAACTTCTATTCTTTATTATCCTAGCTACCTGTACAATTATCCTTCAGTTTTTGTTCATTGCTTTTCTCCCCCACTCATTCATTGGTCCAATTTTGTGCATGTTTTTAGTGAGCCTGTTAGATAAGATAATGACCCCAGCTCTACCACATATGCACAAATCAAGCAATTGAGATCACTAGGGAAGCTGACAGTATTTTGTTCCTGAAAATAGGTCTCCATATTCCTGCTCCATTAAGGAGATGCTGAGCCTATTACCATTTTTCCCCCTATAACTATTATATGAGATTGCTGATGTTTTAAAAGTTGCTTTTCTATGATCTCACTCATTTCCTCAGAATTCTAGTTCATTTACATTTTTTTCCATCTGCTTTTTAAAAATGCCAAAAAGAAACATTGCTTGCTTTTTGGTATCAGAAGCTCAATTTCTACAGAAAAGATCAAAGCAAATGAAACCCTTCCCAGCCATGTAATATAGCACAATAGCTGAGCTGCATTGTTACATGTTTCTGTTATGTCCTTTTGTGTCTGTTATGTAAAGTATTTGTATTAAGCTATGATGCTGTGCATTATATTGATATGAATTGTCAGGAAAAAAATTATTTACTACCAGTGGTCTGTGCCATTTTTAAGAAAGCTCATTGGAATGGAGGGAGAAGTTTAACTTCTAATTGGACTGCCCCCAGGAAATGCAGGGGAAAACTCTGGTCTGTGTCAGCTGAGGGATGTGGACGGTCTGTAGCAGGGTTATTCAGGAGCTCTGTTCACTGACCATAGACCCTGTCTTTGTTCTGCTGAAGTATGTTATTTTATGTTCTCCATCTGAGGCAGTCTGGAGGATGAATATTCAGCTGGCTAAATGCTGACTTTAGCTAGCACTGATCTTTACTGGAACATAAAGCACAAGACTGCTGAGTATATTTCTGAGTCACAGCCCTCCAGCAGTTTCCCATGTGCTTCACAGAAATGCTCAAGTGCCCTGGTATCTGCTGGCAGATCTCCTCAGGGCAATTTACACCTGGGCAAAAAGTCCCAAGACAAAGTGATGTTTTAAAATACACATAGGATGTTTTCTGACTTTATGTAGGTCAGATATTTCATCTGTGAACAGTGCATTGATTTTTGTTTAATGTTTTTAAGCATGCTTTTCTATTTGTCATTAGAAATCAAAATGATCTGTTGAAGGCTGTGTTTAAACTGGTGTTAGGTACTCATTCCACTAAGTATGGAGATCCAGAGTAAGAATTATTCCTCCCTTTAAATCCTAAATGAATAAAAGTCTCAGTGAGGATTTATTTCATTGTCTTGGAGGTTAAATTTCTCTTTTAAAAAACAAAAAAATCTGTGGCATGTTATTCATCTCCCCATTCATATACTGAATGAAGAAGTCCACAAACTTCTTCGTAATTTATCTTATAGTCAGTTGCTATAAAAGCACAGACAACACTGGTTGGGTTATTTGTATATTTTTAAATGGGAGATGCTCAAGAGGCAATGCCATTATTTTATATATGCTGATTCTTTTTAGATTATGTCCTGTGACTTATGTGTAATTGTTTCATTATAGTTTCAAAACTAGACAGCCATTTCATATGTGTAATACAGTACATACTTTTATTAATCTTGCTTTTATTATGAGGGATTGTTTGTTGTGTGTATGTATTTTTATATAGAGCACTCGATATATTTGCATATTTATTTAACAGATTAATCAAAATGAAAGAAAATGCCATTTCTAAATTGTAACTAGAAATAGTATTGCTAAAAACATATTGGACTTTAAAATAAGCATCCAAAATAAACCTGATTCCACACTGAGGATAAAATGTAAGTCCAGCTGTTGGTGGTAGAGAAGTATTCAGCCGGATAGTGGTGTTGAATACTGTGATCGTTTTTTCAGCTTGCAAACTCCAAGCCAGGTGAGGTGAAATGCTGTGTGACCTTGTCTGCTCTGCCGGCTTCCCATAGGCTCCACAGATGCTCTGGGAGTTAGTGATGAACTCAGCTTTCTCCTGGAAGTAGACAACAGCTGCAACAACTTGGTTCAGTTCAAGATTAACTCATTGAAATCTTGATGACCATTCCTGGCTCATTGAACCAACAGCATTTGGAGAGTGAAGCACCCAGCAAGATCCAGCCCTTCCTTCTGGGTGCTGACAGACAAATTGTGTCTTGGTCTGTCCTTGGTGCCTAAGAAGAATGAGGATCTCTCCTAAAAATGCTAAGGAGGTCAGACCCTGCGATCAGCTTGTGTCACTCCTTTGTCTTGAAAAGTTCCAAATAAATGTGATCCAGGCCAGTGGAAATACTGTCTAAAGCAGCAAGCATACTTAAGAGAGGCTCTGCATATTTTATGGGAATGCGATATTTTCATGAAGCATTGAAGGTTGATTGCTTCATTTGTATTTTGTTGAAGTTCTGACAAGGAATATTTGATTAAAGCAAAGGATGTGCAGCTGTCATGTCTACCTTTGTGAATGTGAAACCCTTTCCACAACACCAGTTCCAAAATTGTACTTTTGCAGTTTTTCACATGATAGGGATGTTTTTTTTGTGTCCCTTGTCAACAACAACAGCCTCTGTACTAATTAGTTTGAAGCATGTTGCCTGGAATATCTTTTAGGAGACAATTGCCGAGTGTCTCTAGCACATATCATTCTGGTTAGGGTTGGTCCTAATTATTCTTTCTGTAGATGAAGGAAATAAATCCTCTGACAACTGTGTTCTGCTTCCACATACAAGGACACCAAGGTGTTTTGTAAGTCAGCAGTTAATGGGTTTATTTTAAGCTATATTAGGCCATTAGACAATAATTATTTCTTAATCTTTATTAAACAGTTCAAGGGTCTGATGCCTCTGAGTCTCTGCAAGAGCTCTGATTAGTAAAATACCAGCCCTTTTGTTAACCACAGGTTCTGACTACTGCTTCTCTGTGGAGGAAAAAGGACAAAAGGTGACAGGAAAAGGGTTGTTCCTTGGGGTGTGGTTCCATCTCTGTGGGAGTGGGTGACAAAATTCCTGTTCCTTAAGGGTGGAAAGAATTGTGCAAAGGTGTTTTGGGCATGGGATTCAGGATGGAGGGAGAACATCATTTCTGGGAAAGGATGTAAAATGAGAGTGAAATTTCTGTCCTACAGCTGGGAAAGTACCTTCAACACCCCCAGGACTCTGGCACTCGAATATTTCACAACTCTGAGTAGGAAAAAAGAGCCTTTTCCTGTGAATCTCCCCCACCTCCAAGTCATCCTCTACATCCACCATCTCATTTGCACACTGATTTTGAATTTTCCCCTGGTTAGCTTATTTCTCACTATTGCTATGCTGCACGTGGCATCCCCCACGCTGGGGACAAGCAGCTGTGGCAATGAGGAGAGGCAAATTTAGCCAAGATGAGTAACAGTGTCTTTTGTACAGCACAGAGATTGCACTTTTTGCCTTTTTCTCACTTATTTGGAGTAAGGTTAGTAAAGGCAAGATTTCAAAAACATTTCTGAGAGGGATTGATTTGATTTTTATTTATGACTTAACATATGTAATACACAAAGTGAAAAATTACTCTGGGGACTGTACATGTGCTGAAAGCCCTAACATGTGCCAGGTGTTAAGGATGCCCAGGAAAAAATGCTCGGGAAATGGAGCTGAGGGAGAAGCCTTAGCAGGTAAAAGCAGTTACTCTCTCCATCTCTCTTTTTGCCTCTCTGGTCTCTTATCCCACTCTGGTCAGAACCATATCCTTTATCAATAGCTCAGCTATAGTATTTGCTGCTTTTTGGGCATTATTTTCATCCAAGAAATCTGTCAAAATGAATCCTTCCTGACTCCCCTTACACAATTCCTCTTCTTGCTTATCTTCCTATTTTGAAAGTTCAAGACTGATCCAGATCTTCCCATTAGTCAAAAGAGCTGCTGCATAGGGTTTTTTTAAAGTTAAAAAGGTAGTGGAGAATCCACCATCAAAGCAGCTCTCCTGACCTCAAGACAGTTGATTATTGTTAAAGTGCAGGTAAAGCAGAGGCAGTGAAACCTTTACATATGCTTTAAACACAGCCTTCTTTCAATTTTGTCTGGATGGCTCCAGCAAGCAATAGAAAGGTTTTGTCTGAGTGACACCTTCAAGGAGTCTCAGACTTTCTATTTAAAAAGTTTTATTAAAAGGAATGTATTTATTCCTACTCTACAGGCAAAAGGGTTTTGGATAAAAAGTGGGGGAATGAGACCTGTTTTTATACATTCTCGACTACAAAAAGGTGTGCATTGAGCACTGATGTGAATGTCTTTGATTTTTCTTTAAAAAAATATTTTAAAAGTTACAAAGTTTTGGATCAAAACAAGTCTACAAAAACTGTGAAAAAAGATCATTATTTTCCTCAGAAACAGACATGGTTTCAGCTAGTTTTAATGTTCCAGATAGAAGATACAGCTGTACAAATTCCCTTTTCTGGGGTTTTTTGGGGGCTTTTTTTGGGGGGGCGGGGAGAAGATTCTCCGTGTCTAGTACATAGTATAACTTTCCCTTTGTACTAAAATGAAATTTTTAGAAGTAATTTATTATCCCACTGGGGAAAAAAAAAAAAAAAAAAAAGCACGGCCAAATTTACAAAAAAACAGGATTAAGTCTCAGATACCATAAATTTAAGTGCATTTATCAGAAAAAACTGCAGCATTTTTTAGAAAATTAAGAAAAGTCTCACTAAAACACCCACTGAGAATTTAGATCAACAGCAGTTTTCTGCTGGTGCTGAAGCTGAGGCTGAGATTAGGGGTACGTAGGCTGGCAGTGGTAAATCAGCATATGGCTCATAGGCAGTGGAGACTCTGTTTATCCAGAAACTTTTAGGTGTGCTGAGTTTGTCCTGAAGTCCTTGTAACTCTCCAAACAACCCAGGGAAGAGGAGGATGCAATAAGGCATTTTTCACTTCCCTGGAGGCTCTGAATTTTGTATCTGGCATCTGAAAGCCTCACCTTGGGCAGTTGTAGGATGGAGTCAGTTTTAACATAATGCTGCCAGTCTCATGTGGAAGCGTATAAATTGTTTGGTACCATTTGGTACCAAATGGCTTTGTTACAGCTGAGTTTTAGCTTTCATTCTAAATTTACTTTTAGTCATTGGTGTACATCATCTAGCTTCTGGCAGGACAGAAGGCTTTTCTGCCTTGGGTAAATCTAAAAAAACCCTTTAGATCATTTTCAGTGACCACATTTTCCTCTGCATGAATTGACATTCCACACTTCCATTTTTCTCATAAGAAACGCTAATAAACTCTTCTGCCCCATGATGGGAGTTGAAGTTTGAATTTATATTTATATTTATATTTATATTTATATTTATATTTATATTTATATTTATATTTATATTTATATTTATATTTATATTTAATCAAGGTACTTTTTTTAAAAGCAAACATCCTGTTCAGGACTGCTGCTGCAGATTGCTGGCAGCACCTTGCTGGAGCTAGCTTGGAGAGAGACAGTTTTCTGCAGATGAGTTTATCTAAGGTGAGTCCATGACAGCTGAGCCCTCTACATGAGACACAGTGATCTCAGCTGACAACAGCACAGCAAGGGAGAGAAGAGTCTTCCTGCACATGCTGTGGACCACAGCCATCAGTGATACAAGCCTCAGAGCAAACGTTGGGCTCCTTTTACTTTCTGGATCCACAAATTATTCTCTGTTCTGGCTTTGTTCAAGCATTGCCTGCCTATCTGTAACCCAGTGTGCAAGTACATGGACTTTGTCTTCCTGTAAAACTGTTTCACAATCATCCCCTCAGTTCAGCATGTTTTGTTTTCCAAAACAGATCTCCAGATTCACTAGCTTTATAGTTCTTGGGTATTTCCCTGCAGGTCTTTAGTGGTTTATTTTCTAGTTAATCTTTCTTCCATTAATCAAGTGAAAGTCTGAATTGAACTCCGGGTAGGGATGCTTGTTTGTTCAGCCAGTGCCTTAAGAACAAATTTACCCTTTGTTCAAGAAGGCTGACTTCCCCTCCCGCCCATGAAGAGGACAGATAAAAAGCCTGCCTGTTGTTTACTGGCCGGGCAAAAATGGGAGAAGCCCGGTTCAGAAACAAAGCTGAAATGATCCAGTCAATTTAGATAACACCAGTAACCTGGGCGAAATAGTGGAATGAATTTTGAGTGCATTTCCTAGCTTGGTCCCTCTTCTTGTCCCTTCACTGCATTGGGAGTCAGCTGCCTTTTCTCCCTGGCACAGCTGCACAGCAGTGTTTCTCAAGTGGTGTCCAGGGATCACAGGAGAGTGATCCATGCAGCATCTTCAGGCACCCCAGTAAGAAAAGAACCAAATGGGAGATAGATCTGTTTTACAAATGACTACATGAAAAGCAAACATTTTTAGTTCAGTCATGAGTGAGAACGAAGAGCACAACACTCTGTAAAACACTCTGTGTTGCTTTTCTAAATGCTCATCCCTGTACTTCTGAAGCCTTTCAAAGAGTGTGAGGCCTTTTTCCTCCTGACCTTGTTCCTGTAGTTTTGGTGGGCAGCAGTCAGTTTTCTATCTGTCTACACAGACACATCTTGTTTATCACCACAGAACTTGTCTGCCTGAACCACCAGGACCACAAGACCTTATCTTGCATGCAATCTGTTTTCCTTCCTGCTTTCATTGCATGCTGCACAAGTGAGACAGCACAGTCACCTGCCCAGCACTGTAAAGCCTAGAGCTTCAGATGTCAGCAGTACCCCTGCACAAGGCTCTGCACAGCTTTGGAAACAAAATGACACCAAGCCCCACTGGGGTATTTCTACATTATTGCAATGCAAGTGCTTGCTGAAATAACTCCTTCCAGCCCAACTGAGTGTAATTTGTAATGCTGTTTTCCTCCTAAAGCACTGTACGTTGGGGCCACCTGTTTCATAACCTTGTCCTGTTCACATGTACTATCAAATACAAAGAAGATTGTTTCCGATCTAACAGCCCTGAAGTATTATCTCAGTTGTGCTTTCATGCCTGAGAGGAGATGTAGAAATATCTCTTAATATGGGCTCATGATTCATAAATCACTGGCTTTTATAGCCCCTTTTAGCAGATTCTTTCCTGTAGAGAGGGACACATTCCAGACACAAACACACTCCTGAAATAATCTTTTTCTCTAAGGCTACGGACATAGAGAAAAGGGGTACAAGGGGCTTGCAAGAGAAAAAGCCTTTGGGGTGTGTATTTTCAGAAAGGTCAGCTTCATAAAATTGCAGTACTGGTTCCTGCATGGGTTGGTTATTTTAGGTCATTTTGCAGAAACATTGCTTTGTAAAAAGCAACATACACAGGTTGGTGTTGAGCCTTTAATTTTAAACTTTTATTCTGATGTGTAACAGAAGAAAAGACAGATTCCTTTTATGGAAGGAATCTGAACCTACAGAGTACACATGAAGTATGTGAGTGATGGGCATCCTGGAAAAACTTCAGTGAGAAATTTTATGTTAGCAGAATGCATTTCCTAGCAACACAGGCCTCATCACCGTTTTTGCCCTGGTATCAAAATGGCAGGAGATAGATTTACTTTTTCAGTAAACCAGATTTATTTTTTGCCCAAAGATCCTCCTAGCAGCACATCAGGACTTGGTTCGTTACTGACTCAGAGGGCAGACCGCCAGCTGAGGCACTGCCAAAGCCACTTCCTGCCATGCCTGGATTTCTTTGGAAATTTCTCAAGTGGATGATTAAGAAGAAATAAGCCCAGGGTTATGCACAAAGTCAGTGCTCACAGCCGAGGTTTCGGTTGTGCCTTTATCACACACCGGTAGCTGTGCTATTTCCGTAGCGCCTGCTATTCCGAGCATGCATAAATGCTGGAGCTTTCTCTCCATACTTGCCAACTGCCACTCCACTGGGCCATGGTTCACTCCATGAGACCTCTTAATTTATGTGTTAAATACTGTTGATTTCTTTATAAAGAACTCAGAAGTTCCGCTACGGGCTTTGTTTATTATTTTGTTTTAGAAAGGCTATGAATAAAAGATTTATTTTTTAGCAGCCAGGGGAGGGAAGTAGGTTTCTAAAGCAACTGCAACCATTGATTTGTGTCCTCCTACTCTTCTAACATGTCTTTTCACTTCTCTAGGCTTCATTGCCAAGAACTGAAGTTAGTGAATCCTGGCCTTTGTGGGAAATGAGCTCATTTGCAGCCAGCATCCTGGAATATTTTGGAGGATAAAGTGAGGGGTGAGATTTCTAACTCTTTGGCAAAGTCAGGCCCATCTTCTACCCTGCATGTAGTTATCAGAACAGGCAGCCTCTCTCATCAGACTGCTTTATCTAAACCTCTACACAAAGCATTCCCATATTGAGCCCAGGCTGAAATTAAAATTCACAGATGTAAGCCATGAAAATTATGAATCAACATTTATTGATGATATGTACATAAGAGGTACAACACTTAGTGAAACATTATATTCATGACTATTTCCAGTATAGAAAGAATGTCTAGTTTGTTTTATACATGAAAGTTACAGAAATCAGTTCATTCTGTAAGAAAACATTAAAAGCCAATGACTAACAATCCTTGTAAAGAGGAAAGGACCTGAACTACAAAAATAGAATCAGTCTACAAGGCATTCCAACTACAATATACAAGAACAGAGCCCAGGGTTGGGAGAAATTTTATCATCTGCATTTATTAATTTCTAAACAAACTGTGCTATAGATACTGTACAGTATGTCATTTCAAAATCTCCGGAACTTTCTGAGTGTAAAGACCAACCTTATCCCTCTTCTTTTTAATCCTTTTTACAACAGAACATCGCAAAACATTCCAGTTCATGCCTGGTCACCTTAAAGAAGGGGCAAGGGATGATGAGCAGGCAGCACAGAGTAATCCAGTGTGCAATTCATCCTGAAGCATCATAATGAGAATCACCAAGAAGGATAGTTTCTGTGCTTTGGGGCCTAATTTTTATTTCTTTCTGTCTAGAGGGGATGATTATATTTATACGATCCAGGTCCAGAGTATCTAGGAATGAATCAGCTTCTTGTTGCTGCAAGGTTCTATTTTCTCATAGATCTGAACTGCAGCTCTGATTTTAGATTTTTGCCACTGACTATGTAGTTGATCATATTTTTTTTATTATTATCAGACATACTTTTGTAAATAACAGACTTGTACAACGACCACAGGAGCTTCAGAAGCATTTAGTTTGGTATTTATTTTCCAATAAATGCTAATATCCCTTTTTAACAATGAAAGAAACAGTGCCCCTTTGCCCATGAGTGTGTTCATCTTTCTCAGAGACTGTTCCTCTGAATGGATGAAGCAGAGGTTCCTACTTGGACTTCTCAGGCACTCTGGAGAGAACTTGCAGCCCCTTGCTGCCTGCAGGCTTGCCCAGTCACAGCTGTGGGACTGCTCTGCTTTCCTGGCATCTGTGGTCAAGAAGTGACTGGAAGTGACTCAGAGGGATCCTGTGCTGCCCTGACGTGACTAAGGGCTGAGTGATGCATAGAGCCAAAAGCAGCCCAGGCATCCAACAGGAATGCAGTTAGATGCAGCTCTCTTCATTCATTGTGCCAATTTAAATGGTGACTTACTAAACTTCTGGTGACAAAGAGTCCAAACATTTCAAGCAAACAAGAAGAAAATAAAACAAAGGCTTGTCATTCCAGGTGAACATTAATTCTTTATGTCATAACAAGTGTATTCACCAGGCAGCAAATCTATGCTTTCACTCACTGCCAAGGAACTACACACATGCAGCTTCTAACACACACCATACTGGTTAGATAGTTGAAAACTAAAATTAACATATTTACAATGAACTGGCTGCATACATGATTCTGAATGTTATTAAAACTGGGTACTCCATAAGAGACAGATAAATTAGTTACTAAGCTGTGGAACCTAATCAGTTGAATGGTCAAAACAAACAAACCCAGATACAAATGAAAAAGAGAAAGCAGAACAAAATGTTAAAACACAGTCTAATTTTCTACTATGTCTCAACACACAGAAACTGATTAAATTAATTTAAAGCTACACATACTGTATACACCATTTCACTGAAATTACGTGTTGATAGCTACATTATCTACACTAAGTGCAGAGAGGCACTGGACATCATGCTTCAACAAAATGTCAAAACTGGTATCAATAAGGTTTTACAGCTATTAGTAACTCATCACTATTCTACCTGTGATTCCTATTAAGTTAATACCTGTTACATCTGATTTAAAATACAATATAGATCAAAATACAAGGGCATATCAACACACTTCCTACATATATATATCTACTAGAAACTTAGGCTCCAAAACCTCAGCAGAATAACATGGCCCCACAGATTTCTGAATAGTTGAAGAGATACCCAGTATCAGTCATACTGGGACAGCAGTCCTTCCTATTCGATGTTTTCTTTGTTTTGAATTACAGTCAAAGAGCTAGTAGGCCATAGAAGATTATTTTTGTTTGTTATATAGCTGTTATGAATATTTGTATTATTTTTATTCCTCTAAAAACTGTTCCTTATTAATTAAGTTGAAATTATTATAGCCACGGCCTTAATGCCAACAGGTATTTGCCTAATGGGAAGAAATTACCAAAATGAGAAGTAACTGTCATTTGGGTTGAAAAATATAGTGGTTATTCTCTAAAAAATACTTAAGAAAACAGGAGGTATTTGTATGGATGCTACCCAATTACACTGGTCCCATGGTGGTTCTGTTGGTCCTTTTTTGAGAAGGCAAAATTAGGCGGCAAAATCCTGAACTTTTTCTGCAGGCTGAACTCACACACACAGTATTGTAGCAAGATGGGTGGGGTTCCTGACAGCATATTTTTTGCCTACCCTGATCTATTTTCTATAAACTGCATTCTGAGCCAGTCAGTTATACATTAACAGGTCCTAAGGAAGAACTGCAGGATTTGGCAAAGGTAACATCAGGAAAAATTATAAAAGTGAGGGACGATTGCCCAAGACAGTCAATCTAGAAGATTGCTCAGATTATTATAGTATTGTTCCATGATGGACTGCAGCATTTAAGGACATCTTGAAATTCTTATTTGCTTCTTGCATTTTGTGCTTTGTCTATAATTCATCACCAAAACTAACACAAAAATATTTCATTGATCCTAAATGTCATAAGAAAACTGGTTTTGATCACCTTTAAAGGATTACTTCCCTACCTTATATGATCCCATAGAAAACATTCTAAGAAAATATTTGTGTGTCTGTAAATTACAGATACTAGGTAATTTAATTCAGTCTACACTGTAGTTTCCAGGGAACAAGTACAAACCCCTAAAACCTGTACTATTCTTCACTAAATCAGTGTTGAGCACACAATATTTAACACTATAAATACACGTTCAGCTTTTTCTGATGCATTCTACAAGAAGAGTTCATACTGGATCATAGGAAATAAGATATATTTAAGAAAGGAGCAGGATATATAGGATGGAAGTGTCTGCAGTTGTCTTTAAGTAGGAAGGACAACCTGAAGTACACAAGAACTCACAAGTCCATACAAAATACCAACACAGAAATGCTATAATCTACAATACTGACTGCAAAATCAATATGCAAGCACAGTTTGCATACAGTCTTTGAAAAACTGTAGAAAAAGGAATTGAAAAGAACGATACAAAAATTCCAGCAGACTACACTATTTATGTACAAAGCAATATACAGGTATGAGACAATCCAGGTTGTGTGATGCTGCCTGTGACAGCTTCCCTTCGTGCAATGGTGTGTGCCACAGAGCAACATCAGAAACAGTTGCAGGACTCCTCAGTGTTGAGTAGAAGACTAGAAGGACTGGATGCTCTAGCACTGATCAGCATTGGCTCTGCAGCAGGATGGAGTTAGAAATGAAAGGGGATCAAAGGTTGGGTGAAGTGAGAAACATCACATGTCTTCTTGTCTCCCCAAATTGTGCATTAGGCTGTTGGTTATGTCCATCCTGGACTAGTAGAGACCTACTCAGTGGCTTGTTCATGTGCTCTAGGCTTTTCCAATGTCTGGAACCTGGCTTTTATGTAAGACTCATAGTTGTAACTGCACTTTATCTGTTAGATTTATATCAGCCCGTTAGTGAGGAGTCACTGGGCTTCCCCTAAATAATGGAAGATGTCTCTGGGATGGTGGGCACCTGTGAGGGACAGTTCCTCAGAACCTTCTGCCAGGGAGGCCACTCAAAGGAGAAGTAGAAGAATTACCAGCACCTGGGCATCAGCAGCGGTTTGACTCATTTATAGCAGCAGATTTCCATTGAACATAAAGTATGACCAGGAGGAAAAACTGAGGGAGGCACCCACTGCAGAGCCTGTACCAGGCACTGCTCCCAGGGGCTCCTCCAGGAGTCCTGCCTCAAGTCTGTGTGCTGTCAGGGGGGAGACACAGGCTTGGTGCCCATGGGGGAAGAAAGATTGATGACTTTGGAAGGAATAGACACTAAATGCATTCCTTAAGGAAAATCATGAGCAAGAACACATTTTCAAAAACAGCATGGCAAAACTGAACAATCTACAGCTTGACAGCCTTTGACACTTCACTATTGTAAATACTTTGTTCTTTTTAGTACTTGAAACTACACTCTCCATATCATTCTTTAGACAAAGATAACTGGGTAAGTATTTTCCCTTCAAAGTCACCAATATTACTGGAGAGAAGAGAATAACTCATCTTTCCAAGAA
Source organism: Pseudopodoces humilis (assembly GCF_049639895.1). Classification (NCBI taxonomy): domain Eukaryota; kingdom Metazoa; phylum Chordata; class Aves; order Passeriformes; family Paridae; genus Pseudopodoces; species Pseudopodoces humilis. The sequence goes on from NC_142206.1 coordinate 19,370,137, forward strand.
TGCTTTCTGCTGGGAACAGGAACTTCTACATAATCTTATATGCTGAATTATAGCTGAGGTGAACTGTCCCAATGGACTATACACCTATCATAATGGCTAATATGAAAAAAATCTTAATTGTGGCCTTAAAAGTCACAGTAATAAAACCAAGATAGTCTTCAGGCTCATAAGAGAATAATATTACAGTACATTTTTATAAAGTGCCCTTATTTATCTTTCTGTAAATTAATTCAAATGCAGCAATAAAAAAGCTGAATGGAAATTAAAGAGATGAGAAACAATTATACCTTTACATCTCCATAAACGGGTTCTTCTGAGCCCAGTACTAAAGCTCAGAGCCTTTTTAAAGGTAAAGAGAGAAGTGAATGTTAGAGGGGAGGTTTAATATTGCCTATAGTTATGGCAATTTGTGCGACTGCTGCTGTGTTGCTACAACAAGGCTGCAATAACACAAGTGAAGGCAAAGAAGCAAAGAAAATCCAGGCAAGTCACCAGAATAAATTTGTTCACATGCTGATGCCTCAGCTTCTCAGATGAACAGTCTAGTCTTCTGCGTGTCTACTGCTGGAAAACTAGTGACCTGGGGAGTGATGGAAAACAAATTAGAAATCTATATTACTCCTACTTTTTAAAGTGGCATCAAGTCCGGAATTCCATGTGCTTTGAGAAAGATATTGAGATCAGCTATATCTCAGAAAAAAAAAAAAAAATGGGAAAAATCAGCATTTTTTGTGCTGAGTTTAAATTCAGTGTTGGACTTGCAGCACTGAAACAATTAGGTATAAAAGTAGTATCTTGGCAGAAATCTTTTGCATGTGAGAATCAACTTCATTATAAATAGATGAAGACTATTCCCTAGGATGGGATTGTGAAATGTCTTATAACTTAAGAGAGACAGGAAGGGACTTGACTTTTCTTGGAACATTGTGACTCCCACAGATTTCAATGGGTCTTTCACGTAGTCAAAGCATTGCAGACACAGTTTTTATTACTGCAAACAGTTTTTCAAAGGTGTACTGAGTTTCCCACCAATTCAAAAGGAAAGAGCACATCTTGTAATAGGACCAAGTGGGTTTTGCCCTACCTATCTGAAGAATCTTTGTGTGTAAGACCCACACACATTTCTTAAAAGGCTGGTGCAGCTGCTGTTTTCAAGAGAAGCACTGAAGAAACAATTTAAGCGGCAAAGTGCTCCACCTCTCCTGCAGTTCTAACGTGCTGTGTGCTTTACTTTCAGTGAACAGATACTATGAGAATGCTGACCCAGCTTCAGCAGTAAATGCATAAAGCAAGTGTGTAAGCATGTATGTCATTTAGTATGCAATGAACTGAGTCTTTGCCTGGTCTAGACTTTTCCATGTGCCAATGTCCTGCCAGCAATCCAAAGGTCAAAGGATATCACAGTTGCACAGACAAAGGTGGGGGGAACTGACAGAGCACCAAATACAGAAAACAATGTTAATATGAACTACACAGAAAACAAATGACTTTTCACTGAGCTTTTTCTTTAACTTTGCCACCCCAGCACTGTGAGCAGATACAAAAAGAACTGCCAGATGCAAATTAATGCATTGAGACTCCTAGTGAAAGCAAAAGGAGGCTGGCCAGTAACCAGCACTGCCTGCTGAAACGTGAACCTTGGATTAGCTGAAGTGGACAGTCCCTGGGTTATTTTCTGTTTATTTAGTTAAGTAGCAACCCAGCCTCGTGGAATGAGCAAATCGAGAAATGAAAGCCAAGAGTGAGTTACATTTTCCCACAGAAATGGAAAGCTTTTTGATGATTTAATACAGTGCTGCACTGGAGTAGCACTATATTAAATATTCAGTCAGGCTACAAGCAGAGAAATATACGAAACCCAACATTTCTCCTTTTCCCACATCCACATTTAAATAGAGAAATACCATCGTAATTATATTTTGAAAAATCCCTGAGTTACTGTATCTACAGAATTACCACTTTAAAATCACAGTCTGCTATTCTAATCCTATCAAAAGATCCAAATTTATTCTCCCATTTGTGGGTGGGGTTTCTCTAGCACTGCATTCCTTCCTTCCCTAGTCTCCATCCAAAGAAGCACTCTTCAAAGGACATTACATCCCAAGTGGATAACTGTAAGCATATTCTAAGTGTTTCTCAATATGTAATTTTGTGGAGCTGCCTAGTCACATGTTGCTGACATTCCTGTTTGTTTCTAACTGCTAAACAGTTTCAAATGACAGCTAAAAGTATATGGACCAGTTTTCTAAAGCTACTTTCAATGCAAGCTATCAGTGTCGCTGCTCCTAAGAAACCGCTGTGGTGGAGAGGCAGAAAAATCATCTAGCTGTGCCATGAAACAGCTCAAGAATGCTGGATACAAATTGGGGTACATGCTGTGTGTTATTCTTGGATACAACTACCACTCAAGTGACAGCAAATTTCACTTGATGAGAGCCAGCACCCTCAGAGTAGGGAACATTTAACAGTATCAACACACCATCCCAGGCACATTTCTGGCACATAACCCAGTGAATGCTACTTGGGAAGCAATAGCTAGACAGAGGTTAACTCTGGATATGCTAATAGCAATGACTGCAGAAAAGAGAATACAACCTGCCTGCCACTTCTCTGAACAACTTACAATTCCATCCTTCACAAAAAGATAAAAAATCAAATCCTCAAGATCCTTCAGGAGGCCTTTGGGAAAGGCCTTCCCCTCTAATACATGTTAGAGGCCTACAGAATTCACAGTGGTTCAATATCGGTTAAAATATATAGGCCATTTTGCTTAAGATTTGCTTGGCCATGGCATTCAAGTGATGACAAAAATACAGTGGTAAGAAAAATATTCCATGATAATTGCTTAAATGAGAGATACTCTGACAATGGACTTGATCTTGCACATCATTAATCATGCAAGTAGCCTTGGCTCGCTTAGGTCCGTGTGCAGTTTCAGAGATATTTATATGAATGCAGAAGAACAAAAGCAGATTATACTTTCACTTTAATAGCTTCTACAGAGCCAAGTAACACTCTACAGTTAAACACATTATTCCCCTTTAAACCCATGACAAGTTTGAGCACAGACACTGAATGGCCTATTTCCATAAATGTTTGTTTCTTGCCATTTTTAAGTTCACCATATGCTCATATTCTGATTCATTCTGAAAACTTCTGAGAGTTCCCCCAAAACTGCACAAAGCTTGTTCTGTGAGTAGAACCTTCCAAGGCCACGTGGCTCAGCTTTGCTATGGAACATTGCTAACAGTATAATGGTATTCACCAGTATCTTAAAATTGCTAAGTATTAACAAGCACCTTAAAAAAAATTTCACAAGGTGTCTATTCTCACTCCAATTTCTTCTGACAGGTTGAGTCAGACACATGTGCTCAAAGAAACATTTCTCTGACGTTAGGGAGTTGTATACCTATTACTCTGCAAAAGAGACAGAGACGTAAATTCAACATACTGACCTAAATCCTGAAATTCTGGTTTCATTTTTATTCAGTCCTAACCCTGGACAAATTCTCTTAACCTTATAAGGAATTTGGTTTAGCAATGAATTCAGGATTTAGCCACTCTCTGAAACATTACATACTTGAAAGATGGCTTTCACTTCATAGCAAATGCAACTGATGATCGCATTCAAAAATTCTGTAAGAGTAATGGTTCAGAACTTGTCTGCAGCTCATTATTAAGTACTCAATCATGACATCCATAATCTATCTTGGTAGTACCTTACTTGAGTATCCCATCCATGTGATAAACCCCTCTGACATCAGTGGAGCAGGGTGGATAGTAAGGTACCACCTACTTTGATTAAAAATGGCACAACTGAGTCCATGGTTTTCTGTATTTTTGCTCATCAGCCATAGATTTAGTGAAGGAACTACCATCCCTGTTATTATACTGCCTTGTATTGCATGGTGCATATTGTGGTCACAAAGCAGCACAGCCCTAGCATAAAATAAAGGCTGCACCTGCCCTGGGACATCTGATAAAAACACGCTGCATGCACATAGAAATCTAAGGTCTTCTCTTGATGCTAAATTTTAGTTGTACTGATCTAACAAAATGTCTGGGATAATTTATTGACTTCTATGCATTAATCCTGCCCCTGGATCTAAGCTCAATTTAAAGTACAGCTAGGCACAAAAGTACAGTGCTTGTTATTATCAAAACAAACAGAAATCTTTATGGATGTTTTCAAAAGGTATTTTAGCCATACAGTGATAAACAGATCAGGTATGCCACAAGAGTTACCAAAACACTTGAAGGCTTACGTGGTGGTATGTTTCTCTTGTATCTGTGACCCTGAGTCCCTGTAGTGAACTGTACTGGCACTTTGATCTTCCCATTTTGCAGCATTTACATTCTCTGTGTCTTGAATGAAAGGGGAAGTGGGTGAGAGCGCATTGCACTGCATGGAGCATTCTCCAGGTGCATCATCCAGACAGTAACACAAGGGAGACAGATGGCTACGGATCATTGCTTGGCAAAGACACTACAATGACTTGATGAGATCTTTGCTACGTTTCAGTTACAAAATTAAGCAGAAACTGTAGATGTTAAATAGAAAAAAAAAAAAAAAAAAGGAAAGAGAAATCTTCTTTAATCATGGTATCTTCTGCCATAAGATAGCTTCAGGACTTATTAAGGATGCAGCTAGGAACTTCTTCACTTAGTTTTCACGTTTCCAAGGCTCTTCTTCAACAACATTGAAGTCTGCAGATTTGCCATTGGTTGCCAGTGTTACCTGCAAGTAATTATCATCAACAAGCAACTTAAAGGCCAAGGCACTTTGACAAGAAAAGTAGTGAGTTTTATAGAGAAGATTATGATATTTACAGGAATTACATACACTGTCACTTATTATATAAGTAAAATGCATTTATTCAGAACTCATAACACTCCCAAATAGTGTGACTCCTGTTCATTCATTTATTATAATGACTAGAAAACATCAGTAGTAGAAAAATGTTCCGCATTTTCTTTACCTTCATTGCAGTTTGTTGTTTTGTTTTTTTTAAATAAGTATGTCAGATTCTACCCCTTTCTATCTCTTGTAGATTTCTCTGGATTATTTCAAAACCAGATTTTTTCTTTTTTTTAATGTAAAAATTTGTATTTTTTCAGTGGAATTCCCTAGCAAAGCTGCATACCAGATGCAACAACATGAAAAATATGCAAGGCCAGAATAATCATAGATGTGTATCTATACAAACTCACCTACAATTACACCACCTTTAAAGAAATGGAAGAGAAGACATGTTGTGAAAGTATTTTTCATCATACTACTATAACAATGCAGTGAAAGATTTTGACTATAGTCCAATTAAATATTCACAGTAATGCTAAACTGATCTCACATGAGGTACAACAAAACCTCACTCTTTCCTGTAAAGATACATGCTGGAATTTTTAGCTTCTAAGTACGGTAGAAGACCTGTAGAGATCTACCAACTCACAGTGAACAATGGACAATATGTTCCATTCCAGAGATCAGTATAAATGAACCCGGTTTCAAGAAAGATATCTCCAGCCAAATTACTTGAAAAAATCAAAAAATAAAAGGGTAAAATGCCAATTTAACTTTACAAAACTGATGTAGATCTAGATAATGTGAGAGAATCTTTCATTTAATTCTAAAAAGTTGGCTTACTTTTTCCTAACTTACCTTGTAAGTTAACATCTTCAGCTTCAAATGAAAACTTAAAGACAGAGCTGAAATTCCCCATGCTGGATAAACAGGATGTATGGAAGCATTGGGACATGGAAACATGACAAAATGCACTGATTTTTGAAACAAAGTCAAGCTTTTTCTTATATAATTGGAAGGGGAAAACATGCAAATACAGCAACGAACAGCTTATTCAGAAATGAAAATCACACAGAGTCATGTGAAATATGATAATAAAAAAAAAATACAAAAGTATCATGCAATAACAACCACTCTAACCCCATACAAAGGTAAACTAATTATTAATTATGTACATTGACCATGCAAAATTATAATCTACGAGTGTTATACATGGAATATATTACAGAAAGTAAATAGAAAGGGTGTGCTAGTAGATTAGTGTTTCCATATCCTGACCAGAGCTGCAGTAAGCTTTTCAACCCACCAGCGTATTGGACAGGATGAAGAGATGGCTTTTCAAATTTAACAGCTGGCTGTTTCAAAGCCCCAGATCCCACTCTTTGTTGCCTTTGCAAGTCTAACACTTGGGAGTTGTAGACCACTTCAACATGATCCAAGTGCTCTGCGAGTGCCAGCATATATTCACAGCTCATCAGTTAGGTCACAACAACACGTCCTTTTGGCAGACAAGAGAAGTGACCTGCTCAAAGTCAGTCTTGTGCTCAATCCAGTAAAGCCTGGCTCTTTTCATGAGTTTAAAAGTGCAAACTGAGACTGTAAGCAGAGCAAACCTAAAACAATTAAAAAGAACAAACATTTCTAGCTCATAAATCACTGGTCCCAAACTTGAATTAAAGGGTGTGCTTATGATGACATACAGCACTGCTAATCCATGGTTTTGAGGCAATCTATTGCCTCAGCAGAGGGAGATAATATGAGAAACTGAAGGAGAAAAGAAAGTGCAGCAAGTATTGATTGCATCAACAGGCTACTACTTTTTAACTTGACTTGGATCTCTCTACAAATCTGAGAAACTGGGAGTAGATTAAATTATCAGTATTCAATTCCATAAACATAATCTTAAACACAGAATTGTATATTTAACTTAAAAAGTTTTCAAAAAAATTCAAAATAAGTTATCTAAAAAGTGTCTTTCTTTCAAGAATCTTTTTCTTCAAATTTTAATCTCTTGTGTCCTTGCCTTTTTTGAGAAATATCAATTAAAGACCATTTTCAATTTTATGTAAGCATGTATTCTCTTTCCATTTCAGATCTTAGTTTTTAAATTTTTCAAATGGAAAAAGCATGGCCTGAAGATAAAGGGGACAGCCATGTCAGAAAAAATGTATGATTTTTAAAAAATCACTTTATTGAAACCTTGGAAAATTCATGGAAAAATTTGAAGATAAGATGAATGCTGTTTGGTTTTTTTCCTGGAATTCAGTATTACTTTTTCCCCTAAAAATTCAGGTTTAGCCTGCATTCTCAAGAAGTAAGCATTAGGAAAAAAAAATCTTTCTAAAGAACATTTCCAGCTAGGCCAGACACAAGAGAAAATGACAGTATAGGATTATATTTCCAATATAAATGGAGATGTGCTAATGGACTTAGCGCAGTTGTTCACAGCTAGATACTGGCTCAGTTGTAGCAACTGGGAGATACAAGAGAATCTGGATAAATGGCTAAAGTAAGCTGATTGGCAAACCCACTGTCTCAAAAACAGTGTACAGCATCAGACCGGAACATTGATAATTGCCAAAAAAATAAAAATACTATGAAATTAGAAGTTCCATCTTGTTTTGCTTTCTTTTCTCCTCCTTTTCAAACGCTCTCTCTGGATTTTAAACTGCCCCATTCCAGTGGTGGGTTCTTAGTGAACTTTTAACCACTAACCTCCTGAAACTGTCTGTGCATTCAACTGGTGGTGTTGCTCAAGCTCACTTCACTCTGATCAAGACGTCATTATTAGTGTTAATACTGCATGTTAGTTACAGCAGGGGTTACAGAGGGAAGAGAGTGTTTGTGCCTTAGTGCCTCGGGAAGGAACGCTGACAGAAGAGAAGCAGAAGCGTGCTGTGTGAGTGCAGGAGCATTCTCATGCTAAAGCGCATTCAACATGTCGACCTCTGAACAGCATATCATGAAGGCAGTCAGCAGGTGACAACACCTGCATCTCAATTGCAGCCATCCTTCATTTGGGTTGGCAATTAAGTTCTCTGTTGCCACAGAAAATTAAGTAAATGTCCATAGAAGGTGATGCCATATTCTCTGTGTCTTGGCATATTCCATAATACGCTGCATCTTGCCTTTTGATATGTAAACAAAGTACATGATTTTTTCCCATCAAATGACAAGTTTTAAGAGAGTGCAAAAAAACCATCTTTTGAACTGCTTAAACACATTCAAAATGTCTGGGGTTCATGGACCTTGTTGCCACATTGTTATTTGCAGAACGATTTGAAAAATACATGCAGGTTAAAAAATAAAACAAATCATGCAGTGCTATATACATGTCTCAATATCCATAAATGTGAAAGGTACCTTGCACTCATCTACCATGACTGAGTTGTGAGCTGCAAAAACACATTGGTTTGAGTTGTTTTCCCTATGATTTTTCATGTCATCATAGATTGACTGAGTCTTGGTCATTTCAATGTCTTCATGCCCTTTATGATGGGAATCAATGGTGTCGAGTTCTGCCTTGGAAAGGTGGTAGACAATGCCAGCACCAAAAGAATCCCCCACTACATTGACTGACGTTCTCATCCGGTCCCTACAAAAGAAGGAAAAGACAGAGGCTGAATGGAATGAGAGGAAGAAAAAGTAAGGCATGGCAGCCCTGTTTATGGTACAGTTACTGCATTTGTTTCACGAAGCTCAAGGTATCTTTTGAACAGAGAGATGGGAGCTTTCAAGGGAAATGGGAGAAGCTTGCCTTCCCAAGGGACTTGTTCAGACAGGGAGGATGTTCCAACTTCCATGTCCCAGCTGCTTATTCTCATGGGGTTTGGCAAAGAATGTATGTTAGATCCCAGCCAAACTGCAGAGCTGTGTTAACTGAGATCCCCCAGTGCCTGATTCTGGAGCTGGGGGTTTCGATATCAGGGTGCCAGGCTCACACTCCTGCCCTTTGTTTCATATGAATTTATCAGAGCATTGAACTTAATGCAGCCAGAGAAAAGGATTTTGGTTCTGATGAGCTGTTCTCATTTCTGGTTTGAATTAACAAACGGCCTCTCCCTTTACTCTTAGCGAGCAAACGATGGGGAACAAAAATGCCTGAAATATCTCCATAATGCTTAGGCTATTGAAGCTCCTCTCCTGGCACCATCTTTACAGATGGCCATCTGTTGGTGTGGCAGCATGCCCACTCACTCTACGTGTGCCAGAGCTTGGCATATGAGCAACCCAAATATAGGTCATGGCCTACAAAATTATGAGCCTGTGACAGCATTTCACTAACGAGTGCCCCTTGTTGTAGGAGGGTGCCAACAGAGGCTAACATGCTTCGTTACAAAGAAATATGTTTGTTGGCACTTTCTGGACAGGATGCCACTAAACAGACGTGCCATCCTTCTCCTGTCTTGTCTTTAGTGCGGTTCTATCTGTCAACAGTGAATCACAGTTGTGGATTTCCCCTGACTTCAGAATTGTGCCCCAAACCTGACCAAAATTCTGCAAAAATGGGAGCTGGATCCTGCTATCTTTCCTGCTACAGCACACATGTTAAAATCATTTACAATCTCATTTGCCTCTTCATATCTGCACTGAACATAAAACTCCTAAAAACCTTCTGACCAAGGCTTGCAAATTAAACCAAATGAAAGCAGCCGAGTCTAGCTCTGCCAAATAGGTCAGAGAAGTGATTACACTGATTAATTCTCAGAAGCATATTCATGAAGATTCATTTACACAAAACGGCCAGGTCGAACAGTGAGGACACTTGCCAAGTGACAAAAGCTAGCTTGCAAGACCTCATTTCCCAAGACAGTGATTAATTTCAAAACAATGTTTCTAGTATTTCTAGTACTAGATTTGTGTGACAGCTCCTTTTTCTGTAGAACACTGAGAAAAAAAGTTCTAAATATATAAAACCTCAACTGATAAACATTCATTATTCATGTTTACTTGTGATCATATAAACTTTTGAGCTGATTTTAACATCTTTGCTCTACACATCAGTAAATCTGACTTTCTTGACTGTGGAATTATAGTCCCATTCAAGTTTCTCCTTTCCCTCTCAACATTATCATGCTTACATATTTACAGACTTTGTGGTGTAATATCTTTGCTGAAGCAGTTAATTTTCTTTCTTTTTTTTTTTGGCTTCAAAAGAAGGGGAAAAAACCTCTACAGTAATTTCCCCGAGAAAGAAACCAACAGTCTATAGGAGGAAAATGTCCTTCCAGTTTTGCTTCACACAAATTAAATGCTTTATACAGTTCTCATCCAATGCCTGTGAAGACTATTTTAAACCTGGCCAGAGTGGTAGAACAGGAAAATAAGACTTTCTGGTGTGATTTTTAATTAAGACCATTAAATACACTGAACCTAGCAGTACAACTCTACAAAATGAACACCTACTTAATTTTTTTGCATGAGTGGTATTAAATTTTGAAGGGATTCACTGATGCCAAATGACAGAGGGATAGTATAGGATGCCAAAGAAACAAAGTGGAGAGAATATATAAATATAATTGCGGCAGAATTCAAATTCTGAAAGGGTCATTTGAGGAGATGCTCCAGCTCCTGCACACATACCACTAGCTGAGAGATTCAGCAATACAAACTGCACACTGATGCACAATGCGTTACACTGAGCGATCCGAAGGAAGGTCCTTACAACAGAAACAGTAAAGTCTCAGCTGTCAGGAATCAACAGCAAAGTGCCACTGACCTCTTTTGGGGCAAAGAATACCCTATGAAGAACAAAGACAATTGTACTTACTCTTTCGTTAAAACTAACCAACCAATTAATTCCAGGCAAGCGGGATGACGTAAACAAAACAAATAAAGGAAAGTTGCAGTCTAGACCCTGTTCATAACACCCAGACTTCAAGTGGGTCTGAATATTCTGACTCTGACCTAAGCCTTGGCTTAGATCTAGATTCAGAATATTCAGACCCAGAGTCAGAACTGAAGCAATCTTTTTCTGAGTTACTGAATGAAAGTTTAAGTACCAGATCAGCTGCTCAAGCTTGTTTTCACTAATTCCTCTCTCTTTTCCGCAAAATACCACTAATCTGGTACCACTGATATTTGCTAAGCTTGTCAGCTCACATCTGGAGAGTAAGTACCCAGTTTCTGGCTCAAACAAAATAAGCTCATTTTATTCCATCTGTTGGCATATAATTACTGTCCTAAAAATGCCACTGCTGTGCTGTGCTTGGTTTTAAACTGTAGGAGAGACTGTAAGAGTTGTGAAATCCTGGGAAACTTGCCTGGTTGAAAGAACTTACACTGGGTATGTATGCACAGGAGGTAGAAAAATTGAACAACCCAACACATACTGGAGAGGCTTGAGAAAAAATCTATATAGAAACTTTTAAGCTCCAGTTTGAAGGAGAGACTGCCAAGTTTAAGGATTTCACATAAAGTGATCTTTGTGTTACACAATGACTAAATCATGTAAAACTGGTTTTGGTAAGACCACAATTTCAGGTGGTGGTAGTACAGTAAAATCAGCTGATGTTCTGATATTTGCATCTATCAAAAATAATGAAAACCTCATAGAGTATTTTTTAAAATCTTTTTAATCTGAAATTGAAATGTTATTGAAGGGCTGTTCCAAGTATTTCTACATGGCTGGTTGCATTTATTCATGTGTTCCAGAAAAGCGGCTGGAATTGGGTCTTAAATACTTTAACCTTCTCTTCTACATTCTGTTAGAAATACTGCTGTAATATTATTTAATGTTTGTAGGTAAAGAAAATGTGTTTTTATGGCATTTCATTTCAGATATTCTTTAGGTTTGGTTTGTGCATGCAAAAGCTTGCTCAGAAGTAGGCCTGCGTGCCTTTTCTTAACATAGCAATATCAGCAGCATCATTCCTCATAGTTCATTAGATCATTATGGGTACCACAACACAGCCACTGGAAGATGGAAAATTAAGCTATTAGATGTTGAAAATAGATTAGCAAGTACAGCACTTTCACCAACAAACAGTATCTTGACTTTGCAGCACCAGTGGAGTCACACAGAGCTTTTCACCTCTTCTTTTATCTCTTTTCCTTTTACCTTTCAGCTCTGAATCATGCTGCACTGGCACTGCTGATCAGTAGGCCATGAGGATCCAAACCCAACCATTTTGGGCTGAAAGTTCTCTTGCCTTCCATTTATTTTGGAAAGACATATTGAAGTATTTCTTTCAGAATTCCTATCCTTCCTCTTCCTACATTCATCATGGCTACAGCTCCACAGTATGGAAGTTTTTATTTCTTAAGAAAGGTTGGATTAGCCAGTGGGAATTGCTGAAATGCAACACCCACTAGTGGATCAGAACTGCTGATAAACTTACAGCTCTGAGGCTTGCTAGTGTAGGCAGAGCTTCTCAGTCCACAGGAATGTTTTAAAAATACATTTCCCTAAAAAAACCAAATAAACCACAGGCTCCTTTTGCACATCCTCCTACCAGCTGCAGAAACTTACCTATTTGCCTTACTTGGAGAGCCAAGAAAAACAGATGTTTAAAATATATTTTTATATATTTTTTCTCTCCTTCTTCCAGCTGCAGATTCCTATACCACTTTCCTGTTTTCAACTATGACATCATAAATATAATAAACTCACTGAATATCACATCCTTCCCTATGCCTTCTGTACCTTCTCATTTTACCATTCTGTATCATGATATAATGAAATTCAATTATATATAAATCATATAAGTAAAGTTTTCCCTTTGCCTCCTCAAGCTCTAAATTCCTTTTTTTTCCTTGAAGCAAAAATCAGAGCTGCATGTTATCCTTCAAAATTCTTAGTGACAGATAGACCATGCCAGTAGACCCAAAATACATGTTAGAGGATTAAGTTCTTGAATTTTTCTCAATAAGCCGAAAGATAATGACAGAAAATTAAACTTCTATTTTATCTGCACATGTTCATTCCCAACTCTGCTGTTTCTTCTTGCATAATTTTAATTGTGTTTCTGGAACTGAAAGCTACCAGAAGCAGGCCACTGAGGCTGCTACTTAGGAGAAAACACACAAATAGTCCAGTTATATTTATGTCTCCCTTTCTGGGCACCACAACTGGGACAACAAAAACAAATGTCTTTACTACTTAAAAGAAAATTAGGGGAGAGCTGGCTGTTGACCAGAATATACCAGAATATACTGTGCTGCAGCAGTACAGGACAATACAAAAGTGTCTCCAGAGGCCAGTACAACTTAAGGGCTACTGAGCCTCTTCCAGCTCTGCACAGATGACAGAAGGATATCCCAGCTGTCAAATGACAGCAAGAGAAAGGATGTGGCCTGGCATACCCTCTCTGTATTTTCAGCTTCTGTATTCAAGTGTTGAAGACCTCAATAGCCTCAGAAAACAATATGTGTGTTAGATGTTTCTTGCTGGAGGACCTACAATGGCACTGGAGGACTTTGATCACAAGTTCTTGGAAATTAAAGCCATTCTTTCTAGTTTGAATGATTTGTCAGTAAAATGAAATGAGGGAATTACCTTCTTTATTTCAGTTTTCATTCTTACTTGTCTTTGTTCTTTGTCCTGCCCTGGAACAGGCTCTTTTTAAAGGTATTTTACCTTCTTATATACAATAAGAAACCGACTTTCCCCCCTACAAGTATAAAACATTTGATACTACAAATTCCCAAATCACTCTATAACTTGCTGGCAACATCCTGATGGAACTTGCATTTTCAGCGTTCATCCTTCGTTTTAGACCAGAACTATAATAAACGGAAATATGAAAGCAAAGATTAGAAAACTGCTCTTGAGTGACAGTAAGGCATCCTTAGGAAGAAGATAATATAAAAGTGTCAGCTCACAAGTGTGCCATGAAGACCCTTGGCTCACAGAAACTGATTTCAGGAGCTCTGTAACAGTTTGTAACAGCTGAGAAGCTGCTTTCAGTGTCTCCTGCTTCACTGAATATCCCATTTTCTCCTTGGATTTATCTGCAGAGAGACTCACAGTTCTTTAAGACCAATGACTGTAATGCACTGTGGACAAACATTACTTCACTGCCTTTTCTGCACCAAGCAGGGGAGTCAGCACAACTTACAAAAGCCAGTCAACAGCAACAAGCAAACTGATGTCCTGGGTAGGAAGACCCACTGCAGTCAGGATCAGCAGCATAGTGACAAGTCCCGCGCTGGGAATGCTGGCAGCTCCAACGCTTGCAAGGGTGGCAGTCAAACTGCAAAAACAAAAATCAAATGGAAGTAGCAGGAAGAGAACACACACTTCACTTGCATACTCATGTAACCATTAGGAAGGTCATATTTTGAATGTGTTCTTCCCATAAAACACAACTATATGATTAACCAAGGTAAGCTCAAGTCATATTTTTCACTCTTGTGTTTCTCTAAAAATATTTATTAGGGGAGGCCAGATCTATGGGGTTTGTTCCAAGAATTGGAAGAGGGCTGTCTGTAAGCTAGTTATGACATTCAGATCTGTGTTGTGGTGTTTTCTAAACTCAACAAACTTATCCAGGGTTTTGAATCCTGAGTTTTGACCATCCGGACATGCCAGTCTGGTGACTACAGGTTGAATTTTCAGGGTGATTCATTTCTGTTTATTTATATTACCTGAAGACTGAATTGCCTTCAAGTAACTAAAGGCTGAGGGAAAACAGTTATTATTAAATAAAGAAGAACATAAGTCTGGTATCCAAAGCTCCCAAAATACAAGCCAGTGGTGTACCAAGCCTGGACACAAATCACCCTAGATGATAAAGCAAAATTGATCTGATTGTTTCATAAATCCAAAACTGTGCCTGTTTTTACCTCTTACATTTTGATGAAGATCAATGGAGTGAAAGTCTGAGCTTCAAATGTTTGTAAAAATACAACACAGACCATAACAAATATCAACATCATTGGGCAGTCCCATAAAGAATGACAAAATAAATAAATTTGTAAGAGCAAAAGTCAAGGGGAGAAAAACAGGGAAGAGGAGAGGGAGAAGCAGAGGGAGAGGAGGAGGGTAAATAAAAAGGAAACCAGATGAGAGGGACCAATTTGATTTTTATTTATGCCTCAACATATGCTATACAGGAGGTGAAAAACTACTGTAGGGGCTGTACACATGCTGAAAGCCCTAGCACATGCCAGGTGTCAAGGAGGCAGGAAATGGAGGGAGGCTCTGTCTCTAGGGGGATTTCATCTGGAAGCCAGTCAGGGAAGAGAAAAGTTCCACAATTGGGCTGCCCAGGAAAAAATGCCCAGGAAATTTGGCTGTGGGTGGAGCCTTAGCACACAAAAGCAGTGAACTGCACCACAGCAGGTGCCAGTTCCTTAGGGTTTCTTGGAGGGACCAGGGGCTCACCCACCACTTGTACCCAACCAATCTGAAAGTGCTTCCGATACAGAAGTAGGGGAGAACAGACTGCAGGAAATACGTTCCCATTAGCCCCAGAACTCATCTGTGAGGATGTTAGCCTGATTTAGAGCTGCCAGATGCTGTCTGGTTGGGTCTGACCCAGGCTGCAGCGTGTTTGTCAGGTGTCTGGGTTAGAGCACAGCCTGGCTTACTGAACACCCAGATAGGTCCAGCAGGTGTGCAGGCAGGATGCTCTGTTCTGCTGTCAGGCTTTGCACGTGATGCCAGATCCTCAGGCACTTCCAGCCTAAACTGGTAAGGGATTCCTTCCAAACTCTGTGAGGAAATGCTCCTGTCTGCCTTCCCACAGCAGTGCTTTCAGACCTGGAGGGGAATGAAGCTAGCACTATTCAGAACTAAACAGAACCTGTCTTAACTACTAAGATCACCATTTCCCAAACACAGAAAATCAGAGGAATTAAATGACCAGTATGAACTAACTAAGGCTGGTCAAAGACTAATTAAGTCTTTATGAGGTCTGGGTCATTTGAATATTCTCAGTATCACAAAATGCATACACCAAACAAAACCTAATAACCTTTCCTTCATTTGTACTGTCATCTCAAGAGATAGTTCTTGTCATATTGCTGTAGCAAAAATGCATGAAGAGGAAAACCAGTAGTTTAACAAATCGACCAAAGTTGCTCCCTGCTTTGTAAATGTCAATCACAAAGCTGCATACACCAGCCTTGAAACAGTGAGATCAGGAAGAGACGACTAGTCAATCCCTCAGAGGAAGAGGAGTAACTCAGGTTCAAGCCTACCAAATCTAGACAACAGCAGATTCCTGATTTGAATTTCCCTGTCTCAATTTAGTTTAATATGTGGCATCTCTGAAATGACTATTTTCAGTTTTAGGAACAAATATGGATCATGCAGGTCTAGCATCTGCCTTCATTAGAATAGCAGCCCTGAAAACCTTTTACAAACTTGGCTTTACTATTTCAAGAGTCAGGGCAGGAAGTAAACTAACAGAAAATGTAGAACTAGTATAGCAGGGCAAGAAACATAGAATTAGACATCCCTTTGCAGGAGTTTCTTTAGTGTTAAAAAGGTTTAATAAAAGAAAACTGTGTGGGTGAAAACGGCAGGAAGAAGACAAACTTGGCAGCCTTCATTTGTGGTTTCCATTTCAACTATTCAAAATGTTAGACCTGCTGTCTTCAAGTTAAAATTCCCTTACAGTAAACAGTCTTCAATCACTCTTAACCTTTTTTAATGGGTACTTTCTTTTGTCCTTACAGATGCTCAGCTTTCTTCTGTATAAGACAATTGGATATGAAAAGACTACAGTTAGTATTTGCTGGGTTAGAGATAAAAGGTCTGGGGAGTATCCAGACCATGACACAGACAATCTCACTCTCAGGATGGGCTATTCTCAGTTCATTATTTTTTCACCAAAGTCACATAGAAAGATTTTTTAGGTATACTTTTTTCTTTTAGTGTATATAAACAGACGTATTCTAGAAAGTTAATGGCCCCTGTATGACTTGTAGCATTCCCCTTGAACTGAAGAAAAAAAAAAAAAAAAAGAAGCATTTCATTGGACAGATAATGCTTTATATTACAATTGGCACTGTTTTGTGTGCTGGTTTGGGCTGGAGTAGAGTTAATTTCCTTCACAGGGGCTGGCATGGGGCTGTGTTTTGGATTTGTGCTGAACACAGGGTTGATAACACAGAGATGTTTCTGTTATTGTTGAGCAGGGCTCACCCAGAGCCAAGGCTTTTTCTGCTTCTTGTACAGCCACAGTGGTGAGGGAGCTGGGGGTGCAGGGGAGGAGACACAGCCAGGACAGGTGAGCCCAACTGACCAAAGGGATATTCCACACCACACGGTATGTCATCAGGTCATAAGGTGGGAGGAAGAAGGAGAAAAGGGGAGTTTGGAAGGATGTCCTCTGTCTTCCCAAGTGCCTGTCACATGTGGTGGGGCCCTGCTCTCCCGGGGGTGGCTGAGCACCTGCTCACCCGCGGGAGGCAGTGAATTAACTCCTTGGTTTGCTTTCCTTGTGTGCACTGCTTCTGCTTCTTCTTTCCCTATTGAACTATTGCTATCTCAGCCCATGAATTGTCTTTTGCTCTGTGATTCGCTCCCTGATCCTGCTGGTGAGGGAGTGAGTGGGTAGCTGTGTGGGGTTTGGTGTCTGCCCAGGGCTAAACCATGACAATTGTCAGCTGCAGAAGTATGAAACACCACCAGCGTGCCCTAAGGCTGCAAATGATATCAAACACATCACCAGAGAATCGGGACCTATATATAAAACATTAATTTGTGTATCATTATTAGAAATCCACGGATTTCATACTGAATCCAACTGAGATGACTTAGCTGCTGAGAAGACATCCAACCCAAAGCATTCACATTTTACAGTCTGTAAAAACAAAGGACTCTTTTGAACTGACCTCACAGTAACTATCTGGCCTCCATCCAGGTCAATTCCATTCATCTGTGCTATGAAGATGGCAGCCACAGCTTCATAAAGGGCAGTTCCATCCATGTTAATAGTTGCTCCAACAGGAAGAACGAACCTTGTTACACGCTTATCAATGCCCAGATTTTCTTCAAGGCACCGGAATGTGACGGGTAATGTTCCAGCACTAGAAAATAAAAACACATAAAGAAGACATAGTTCAACTCAGTATAACGCATACACATAAGGGAGCAAAAATCACAAATTCTAATAACATTGTTTACATTTTCTACTTCCACTTTCTGCTGTGATTTAAGCCTTTTTTAGACAATTTTTAAATTAGGCCTATATTTAGCTAGAAGTGGGACTGAGGCCAAGACATGAACATGACTTGAAGTAGAATGAGAGCTTGAGAGTGCCTGGATGAATTTCTCAGACTCATTGCTGAGGCTTTGCACCAAGGCATTGCATGTGACGCAACAGACCCAGAGTGTACTGCAAGAGATTGTCAAACTGCCTCCCACCCTGGGGGAAGAACCTGGGCGTTCCCACCTGGCTTGAATGTACAGTAATCCATTGGATTCTATGTTTTTTGGTGGACCCTCACCACCAAGAAGACCTGATGGACAGCATCAATGGGATGCTTGTGGGATCCACAGAGTTCCACATTTTCTTTAATCTGTCACTCTGTTTCTGTCTCCCCACCTCTTTTATATTTATCTCTCTTCCTTCCCTTCTCTCTCTCTCTCTCTCATATTTACAGTTTAACAAAATCCATACTATCAACTTTGGCATACAGTCTTGGGTGCCCCTTAATTTGGGCAGAGACCTTTTTAACCATTTTAAGAACCAGACCATAACACTGATATACAGACCTCTGAGTGTGACACACAGACCTCTGACTGTAAGGACAAATTTTAAATTTCTTTGACTGTGAATTCGCTCTAAATGGAGAAATTGGTATGGCGTTAAGGACTGAAAAAGCCAGGCAAAAAAAATACAACCCATGTTGTTCTCCAACACTAGAGGACAGGAAGAAAGGATGTGAAACAGAGTAGGAGGATAGGAAAAGATGCAAAAGATGGCTGGAAGAGAAAAGCTCTGCACAGACACACAGTGCCTTGCTTTTGTGAGAGTATTTCAGGTCATTATATTCACTTGCTCAAAATAAAACACCTCCATCCAAAAATACTGCTGAAGTGGAAACTCCAACACTTCAATGAAAGCCTTAGGTAAATTGTCATTTATGAAAACTCTTGGCCAGACCAGATCTCCTATAATCCAACTCTGTTTACCACAGAGCCACAGAATTACTGAGGCTGGGGTGTATCTCTGGAGGTCACCCATCCCAACCACCTTGCTCAAGGCATGAGAAGCTAGGGCAGGTTTCCCACATTTCCCAGGACTGTGCCAGACAGGTTTAGTGGATCTCCAGAGATGGAGACTCCACAACTCCTCTGGGTAACCTGTGCCAGTGTTCACGCACTGTTGCAGTAAATCACAGCAAAATGAGTTTTCTTCTGTTCAGATGGTATTTTCTGTGCTTCATTTTGTGCCCACTCCCTCTCTTCCTGTCACCTGGGCACCAATGAAAATCGGCATCACTTCATCTCGGCATGTCCCGTCAGATACTTCTGCACATCAGAAAGGTCCCCCAGAGACTCTTGTTCATCAAGGGAGAAGATGTTCAGCAGAGTGGCTTGGGTTGACCCAAAGAGACAGCTGAATTACAATTCTTTCAAGGCATTCTTCAAATCAAGAATGCTCAGATTTCTGGCGGTCCATTTTGAACTAGGGTCTTTTGTTTTCACCTTTTAAATTAAACTGGAAGATTAAATTTTCTTCAGAAATAAAACATTTATTAAAAGAAAACACTTTAAAATATGTTATTTAACTGAAAAACATTTTCAACTCAAGATCTACTGACTGCCTCATTGCAAAACACCAATTTTTGATTTTTTTAGAATTAATTAGTGAGAGCTGTGTTACTTACAGACTTTTCTGTATCTGTTCTGTGCATTAAAAAGTCTGAAATGCTCAGCTTTTCACTCAAGTCCAGAAGTTATTTTGCCAAAATTGATTAAAATACAAACAGAAAGGGTTTTTTTCCTTTCTTTTGTGAAACTAGTAATGTTTGTTTGTTTTTTCTTTCTTGAATGCAATGAGACTGGTCTTAACATACTCTCCAAATAAACAGAATTACCGCTTTCTCCTAGTTGAGAAAATGAGCACAGAATTAACACAATTTGCACAAGTATTAGGCAAATGGTAGAAAACAGAAAGTAGGTCTTCAGATGTCTGCAGGCGGCTATACAGCCTCTCTAGAGAATCCTGAAGGCAACTGGTATTTTGATTTATTTAAACACGGCTGTATTAAAAATAGTTTTAATTCAGTGGCATAAAACGAACTTGCAGTGAAGATTAGAACAACAGATGTACCATGCCTAAACAGCAGGTAATAATCTGCTAAAAAAATAAAGCACACTGGTATTTCTCAGGTGTACCTGGAAGCTGTGCCTAGTGCTGTGATCCATGCCTGGAAAATCCCAGCGAGGAATGAAAATGGGCTTTTCCTTGTTATCACAAAGTAGAGCAGAGGCAGGAAGATCCCTCCATGGATGACAAGACCCACAATCACAGTGACCATGTACATGCCAAGTTGTCTAGCAACTACTTCTAAGTCCTTGATTGCAATGATTTTTCCACAGATGAGGCAAGCAATACCCAACGGGGAATACCTGGAGAAAGAAAACAATCATAGACAGAATTTGTCTTGGTAGTGCAGTCACAAAAACTGTGCTGAACAAAACACAGACTGGAGAAGAGTGGGGAGCTCTCAGGCTCAAAACTGAGGTGCACGTCAAGAACTGATGAAAATTCAAGGGATAGTTTTCATGTCTTTTATAAAAATAATGGGCATCTCCAGCAAATTCCCCATCTACTTCATTTTCCATCCTGTCAAATGGAATAGGCCTTTCCTGAATAGTTTTCAATCCTAAAATAACATTGTACAGGAATATGGTGATGTTACACAGGCTTGTATCATTATAAAGAATTGTATAGGTTTGTTCTTAAAACGTAATTTTTACAACCCACTGTTTATCTGGTTTCAGGGGGTTGCATTATTTACTTCAGTTAAAGTATTTGTTGAAATTAACTGTTTGTATATTGAAGGCTAAAAATGTTTCCACTATGTTCTTTCACCAATTCAGACAAATGCTTTTTAATTTATGGATTCTTCATTATTCATGTGCTTTTTTTACTTAGGGTAGGGTTTTTGTCTCCTCAATCATTAAAACAATACAAAATAAACCGACTTTCAGAATAAAAATGCTTCCTGGTTTTTGTTAAAATATCTCGTGGTTTCTCAAGCAATGTGCCCAAGGCCTGGAAAGCCTTCAGTCACTTCAAATGCAAGCCCAGCTCTTATACCAGTTATCATAAAATCCACGTTTCAATGAACTTGACAAAATACAGTTCTTATAGAGAGCTACATGGTGTCAGAGCCAGATGTCTGTTTTGCTTTATGCTTGTGTAGCCATGCTTCTGAGAGTCTGTAGGTGCCACGGGAGTTACAGATGTCTGTGTTGAGAAATCATAAACCAAATAAAACCTAACTCTGCATAAGGAAGTGCATTTTTCTTTATAAACACACACTAAAACCCCCATGCTTCTGGCCTCAACAGATCTTTAAAAATTCTAAACAGAGATGAACTAAAGGAATTCCCAACATCAATTTCCTTTTTTCATAAGAGAAATAAAAAGCACATCAATAAAAATAAATATTTACAGGGAATTTCTTGAAACTTGAAAGATTTTCTGCTGTTGCAACACTGACTACTAGAGAGCGTTTATATTGTAGGCAGGGTATTATGTCTTGGGTCTAGCAAATGGTGCTAAGTAAGAGTAAATTCTAGCCCCTGGAGGGTTATGAGAGTATAGTTACCATCTCTTTATCGAGTGGAGATTGAGTAAATATTGAAAGTTTTGTGAATAAAAACAACTTTGGTTTTATGCAGATCATCTTTATAAGATCATCTACAGAAAAGCAGGAGCAAATCAGGAATGCAAGGTCATTGCTTCAAGTTCTTTCTGTTATTCTGCACATTTCCACACTGCTGTTACTGTCTGCATCACTCCTGCCTAACAGTGTCCCACTGAAACACTGATGGTGCTGGCGACTCGTGCTTCAGGCACCCTGCAACTCAAGAAATTACTCCCAGGGACACCAGGGAATGCCAGGCAGCAATGAGCCACCATAGGTGTGTGATGTTGGAGTGGCAATTTCTGCTCTCAAAGACCCAGGAAACACAGCAGTACAATGCCAAACACAGCAATGAGTTTTTATGTTCTGGCAAACTGGCTTTATGTGAGATGGCCACACTTGGCATACAAACAGCTCTGGGGAAGCACTCAGAAGAAACACTTAAAAAAAAAAATATGAGAGAGAAAGAGTCCCCTCTCAGAAGTGTAAACAAGGGCTCAGACTTAATTGGGTAAAGTCACTCCTTAAAGGCAAATCAGGCCCCATTATTACAAACAGGTATACTTCAAAAACAGGGCACACATCTTCCCGTGACCCCACTGCAGCAAGCTTCTAAGACACATTCTGAACAAAGGACTGCACATCACTGAAAACTACTGGAATTTTATTTGATGGTAAAGTATTTTTACTAAAGAAGGCTGTGAATAAATCGTGTCCACAGACTTTTTTTGTAATTATACCTCCTAGGTAATACCCTGGGACTATGCTAACCTCCCAGGAAGATTGGGGTGTTCTTACATGGGCCATTCTTGCTTGCTTAGGTGCTCTCCTATATAATGAACTTCCATAGCCAATGTGGCATTTGAAGGCCTCTGCTGGTACATGCATGTGTTGTATTTCAGCACACAAAGAACAGAATCTCTTCAGAAATGTTTCAAAGTGGGTCCTAAATATTCCTCACCAAATAGAAATAATGCTGCTGTGGTTCTAATATACCTGTCAGGGCTTTAGAAAGTCAACTATTTAATTTCACTGTTTACTAACAAACTGGCATCACTATATTAAGGTTTTATAAGGGCTTTTTAAAAAATACTTTTTTGTTCTGCGAGTTGGAACTACAAACTTACCACATGATCATGGTTACTAACTTCATTACAATCTCATTCAGGATGTTGAAGAAATCCACCATCATCTTGGCCTGTTCTCCCATTTTCCCCATAGCAATGCCAAAAGCAATAAAGAATCCTATCAAACCTATTGGGAAAAATTGCAAGACAAAAAGAAGGCTTTTAGGAAGTTTTTGCACCTAGTCAATGTCTTAATGCTACCTGCAAATCCAGATTTCACAGAAGCATAGAATCACAGTTTAGGTAAACTTGGAAGGGACCACAGTGGGTCATCTGGTCCAACCTCCCTGCTCAAGCAGGGCTATCCTAGAGCACATTGCTCAGGATTTCAGACCTATAGAGTATTACACATGTCTTGGGACTTTTTAATATGTACTCATTCTCAACTACCATGATCAAATCCAGAAAATCTTTAATTCTTCGAGGTTTTACTAAATTACAATTTCACAACACAATTATGATTTTATTGGGGTTTTTCCTGTATTAATCTGATCATCAAAAAATACATATACAGTAATCTTCTCAGTTCCATTCAGCTATTAGAAACCTCATGAGCCCTGGCAAATGGGAAAGGTAAGACAGTGCTGCACTGTAACTCTGTTGTTAGAACAGTTATTAGAAAACAAGAGGAATTTTCTCAGGCTTTACAAAAGTGCCTTGACAGACTAATCAGTTCTGGAGTGTAGGGAAAGGCAAAAGTAGCCCTAGAACTTTTGTAGGCCAGGAGTATTCTCGTTAAATGAAGGTAGAGGTGGGAAGAGAAGGTGGGTATTGCACTTAACCACAGAGCTCCCAATAAGCAGATTAACCTCACTGAAAAGGCTATCAGTGGATATAAAATCATAGCATTCGTTATGGGTAACATTTGGCTCCTAAATGTAAATGCTAAGGTGTGAATATCTGGAGTATTGGACTATCTGTGAAAAAACAACTGATGCATCTGCCATGGATTACTTTGGAGCTGTTTCTTCAATGCCAACCTTTCAGATCCAGAAATTTTCAGCATCCAGAGTTGGATTATTAACTCATACTGACAGATGGTTTGAATCTTCAGGCAATCTTTGAAGCTAAATTTTCAGTCATGATATGAGTCCAGTATTTAAAAAATGTGTAAACTCATCTGGGAAATTCCTATGGAAAAAACTTACTGGGACACAAAAATATTCAAGATAAGGGAATATGAGCTGGCAATAGCCTGGGAAAAGACAGGCTGTCCCATATCCTTACACTGGGTTAAGCAACCAGACTTTTTTTTTCTTCTTTTTTTTAATCCAATTTCCTGGATACAAAGTCATTCTTTAGAACCAAGCTATCTTTGTTGAGTCAGTTGAATAGGGAAGTGAAGCATATGTTTGTGTGCTGTAGAGCGTAGAGAAATGATGAAAAGCTTTTCAAAGACCAAGTTACTTCCTGGAACTCAGAATCTGCATTAGAAAATGTTAATTGGTAGTTTTGTTCGTTAATTCCAAATGAGCTGTTACGTTAGTCATGAGAGTCAGGTTGGTTCCCATTTGCAGGAATTTTCCCAGCTTGTACAGCTTATCCAAACTGGATGGCAACTCCCACAACATTTTCATTTCTTCATTCAAAATCAAACCCACACCAAACCAACCCAACCCAAAAAACTCAAGAAATTTGAGAGACATCGGTCAAAACAGCAAATTCCTCAGCTAAAGTGTGTATTTCTTTCCTGTAGGAATTTTATTCAGCCTTGTAGATCTTTTCCATGACAGAGCCTGCACAAAACAAGCCCAGCATTAAATGTAATGCATCTCTCACATCAGAACAACTGTTTCATTTTAATGCATAAGCAGAATTCCAGGAGGGAAAAAATCAGATGAGGGTAAACAGCATTGGCAATGAGCTGCTGCCTCATGCCTGGTGCAAAATGCCAACCTGCAGCTCTGAAAGTGGCTCCTCTGCCCCCACATGCAGAATGGAACGAGAGCCATGAAGACAGGCAGGATACAGGGCTCTTGCAGAGCAGGCTGCTTCACAGAAAAACAAGACCAGCTTATAGATGGTATCATCTCCCCTACATCTAAGCAAAGCAGCCAGGCAACTCAACAACACCTCAGGAAGGTCTGCAGACACAGCAGCCACTGTCAGCAAGAGCTATTCAGCAGCTGTAAGAGGCCATTTGCCCTTCAAAGATTATGGCCTCGTGGTGAGAGAAAGCAGGGGATTAGGTACCCCACCATACTGTCCCACGTTGAGGACAACACCTATAGACAGAGAGGTGTCAGCCTCAGCCCTGTGGATGTGCTGCCACAGAGCATAAAGCATGCTCTTCCAGCGTAGGTGTGAGGCTACAAATTGAGAGCTGATTTGTGACTGACTTCACCCACATGCAGAAAACAAGGAGTTGAAGGAGGAGCGCTCCTCCCTGGGCTGACAAAAGAGGGATTCTAGACACAGAAGAGAAAATAGAAGTGGTGTGGAAGCTGCTTGCTTCTCATGTGCCCCTATCACAGACTGAACACTTGCTTCAGGAAAGGGTGGGAGATAGGCAAAGTTTTCCTACCACCTCCATTTGCTGGCTTGTCCAGACAAGATGGCATGATGGCATTTGCAGCTGGTAAAGGTCAGCAGCCAGCATGAAAGGAGGAGGGAGAAGTGACTCAGAAATGTGTCAAGCCTTTCTGGGATTTTTCTTGGGCGGTGTGGTTCACACTCCACCTCTCACTTTAGGCTCTGCCTCGAGCCAAATTAGTTCAGCACACCCGAGACACCTACTGGAAACAACTTAGCTCAGATCCATCAGGGGGTGTGTGAAGCACTGGCTCTTGAAGCTCTCCCCAATACTGTTTTGCCAATATGCATTAGTATTGGCCTAGGTTAGCTTCCTCTAGGATGAAAGGGTATTTTGGGTACCTCCTACATGCTCCACTTTTCATAACCACAATTCATAACCACAAAGCTGCCAATCCAGAACAATTCACTTGCTGATTTTTGTGGTATCTCAGAGACCAATGGACAGGCAGTAGGTGATAACATTTGGTGATTGTCAGGAGAGACTAAACATGTACTGAAGACCAAATTAGACAACACTGACTACCTAGCCACAGCAAAAAGCTGTGACATACATATCATGTACATATTTGACAGGCAAAAAATTTTCTTACCCAGGACATTCATGCCATCCTTAAATTCAAGCCCCTTCTTAATGACCATTTGGGCTTCAGGTGGGGCTGTCTCATTCACCATAGCAATAGCAGAATCAGTGACATTAGGTGGCTCTTCAACAGGTAGTGGTACCAGCACTTTCTTGGTGACAGTTTGGATCTGAAGGCAATAAAAAGGGGGGATGAGAATGGAAATAGACTGAATGCATCCATATGGTAGATAAGGAATTAATAATATAAGGTCTTCACTTGAAATTCCATGGAACTATATTTTTAAAGGATTGGACATACATTCTACAGTGTCTTAACCCTTCTTCCAAAACTAAGACTATTTTTCAACAGTTTCAACAGTTTCAAACAGTTTTCAACCCTCTTAACCCTTCTTCCAAAACTAAGACTATTTTTCAACAGTTTCAAATGTTACAAAGTACTGGGGGTCTTCCTCATGACTGCAGGGTGAAAAGTATGGCGAATGCATGTTTTTTATCACTACAATGAAACATTTCACAGACAGTTAGTCACTTTGGCCAGGCAGTTCACAAAGGGTGCTTCCCAGACTGTGTGTTACAGGCTGATACCATTTGTTTAGCCCCAAAAGCCAAGTGCCTCTAAAGGTCAGTCATGGCAGCAACTCCGCAGAAAGGTTTGTTATTCAGGATGGTTTGTCCAGCTCAAGTCATCCCAGTTAATTTGAATCAAAAATTCAGGACATTTCCAAAACTTCTCTTACAGCTTTTGTGCTCTTGACTGCAAGAGCTCAAAATGGAATATACAAGTCCCCTGAGCTCTCTAATAAAAAGATTGTGGGGGATAGATTGCAGAAAAATTACCAATGCTGCCAGATACAAATCTGACCACCTAAAAAAAAAAAGAAGGCATCAGCTTACGAATGCATTTGGACCCTTCCTGGTACATGAAAGGCAGGGTAAAGGAAAAGCTGGGAAGGAGTGGTAGAAGTCAGCCTGAGGTTACAGCTAGGAAAGAAGGGAGGACGGAGTGGAAAAAAGAGAGATCTGTGATTTGCTGCTTTTAGAAGGGATGTTTTCCTCCCATTTCACACCTTGACCCTTTTCCCGCCTCTTCATGGTCCTGGGACAGGCAAAATGGTATGGAAGCTATGACTGGCTTTCCATGTTTTCCCACCTCCCCCCTATTCCCCTTGCTCCCACAAGATAGCAAGATAGCAGAAACTGTGCATTAGCTTTTCAAAGAACGTTTGCACCTCTTTCTTGTTGACATGGACATTGTAGTACTATGGATGATGATCCAGACCTGATCCATATGGTTTAAAGCCTTTTGGTTTTAAAATACCTTACATTTCTCCTTCTAAAACCTGCTGCCTAAATCTGGAGAGGGGGATATAGACAGAAAACCTACACAGCTTTGCATGAGAAACTCTTTCGTTGTCCTGAAACCACCTAACATTCTTGCATGCCTACTTTTACTCAGACTTAAATTTTATCTGAGGGATGTTGTCAACAAAGTACTTTTTATGTGAGGTATTCAGAATGTAAGAACTGAGTAAGGGAAATTAAACTTAAAATATTAGACACTTCACACTCACAAATTCCACTACAGTCACTTAAGTCAAAGGTCCTCAGCAGACCTTTGCCCAAGGGCACAGTGTCTAAAAATGCTGAGTCTGCCATAATGCTTAGATTCTGACCACATCTGAGACTAGAAAACCATTTAAATGTCAGTCATATTTACAGATGGTCCTATGGTTTTTCTGCTGGAATAGAAAGTTTCATCATATATTTAAACTTTCTTGTGGACCACGCTAAAATTCAGGGGAGATTGAAATCTCATGACAGCCCACAGTCCAGTTTGCAGATGAACAGTTCCAAAGCTGCACATGAATCTCCTCATGGTGCTTTGCCTGGTGGCAATGGAAGGCATGAAAACCTCCCCCTACACTGTTCAGCACCATTGCTGTGCAACCTTCAGAACCACTCTTTGCAGGATTACTGCAAAACGTTTCTTCCTCCTAGGGCTACCTGGAAACACTGAATGACTATGGAGAAAGACTAGAAATGTGGGAAAGAAAATATATGCTGACAACATTGAAGCAAGCAATTTTCCTCCTAAAAAGAGAAAAGTAAAGCCTAACTCCTTACAGAGTTAAGGTCTAGCAGAAGCAAAAGTTCCATCTAGTCACACTTCACAAATTAAATGTGGCTTTGTGGCAGAGGTTTTCACTAGAAAATAGTCTGGAATCTGCTAAAGTCAAACACTGAAAAGCCAAAAAGTTCTTTTTTTCTTTTTTTTTTTTTTTACTAAATTTAAAAATAATTGGTGGAATTGCTGATCCATAACTAGTGAAGCAACCTGAACATTGGTATTACACACACTGAAAAAGTAATACTAACATTTTAAACAGTCTATCTGACACAGGCAGCTTAATTCTTCTTTTTTCTCTTTTTTGCCCCTTTTCAAGATATTTGACCACTTTCTACTGACATGAAATTGAATTTTCCTCTCTTCTTTCCTCCTCTCTCCTTCTCTCCCTCAGTTCAAATGAGGGAGAGGAAGAAAAAAACAAAAGCACCCTGATTTCCCTCACTCAATTTTGCAAAAAATACATTTCCCATTACATGTGATGTTTAGCCACCAACAGTTTGACCACATGACTGACATTCCTGTGATGATTTGGAAATACTGAGAATGTTCTCTCTCTAAATCCCCAAGGATTATATGTTTTTATGTGGAAGTCCATGTAAGAGGTAAAGCAATCCAAGCCGTTTTGGCAATTGAGGTCACCCTCCATTCTTCCACTTTCCCATTGCTTCTTCTCCCTTCTCCCTTTTCTCTTTACTTTTTTCTTTGGCTATAACCACAGCACCAGCTATCACATAATTTCACACAGGAACACTTAAGAATAGGTTTGGCAACAAATCCTATTAAAATTTAAAAAATAAAAATAAAAAAACAGCCCCCAAAAAACCCTGTCTGCATTACTTTCAAACAATTCAGTTGGAGGGAAAAGCAGCTTACATACAAGAAATATGCTTAAGCTTATTTTACCTCTTAAAGTCAAGGTGTTTTGATTAAGCACTGGTGAAAAACAAAACTATCTCCCTACAGAGCAAGCAACACATGGTGCAAGCATCCTTCCTTCCCAGCATGCTCCAAAGCTGGTGAGATGGAGCCACCTGTAGGTGGGTCAGCCCTTTGGATCTATAATCCCCACCTCACCTGGACTCTAACACAGCAATAGAGGTTATGAGAGGTTGGGTTTTGGGGTACATTTTTGACAACGAGCTGGAATAATCATCATCCATATATTCTAAACAGGGCATTGCAGAACCATCATCTCTGTAACTAACAGACAAGTTAAAATTGGGTGAATGACCAAGCCAGCATTCATGACCATGGATACTGTATGAAAAGCATGCAGGAAACTAAAGTTTACTTAATAACAAATCTAAAAGAAACTTAATTTAAAAATTAATGAATTTAAATAACTACAACATAAACCAAGGCAGGTATAAATAATGTTCTTTCATTTACCTGCTCAAGACTTTAGACCTGTATTCCTCTTTGCGTCATTATTTCTCTGATTAACCTAAACAATGACATTAACTCTACAGACAGCCCTGACAAGTAAAAGATGTAAAGAATATTACCAAGGAGCAGAAGGACTTACCTGCTGAAAGCATGCTTGAACCAGATTTTCAGGGAACAAGTTTCGGATCAAATCCAAGAAGGCATCCAGACTAGATACTTCATCATTCTTCTTCCCTTGACCAAGCTGTTTCTTGAGTTTTGGATTCCCTGGATGGATGGCTAAAACCAGAATCACACCCAGCACAGCAGCAATAATTGTGGTGGACATGTAGTAGACCATGGCTCTTGTCCCCAGGCGGCCACTTGCTTTAGCATCTAATCCAGACAGTCCTGCAGGTGTTTAAGACATGAGCAAATATATTGACACTCAATATCCAATTCAATAATTATAAATAAAATCCTTTTACAATTTTCAAAGTTTAATGAGTACCTATGGGTGCCTACTTTCATCCCTGTGATTTCTCCCCTCAAGACAGATTACTGACGCTTCTCCCTCTAATTCTTATGTGTGCACTGTCTACTGCTAATAATTTGAAGATAAGTATTTAAAACTCCATCTAATTGTAGAGGAAGCATTGAAAAATAGAGAAGATCTCTACCATCTTTTGCCCTTGACTTCTGCAAACTGGTAATGGTCTGGCTTACACTACACCTTCAAGAAGTCCAGGGTCACTAGTGTCATGCCATTTTATTTGCAGGGTCCAATTTCTGATGGTAGCATGTGCGCATGTGTTTGGAAATAAATTCACTGGAGCACATACATAATAAACCCGACCAAGTTATTCAGAAATTTACTCTGAAATACCCCCTGCAACTGCAAAATGCTGACAGGATGACACCATTATTCTTCCTACATCACAAAAAGCAAACCAGGTGATATCTGTAGAAAGCATCCTAAAGTATTTATGGCTAATGTATCTTACCTGTGATTAAACTGGAGATAATTAAAGGGAGGATCAGCATTTTTAGCATCCGCATAAGTATATCTCCTGGGAAGGCTATTAACATGATGATGTCAGGGTCAATAGGTGTTGCTAGACGAAGAAGACCCCCACACACCGCACCCAGGATAACACCTGGAAGAAGAACAAAAAAAGGAGCAGGTGGGTATCAGAAGGAACTGCCTGATGTGGAATAATCCACAGTATTTTCTTCTTTTTGAAGAAAACTTGATTCTTAGGGCTCATGGCTTATTCCTTTTTTTTGATGCTCTGCATCCTTCTCCTTGTCCTGATGTTCTCAAATCACAAACAAACTCCTCATCATTTATGTGGATAAAGGGATAAAACTTAAACCTCCTGCTCAGGATTGAGACTGTTAAAGTATAATTTAGGGAAAAAAATACCACGTCTACTTTCGTAACATGATTTTTGTGAACAGGTATTTTATGTTTACATCCAGGATGCCTTTTTTCCCCTGATCCCAACCCCAAATGTACCTGATAGCAAAGCTTCTGTTGTGATGCACAGCCACCATGATTATGAAGTACCTCTTTGATACAATGAAAAATATATGTGTATTTAAAATTTTTTCCTTGGACAGCATTAGGTATGCCTTTGAAAGGTGATCCAAGGCAAGCACTTCGGAAGTATGGGGTTTTGCAGACTGAAAATATGGAGATGGATTTGCAGATCAAGACCAGTTGCAGCTGGTTTTTCAAACAATAACAAGAGTATGTCTACAAATTTGCTGCATATGGCTGTTGGGCTTTCAGTGAAAAAGAAACAGGCAAAGAGCCAGTGAACCACAATAAAATGTCAAACTGTTCCATATTTGGAAGCTGCTAAAGCCAGAGGCAGTATTCAGGATGAGATCATGGAGCGTTGGCTTACAGCTACAGAGAGGGAAGACAACCTTAAAACCAATGAAGTGTAAACTGAGAGAAAAAAGAAAATTTTGTAGTTTTTGTCTTTTTCTTTTTCTTTTTTTTTTCAAATCACTGACAGAAAAAAAGTGTAGCGCATTCAGTTCTACTGGATGACACTGACTGGCCTTGGGGTTTAAATCACACTCCTTTCCAAACCAGATACCTCAGTGGTGTGGATTTGCTCTGTGTTGTGTCAGGAATACCCTGCTCACCTGAAATACACAAGAAGTACCCATGGGCATCCTATTCACTCTCTGGCTGTTCAGCTGGAACAGCTGAAGACCACAGGCAGAGGATGTGGTGCCACAGGAACAAATGCAGATACACACAGAATGTCCAGAGCAGCACATACAGCTTACCAAACACAGTAAGAGTCAGGAGCAGATTCCTGTGGAGGGACTGGCAGAACTGCACACATAAGTTCTTGGATCTGTGCTCCACTGGATTTAAATGACTTTCATGCATCCGGACTTCTACTTGCTTAGGCATATTGTTGGCACTAGAATAAAAAGTGAAAATCAAGTAGAAGTTATAGCACAAGATGCCAAAAGGGAAAGTCTGGATTACATCCATCATATATAACTGGGGAATCTGACGCATATTCCACCACCTCCCACATTTCATAAGCACTGCATATTTACTGCTCTGAAGAAGTCTCTGAAATGGCAATGGCGTGTCCTTCTAAAGGTGTAGCCTTCACAGTATTTTTTGTATTTGTAGTTATTTCTCAAATGGTAAAGATACAATCAGAATTAATTAACTGGACATATCATCCCAAATGTTTCCTGGGCTAAACTACTGGTATGGAGTTAAAAAACTCAGTTTCACCAAAGACCATGGCTGTTTACTAAAGTAGGAGAGACAGCTGAAGAACAGAGTTTTTATTAGCAGGAAAGTATAGATTTTAATAGCTTATTTAATTCCAACTGAGGATAATGGTTTAAAAATTATGATTTATTTGCAAAATAAAGCATTCAATAACATTTTGATTAATCTTTTGAAAACATTTAATTTCAACATTAACATTTTATTTTAATATAATCAAAATGTTGAGCTCAAGAGAATACTTTTAACTTGGTTGTAATGAGACTTGAACAATTGCCACTGAAAACTGGTCAGAAAACTATGCATTTCCCAAGAAAACCTTCGGTCTGGCAATGGCTAGAGGAAAAAGCTTTTTTACTAACTCTGGCTTATATCTGAGGAAGTGTGTAGTGGGTTGATGCTGGCTGGATGCCAGGCACCCACCAAAGCTGCTTGTTCACTCCCCTCTGCAGCTGGAGAGGGGAGAGAAAATTAAACAAAGGGCTCATGGGTTGAAATACAGACCGGGAGAAATTGTTCATCAAATACCGTCACGGGAAAAACAGTCTCAGCTTGGGGATATGAGTTCAGTTTATTACTAACAAAGAGCAGGATAATGAGAAGTGAACTAAGTCCTTAAGAACACCTTCCTGCCACCCCTCCCTCCAACCCCAACGATGCAAGGAGACAGGGCACGGGGGCTGTGGTCAGTTCATCACCCGGAGCTTCTCCCACTGCCAGGGGAGAGGAGTCCTTCCCCTGCTTCACCACGGTGTCCCTCCCACAGGAGTCAGTTCTCTGTGAACTCCTCCAGTGTGGCTCCATCCCACGAGCAGCACTCCTGCCAAAACTGCTGCAACGTGAGTCCCTCCCACAGGCACACAGTCTTCCCAAAACTGCTGTAGCATGAGTTCCTCCCATGGGCAACAGTGCCCCTCAAAGTGTTGCAGTGTGGGTCCCTCTTACACAGGGTGCAGTCCTTCAAGGACAGGCTGCCTCAGAGTGGGAACAGGGCCCCTCTCTGCATGGGGCTCCTCCATGGGCTGCAGGTGGATCTCTGCATCTCAATGGATCCCCATGGGCTGCAGGGCCACAGCTGCCTCAGCACGGCCATCACCACTGGCTGTAGAGGAATCCCAGCTCCAGTGGCTGGAGCACCTCCTCCCTCTCCTTCTCCACTGCCCTTGGTGTCAGCAGAGCTGTTCTCACATGTTCTCACCCCACTCTTCTCTGGCCACAGTTACATCTGTGCAATAAGGACTTCTTTTTCTTTTTCTTAAATTCGTTATCACAGTGGCATTACCACCATCCTTGACTGTCCCAGCCTTGGCCAGCGGCACATGCATCTTTGGAGCTGCCAGGGATTGGCTCTCGGGAACATGGTGGAAGCTTCCAGCAGCTTCTCACAGAAGTCACCCCGTGCCCCCCCACTACCAAAAGCAGGCCATACAAACCCAAAACAAAGTGATACACACATAAATGCAGGCCTGAAAAAGTCATACCTCAACTTTTCTCAGTAGCTGAGAAATTGTTAGCAATAGGCTCCCTTTTTATATACAAAATATTAAAATGTATTGAAAAAAAACCTAAAAACACTACTATGAATCAAACATTTCCCCTAAAAGTTAAGGCTGTGTAAATATGAGAAATAGGTAAACAAAAAAAAAAATGTTATTACCAAGAAAATTATATTTGTTGAGATCTGGTTTTATGTCAGATTAAGACAAGATTTTAGAAAATCTTCTACAACAGTAGACTGAGGTTTACAGGCCTCAAACAGGTCTGAAAAGTTATATAAAGGTTCTCATGAACACCCATTGTCTCATCTCACCCCCATGAATCAAAACTTTTTTACTTTAATATTGTACAGATTGTTGTCTTTGTAAGTTTTTCAACAGGAAGTTATTAGACTTGTAATAAGAATCCAGTCATTTTGATGCATTTTGATTTCTACAATTTTCCCTTTCAAACTGAAAACTGCATTTCTTTCCATTACACTTGATGGCTTAAAAAATAGCACCATTTGGAAATGCATTAGGAAACTATTCCTTCTTCTTGTTAAAGGGGGAAAAACCCCTCCAAGTGTTGTAATCTTTATTCTGCAATTTTAAAAATATTTCACAACAGTGGTCACAACAAAATGTGCTGCTTACAGTGAAATAACAAAGAATGCCAGTGAACATTCTGACAGCTCAAATGTGAGGCTTGCCTGCTTCTTGAAGACTTATCCGTGCAAGTATCAGAGATATGTAAGGATTAGCCAGGGGATGATGTGCACCACTTGAGGAATTAAAAGAAAGATAAGACTGTCTGCAGTTTTCATGCACATGGGCCCCAAAGCCATGAAATCACCGGTGGAAATGTGCCAAAACCCCAAGGAACTTGGGGTCCAAACTCTGCAACTGAGGATTACAACTAGTTTCACTTGCACTCCAAACATGAATATGTAACTTGTTCTGACCTATTATTCACTACAGGTTAATTATATGTTCCTCAGAAACGCTGAAATATGGACTGCTGAAACTAATTCAAAAGAAAACCT
This sequence comes from Pseudopodoces humilis, assembly GCF_049639895.1. NCBI lineage: Eukaryota > Metazoa > Chordata > Aves > Passeriformes > Paridae > Pseudopodoces > Pseudopodoces humilis. The sequence goes on from NC_142206.1 coordinate 19,404,749, forward strand.
TGGAGTCTTGCTCACTAGTAAATAATTGGGTGGAACTGAAATGAATCAGCAAACAGAAGTACTTGATGATTTTACTTTGGGCTAATCTTAGTTTGGTTTCCTGGAACCTTTTCCACTTTTCAAAGTTTTACACTCTCCACCTTTTCAAGATTGTAGATGAACCTTCAGCATGGACTGAAATTCTGATGAGTATGGACTTTATAAAGAAAAAAAACACAGTAGGAAAATACACTAACTGTGCACCCATGTTACAAAAAGTGATGACAGATGAATATCAGAACATGAAAAATCGTACCATAAAGAATCTAGCACTGCTTTTCAACAACAAGATATTTATAGCTGGACCAGGGAGGAAGTATTGTTCAGGCTTTTGACTATTTAGTGGGAGGAGAGGAGGAGAAAAAATAGTGAAATATAAACCTTCTGTGAAGGTTAAGAGAAGCTTCTTACCTAGCACATGACAAAACCTGAATTACTAGAAGAGGAAAATCTGTTTGTCTCAGTCACAGAAATTAATTTTTGTCTTATGGACTGAGACATCATCTCCTTGTGCCGGCTTTGTGCCTCTATTTGCATCTTGTAATGATACCTAGCTCCAGAAGTATGCAGAATTTTTTCACCTGAAACCTGCAGTCACACAATGAGATAACTACAAGAAGTGCCTGTTGAAGTCAATGGAAGATGCACAGATATAAGTCAGGACAGAGTATGGGCCCCTACAAATCAGATCCCCCCGGATCTGTTCTACTCCTCTGCTGTCTCCCACTGACACTGCACACTCACATGCACAGCTTTCTTCATACCCTGAAGGCCACAGGGCCATGTTAAAGCATTCAGGGAAGGGACTTAAACATGTATAAGGCTTTCTTCTGCTTCACACTTTCATGCTGATGGAAAAAAATGAATGCATGATGGAGTGGAGCTTGACTACACCCCAGCTCATGGGCAGTGCTGTACTCAAGTACAAAGCCAGAGATGAACCAACAACCAGAGGCCCTCCTACACAACTGAACACCCTTAATTTAATCTCAATGTTAATGGTACCTCTGTACATAGGTAAGAATCACAGAACAGTGAAGAACACATTTTAGCAGCTGTGATCTCTCAAATGTGCAAATTATTACCTTAGTTAAATAAACCATTATTCCATTGTGCTGAGCTTCTATGGTTATTCAAACAATGGACCCTTTCTGAATGCTTATCTGAAACCCATCCGACCAAAACATCTTTTAGTCTAACTCCACTGAGGCCAGAACGTAAAGACATAAATTAATTCTGTTCATTATTTTCTTATGTCATTGTGACAAGCAGACAAACAGCTAAGCTCCAAAAGAGGTCCACAGAGAACTCATAAGTACCAAGACCTTCAAAGACAATACTGCTAACTACAGATGCTTAATAACACTGTCAGGATTTCTGAAAAATGAACCAAATATTGGAAAATAAGTAGTCAAGTAGTCACGTGAAACAGCAGATCATACCAAACAGCACATACCAAGAGCTAGAAATATGTTGTAGCCTTTGAATAATTTAGCAGGATGTTCTGCTTAGCTCTGTCACCTACCCTTCTCCCTTTCTAGGCAGCTTTCCCTAGAAAAGGGAGAAACTCCTTTGAGCCCAGGAGATTTGATTTTATTTACCTTAGTAGAGTATAGAACTGCCCCAAAATGAACAATCTATATTTTCACTGATTTCAAATATGCTTTACCCATACAATGTGATACATAAGTGCATTATTAGAACTTAGTATCAGAATTAAATTTCAGTTTTAATCCCTTTTAAGGGGTTTTACTCCCTTTTACTCCCTTGCCTAAATAATCCAGAAGTTAGCTACTGTTCTTCATCTTCACCATATGTACAAGGTACAAGAAAAAGAATTTGTCCATAAGCATTTGAATTAACATTATCTATATATTTACAGATAGTTTTGCATGTAAGATATACAGTGCTATATGAGATAATTTATTTATCTGCACTTTTAAGGCTATAGCCTGTTTCTCTTGTTGGCTGCTACACATAATGTGCCAAAATGCAGGAAAATAATTTATTAAAGCACTAAGGTCCCTGGTATTTTTTGATCCTATTTCCTCCTCTGGTTTTCTCTCAGTTCCCTCTGGAATAATCTGCTCTCTGTATCTCTTCAACTTATTCTTTCTTTCTTGTATTCAAACTAAAGTTTCTATGACCAAAAGGCTGGGGGGGACTGTTGGCTTTTCCTTGGTGTCCTGGCTACCAAATATAACTCCTTTCCTCACAAAGGTTAAGAGTTAATGATTTACACAGTGCTTGAGTGACAATGCCGTTTTATTTTCAGTCAGGAAAAGAACTCTCCATTTTCCCAAATACTCCTCCACCTTGGCATAAACCTAGATTACAGACTAGAGGGAAAAAATAGTCTTTCATTTATAGAAAAATGTAGGCAAAGACCATAACAAGGCTACTGAAAACAGATGTTGGGTACAAGGTAAATTAACAGAGATCATGTTTATTCTGTTCAAGGTATTTCAGCTCTGTCAGTTAATCAAGCAGGTATTCTCAGTATAAAAGTCTGCTTTGTTTTGTAGCAATTACTTTAATCGAGGTAGCAAGAGCTGTACTTGAGAAAACAACCTTGGACAGACAGGCTTAAGATCAGGGTTTAAGAATATCTCTTGAGCTATGTGTTTGTTGTCGAACCAAGCACTGGTCTCTTCTGAAGCAATGAGTAAATAGCAGCTATAAAAGTACAATTGTTTCTAGAAGGACTGGTCTTCTTAAGGAAAGAAGAAAAAAAAGAGGAGGCATAGAAAGTTGAATCAGCTTTTTTGACCTCAGAATAAAAAGTGAATGGACTGCAAATCTCGTCTGCCAATTCCACAGTACCTAGACAAGTGGTTCAAACGTAGCTGGAGTTCAAAAGCCATGGCAAAAATGGTATGATGAAGTTTGGTGGACAGTGATTCCTCACTGACAAAGCTCCTCCTAGCAATAAGTGGGGTTGCATGGGAGTAAATGAGAGCTTAATATGTCCTGAAGAATATTTGCTAGCAGTGAATCTTGGATCAGGGTTGTATCTTTCCCCCTTTCCCTGGAAAGGCAGTATAACATTGATTATAAAGGATTACATGCTGTATTCATGACAGGGAGAGGGAGTATGGATCTGCTCCACCCCATGAGCAGTTCACTCCTGTCTCATATGTAGAAAAAGGTGTGCTCTGGTTGCTAGATAAAAGACAAGTGACTAGGAAAACTTATGGAACATCACCAGAACAAAAGGGATTTCACTAGCTGGATGGAAGGAGTCCAAACTGTTTGCCACAACTCTTCTGAGATTAGGGCCTAAGCATGAGTTCACCAAGAAACTTCTAGTTTGAGTTCAAACAGTGTTTTCTGCTGCTTAAATTAATTGTATCACAGCAAGAGCTGCTGAGCTTCTTTAGGGAGACAGCCTGAGACTATATTGTCTCACTGTGCCATGCCATGTGCTATAGTTTGAGGGTTTAATTTCTTATATTAGATACAGTTTTCAAACCACACTGGAAATGGTAAAGCTCAGCATACAGAGCCAAAATATATCAGGCCATGCAGGTGAAACAGCTGAAATAGTTTTATTGTGGAAAACACACGTTAGCTTTTGCATCACTCTTGCTATGTAATGTTAGGTGTTAAATGTTGCATTATATATCAGTAAAATAGTCTGGTCAGGTCTCAGCTTCTGCACAAAAATAAAAAAATGTGCAAAACCAAAACCACGAAACTACAAACAAGGGTAACATAAGCTTCTGCATTAACAAGGGTTTTAAGCTGCTTGCTGCCACTAAGCCCTTCTATTGAATTTTAACTGTATTGTGTAGGCTTTTTTTCTTCTTATTTGTGAGACATTAATGAATTCTGAGTGGAAATTTACTATGGAGCCTGATTTGGCCTAGGGACTGGTATTACAAGCAACATCCTGAAGTATGACTTGCCTTTTTGTAGCAGGAAAAATAACTTTTCTCCCAGGAACAATTTACAGCCATTTTGTTTCCTCTGAGTTATCATTTCCTGTACATGCTGTGAGTTTAATATAATCATATGAGTGAGTTTAATCACAAGCATATCTGAACAACCAGGGGATCAAGCCCAGCCAGTATGGTCTTATGAAATTCAGGTCCTTCTTGACCAACCTGATCTCCTTCTATGACAAGGTGACCAACTCAATGGATGAAAGAAAAGCTGTAGATGTTGTCTACATGCATTTAAGTAAAACCTTTGACTCCATTTCCCACAGTATCCTGGAGAAGCTGGCTGCTTGTGGCTTGAGCGGGTGCACTATTCGCTGGGTCAAAAACTGGCTGGATACCAGGCCTAGAGATGGTGGTGATGGGAGTTAAATCCAGCTGAGAGCTAATCACCAGTGGCATTCCCCAAGGCTCAGTCCTGTTTAATATCTTTATCAATGATCTGGATGAGTGTTCCCTCAGTCAGCTCACAAATGACATCAGGCTGGGTGGGAGTGTTGATCTGCTGGAGGGCAGGAAGGCTCTGCAGAGGGATCTGGGCAGGCTGGATCAATGGGACAAATCCAGTTGTGTGAAGTTCAACAAGGTGAGTTGCTGGGTCCTGGGGCCCTTGGGTCACAACAACCCCCTTGCAAGGCTTGGGCAAAGTGGCTGGAGAGATGCCCTGTGGAAAAGGACCTGGAGGTTTTGGTTGACAGCAGCTGAACGTGAGCCAGCCGTGCCCAGGTGGACAAGAAGGCCAATGGCATCCTGGCCTGTATCAGCAATAGTGTGGCCAGCAGGACCAGAGCAATGGTTGTCCCCTGTACTCAGTACTGATTAGGCCATGCCTCAAACATGGTGTTCAGTTTCAGGCCTCTCACTACTAGAAAAACATTGAGGTCCTGGAATATGTCCAGGGAAGGGCAATGGAGCAGGTGAAGGGGCTGGAGCACAAGTCTTGCGAGGAACAGCTGAGGGAGCTGGGGTTGTTTAACCTGCAGAAAAGGAGGCTCAGGGGTGATCTTATCACTGCCCAGAACTGCCTGAAAGGAGGCTGTAGCCAGGTGAGGGTTGGTCTCCCAAGTAACTACGGATAAAACAATCTAAATGGCCTCAAGCTGCATCAGTGGAGGCTTGGATTAAAAATCTGGAAAACTTTCCTCACCAAAAAGCATTGGAACAGGCTGCCCAGGGAAGTGGTTGAGTCACTACCCCTGGAGTTATTTAGTGTAGATGTGGTACTTAGGGACAAGGTCTGGGGGAGGAGTCGGCAATGAAGGTTTAACAGTTGGACTCAGTGATCTTAAAGGCCTTTTCCAACCTAAATAGTTCTATGATGCTCCAATTATATATTCAAATATCTAATCAGCAGCATCCTTATTGAACTTGAGAAGAACAGTGGTCCGTGTGACCTGACTTCTTACTCTGATTTAGTTACATGAGAGTTACAGCTCTCTCTTCTGATTTTTTTAAACTATTGTTCCATGAGATCGTTTAAGAAAACAACTCTTCATGATCTGAGTTTGCAGTTGTTAAATTTATGCTACGTTTGTGCTTTTAAAACCCTATTAGAATTGTCATGAGATTTCTATTCATTAAATGCTTCCTTTAACAGTTTCTGCAGCTTTTAAATTTTGCTCAGGAAGCTTAATTGCCTTGTAGAGAGAGAGGGTAGTCTATAGGCCACTTGATAGCAAGAGCAAAGGAAAATTAAATGTAACATCACACAATTTTTTTACAAGTGTATGATCTTTTTTTCCATATCTATCCAGGTCTTTTCACAAATATATATCACTGTGGAAAAGAGACTTTTTTCTCCCTTTCAAGGTTTCTTTATGTCTGACTGACTAATGTATTGACTTATTTATTAACTGGGCTGCAGCATTACATCTGAATAATGAGAGAGGTAAAGATGATGGATCTGTCAGGCAGGAATTCTTTTCTATTCATAATCACACATCCTATGGCCACATACATGGCTTTCAATAATCTCTTTAGATAGATGCAATGCATGGATAATGCCTTTTCCTATGCTCAATTTTTCTTCCTGACTTACACCTTAGATTCCATGAAGCATTTCAAAGCATGTTGTATGGAAAAGAATATTAGTCTTTATGGAGAGTTTATGAACTGAAGTTCACTTTCCATGGAACCCTGCACCATAAAACCACATGAAGCCAACAGAACACACCGAATCACATGGATTTTGTTAGAAAGAAGATAAGTGTATTTTATACAGACCTCCATACCTAGAAACTCCTTGGAAGTGTCAGGTAGATAGGGATAAAGCAACCAGGATGACACCTAGGTGTTAGAAACGATGAAAGGTATAAATTTCTGCAGTAAGTTGCAAAAGGGGAGATGTGTAACACCACCTGTGTACTCACTGCATGGTGGGTCTGATGGAAGGGGGCCATGGGAAGCTTTACAGGTGTCCTTCCATGTGACAGCCATTTGGGACCCTGCAGAGCACTGCCTTCAGGCATCTGCTACCTAATCTTATAAAAACCTGACCTGAACACCTCAAAGAGAGTGTGTATTGGAGTGAATGAGTTAACATACACTTATTAACATGAGTTAATAAGTGTTGTGACAAAGCCTGATGGAAAAAGATTAAGCTACAGTTTCTAACAACAAAGCTAAGGTAGTTATTCAGACCTCACACAGACAAGTGTCCTTCAAGTGGAAGTAGGCTTCCACGGTCCCTGGCAAGATTCAGATTTAGTCTGTATTTCAGACTTTAGAGGGATATCAGTTCTATATGCAAGAAGGGCCACCAGTTTGTTTTTTGTTTGGAATAAACAAGCATTTCTATCTCCAGGGATTCCATTCTATGCATCATTCAGAGGCTAAAGCAACAAAGTGTGGTTTAGAACAGACAGTATAACACCTACCATAAAGATGATCATTTATTTATGTAACAATGCACACGTGGAATATCTGCCAATTTGCTGATAGGGCTTTATAGTGGTGTAACTTCCTGGGACTGTGCATACTTCATTACCCAAGAATTATTTAGTGAGGCTGAGATGAAGAATTAAGGATGAATCTTATTATTATCATCATGGCAAATTATACAATAACAGTGTGCTTTGTGCAAGAAGTTATTTCCTTACATCCTCAGAAACTCTGAAACAAGTAAAATCATGACCTTGCATTTGCTTCTACTTGGGGTGTGCCAGGCAGCACAAAGAAAAAGGCTACGAAATTACTGGGGATTAGCATAGTTTTCAAGGGCACTAAGCAAAGATTAAGCCAGTGAGAATGTGAGAAGACCAGAAACATAGCAGCTCCTAGACATGGTGGCTAGGGACAAAAAGGAGTAGAAGAGTGGGGGTTTTGTTTAATTCAGAATAGTCCACAGAATGAGAGACTGATCAAGGAGCTCTGACTGAGATAGCAGGAACTAGTCATGAGAAGGGGAAACAAAATGCAGTTTCTCCTATGAATTTATTTCTTGAGTAATGGCTCTTGAAGGCCTTCTTTTCCTGAAGTAAATTGTCTCAGGTTTGTGTGACTATAGGTGTCCACACCAGTGATTTTTGACCACATCAGTCACGTGGAAAAAATTTATAGCGGCCATGTAACTCCCCCAGCCATGGCTGAAGTAGTGCATCAGAATTCTACAACTAAGCAAGTCCTAACTAAATCTGAACACAGTTATTACCATTCATCTAGACACCATTAGGGATAAAAGGATGCAGTCTCAATTGCTTAGTTTATTTTCTCACCAAATCTGTGTATTAACTATTTATTTTAAAAGTACGATGCATATTAATGAGAAGAAAAAACCCAAAAAATTGGGAAAGCCTTCCATGCCCATCCCATCATGACAGTTGTTCTTGGTATCTACTTTGAAAATTCCCTGTAGTTTCCTGTGAAAATGCCCATCTATCATCTAATGCCTCAGGAGTCTTACTCCTGTTGTGCTGTAAAATTCCAAGTGATTTCAAAACAGTTCCAAATTATCTTCCAGCTAAAAACACTGACCACAGGTATTACTGCTTTAACCTGCAAATGAAAGTTCCATCTCATGCTTTAGAATCTACATATCCAACAAAGTGCTTCTGAAAGTACTGAAAGATCTTTACTTTCTGTTTTCTGAGAAATGACTGAATAGTGCTAGGATTTCTATGCACATTCAGTCAGAAGACTAGAAAAATCAAGATTAACAAACCCGACCATCAGAGCTACTCTCCAACAGCCAGTGGCAGAGGTCTGATAGCTGACCTTTCACATTGCAATATTTTCCTCTAAATGCTGCAAAGTGCAAAGATAGATACAATTTTGACATGGCTTCAGATAATAAAAAGCATCCAAAAACTCAGTAAAAAATGCATTCATTTCCATGAGATGTTTGTCAATAAGCCAGCACGTAACAGTGCATCCAGCACTAATTCTGTTTGAAAACATTCCTCAGTGCTTCCTGTGGGGAAAAGCTCTCTTCCAGAAACCATTGTGGACAGAGTCAGAAACTGCACAAGAGCAACTACTAAGAAGCCTACGAGAAAACAGTTGAACTTCTATGCAGAAAATGTCAGAATTTGAATTAGTGTATGAAAATTCCAAGTCCCAATTTGCTCCTACGTACCCAAATGGATATTAATTCTCCTGAGTACAGATAATGGTCTTTCTCAGCTGTTCTCCAAAATCTGACTTACAACTAAAAAGATAGTAATTTACTACAGCAATCTCTGAGTGCCAGAAACTTCGACGAAAGTGCAGAAGTCTTATAGCATAATATTATAAACAGATTGTATTTGTTCACCAGTGCAGTATCACCTCACAGGGTGAAAAGAAATAAAGAAGACATTTTAAGCTTTTTCTCTCACCATATGACATATTTAGCTCAAAATGTGTCCCATTCAAGAAACTCCTTGCCATTCTTTTCTCTTATTTATTTCTTTAGCTTTTCTTACCTAGAATGCCTACTTTTCTTTTAATGTCGCTACACTTTTATTATAGCCAGATATTCATACTGCTTTCATCACAACTACTGCTCCAACAAAATTGCTTTGTCCAAACTGCTCATGTTCCTTGAAACATATCTCAACAAAAATTACCTGGGCTGGGCCCTAAAAAAGTGAAGAAATTTAGATTTGAAGGCATACTAAGTCCCTGTAGTATGTTAAAGAGATTATAGAAAAATCACGTGTAGCATAACAGAGTCACTTGGGATAGAGTTTAAAAAGAGAACTCCGCGTGCTCCTTGAAGGAGCATTTGTGATCGCACACAGCAAGCTTTAAAGAGTGCATGCCATCTACTGGACTCAAAAAGACTTCTTACAGAGGAAGTCCTAAAAAGCAGCAATGACTTTCACCTAGTGTAAAGCATCTTCTTTGTTTCATGTGCCTTTGTAATTAGGGTTTGAAGCCTTTTTTTCATACTGTGCCTTTAAAATAAATGGAAAACAGTAGTAACCACACTTTGACCACAATCTTGTGAAAGGAGGAAAATTTCCTATTCACATGGACTAGTTAGTTATTCTAGTAGCTGCATGAAATGGAATGGACATTCAGATAAACAGGTTGCTCAGGTGATCTGCTTCTATTGTTCTCTTACTAACATATCAGAGATGTCTGTTGGGAAGCTACACCCAGAAAACCCATTGTATTAATGTGGGAACTCATAAATGCAAAATAGCTTTCAGAAGGTAGGTATATTTAAGATTATGGACCTGAAGATGGGTGATTGGGTTCCTTTCTACCTTAAACATGTGATGCCCTCAGCGCATGCACCACTCCATCAAAGGATCTGCCTGTCTCCCCCAGACACTCATTACACTCATTTTATAGACGCAAAAGACTGGAGAGAATTTCATCAATAGCAGGAACAAGATTATTTTTGGCATTCCATAAGTCTCTATTCTAACAAGGCATTTCCTTGAATACTTTATTTTTCTTGCTTATTTAATATTGTCCAGTGGACTGCAGCACGACTTGGAGTAGCCTCAACTGAAATACTGCAGTTGAGCTTGGTGGTCTTCTTAGATGCTTCCCTTCAACACAGAGCAGCACTGTTTCAGTGTCAAAGACAAATATTCATATCCAAAACTAGCGAGGTTCAACAGCGGCTTGCCTTTCTGTGAGCTGCTGAACTTGGTTTTCTGCATGATACAACTACTGCCACTGCATAAGGATCCAAGAGTTTCTGTGAAAACTAGGATGGATTTTCTAACCTTGGCCAAATTCAAAATGGAAACTTGAATTTTTCAGTTACTGGAAACCTAAAATGGCTAATTTTCCTGTTATTCCATGGTCTTTTAATATGAAGAGTGAAGCAGGTAAAACTAGACGGGTCATTTAACTGGGTTTGAAATCTCTGACACTGAGCAGCTCTAGATACCCAGGACAGGACTATAAGACAAGCAGGTAGCACAGTATTTCCCAAAGTACTGTCCTGGCATTTATCAGTCTGTGGGTTGACGGTTTTAAGTATTATCCAGACATAAATTGTATGAATCCTTCAATACAAAGTTAGAAGAAGTAAGCAGGACATACCACAAGCAATTTTTCCCATTCTACCTTGTGAGATCTATAATCCAGATTGGTTAAGGAGAAACCAAACCTAAAATGGCTTTTGGAATCTCTGTAGAACACACTGTAAAAATAGAAAGCTTGCAGACTTTTAGCTTAAATTATACTCATCTACATCTCCAATCATAAATTACAGAATGGTCTTAACCCAAACCACATGCACTATGTCTATGTATTCCATGGTGAATTCCAAAGCATATTATATAAACATTGTGTCTAGCAAAATGGTGATGTATGGCAGGGTGCTTTAGTCCAAGGAATAGAAAGTTTATGCCCCATAATGGACTCCCATAAGATAAATCCTAAGGCTTCTGCTGAGTTTTTACTGACAGTTCTATGAAACTCACTTGAATGTTTACCTAAAGGTGGAGCTATGGAAAATCTCATTCACTTTTGGAGGAAATTAATGCCAAGAAATAAAAAAAATCTCACACCACTAAAAGTCTAAGCAATGGATGTCTCCACACGAGTTTGAAATGGGATAGTAAAACTGTGTGAAGCACAACACTCCTCAGCTGTCACTGGCTCATCCCCAGGCCAACATTAGAGGAAATGCGCACAACTGGAGGCTCACTTTACAGCATGTCACACCCAAACATGATCTTCTGGTCTTTTAATCTAATAAAAAGAGATCTCCTGGGATACAGCTGTGTGTTAACTTGGCAGATCTACACACATCCTTAAAGTTAAGTGCATGTTTATCTGGTTGACTGAACTGGTCCCTAGCCACTGAACCACAGGAAGATTCAGCCCTAGAATTTACTAGGTGACTTCTCATAAAAAAAACCCAATTTAAAACAGTTTTAAACTGAAAACAACTGATGCCTAAATATCAAATTATAACTAATGGCTGCACATATTCTAGCTTATCTTTTTAACGATGACCAAATATTAGGTTTTTAAGTACTTATGAATGTTGAAGCTAATACTGCTTTGAAAGGGCCTAATAGTTATTTTTATTATATGTAGATCATCTAGAAAATTCTAACTATTTAGTTAGGAGGCTTTAGGGAGGTTTTAGCTTATATTGCTTTTCTTTATTGCATTTTTATTTAGTTGCTTGAAAACGTTAATAGCAAAGGACACTTGAAACAATGATTCATTGCCATTGTCCTGCTGTTTGTAGCCAGCAGTGAGCTAAGTCCCAGCTGGCCATACTGTTTCTGATTCCTGGCACTCTCACCCAAGCTCTGGTTGTCAATACAGTGACCACAGGGGTCCTCAGTGCAAGCCAGTGCACGTCTTGATCATTCACATTTACAGCTTCTTCCCCATCAGCAGATTGTTCCTTCAAAAACAACGTTCAATTGTTTTCAAAAAACAACAAAACAATTGTTCCTTCAAAAAGGGGGAGAAGCAGCCACAATGGACACGCTAAAAATACACTGGACTAGTAATGCTGTGGTTGTGTCCATTTAATCATGCTCTGAAATTAGGATGCAAAGTTTTATAGCACCTTGCAGCACTTGCTTGTTGCTTTCAGGCTCGTGTCGAAATTGCTATTAAAAATCCACAGAGTACATGACCTAGTTTTGCATCCCTGGAAACAATACAGTGTGTACTACTTTAATTGCTTGTCTTTGGCTACATATTTAGTATACAGATTTAAGTGGTAAAATTTTTAAACACTTTTGCACAACAAACCTAATTGAAGAAGAATTCTCTTCAAATGCTCTTTAAAACTCTGCTGCCCTGCCCAAGTATCCTACAGTTATGCATCTGTTTAACTTCTATTACTTTTCTGCCAGATTAACTAACAGGTGACACCCATCAAAGCACAAAATTTGTACTATTCAAATATTTTAAAAGCTCTGGAAATGAAAAATCTGTGACCATGCAATCATGTGTCTTTCCTGAGCCATCATGGAGTCACTGAGGTAACTTGAAGTTACCTCATATTTTTGTTCAATTCTCTTTCCCTTTCTCGCTGCCCAGCTTAAGTCTCATACACTAACCCTGCTACTTTCTAATTACTTAAAACTATAGGTTTTCATGGTTGCATTTACTGTAACACAAATTAACAGATCAGTCTTGCAGTTCTTGAATCACTTAACTCAGTTTCTTCTGCTGCTAATGCTTCTTTAAGCTGTTGGTGCAGCCCATTGCTTGGTGAGTGGCCAAAGCAAATATCTCCTGTGGCCTTTTGGCCACTGCATCCTTCACATGGCATTGGGCAGAGAATGTTTCAAAATACACAAGTGTCCCTTAGGACATTTACACAAGCACTGTGACCAGCCCCAAAAATGATGAGCAAGCTCATTCAGCTGACAGAAACCAGAAGATTCATCAAAATCGAAGTATTTTCTCCTGAGAAAATATCAAAGGATTAACTTCTTGAAGAGGAGCCCTCAGCATTTTCTCTGACCAATTTCTCTCCCTGTCTCATCTCCTTCATCTGTCCCTGCTCCTCTCCTCCACAGCAGCAGGTGGCCATTCCCCATTCCTTGCTGTCCCCACCACCTGCCTGCAGAGCAACTCCAGCTGTGCCATGCTGCACATGCAGGCAGGCTTCCCAGAACTCGGGTAAAAGTCACCTTCTAGAAGTGTATGAGAATGACATTTTGAAAAATTTAAAGCCAGAACCAATGCATCACTCCTCTTACCATAATTACTACATTTATTATATTTCTTGACAGGTTCACTTGAACCTTCAAGGGGCAAAAGCACAGTTTGTTTCAACTGCTTGCAGCAAACTCTCATTACCAGTTGCCATAAAGATAAATTCCATCGGAACAAATACTGTCTTCAGCTTTCCTAACATGTTATGAAGTTTTACTTTTAGCAGATTTCAGAAGGGTTTTGCCTGGCAATCACAGCACCACCTACAAAGAGAAATATCTCTTCTCCCTCTGGGTACACAGCAGAAGCCTACTGGAGCTGAATGGGCACACCTTTTGCTGGTAAAAAAATGGTGCGTTTTTTCTAAAACAAGCACTTTATGTATTGATGTATAGTATCAGAAGGCAAACTGGAATGCAGGAAAATCCAATTTCCTAAGAACTTCATGGAGATCAAATTTTATCCCAGACTAATGTAAATTTGGGGACACCAATGAACTCCTCTATAGTTTTTCTATCCTGGGCTTTAATTGACAGGTGGCAATGAAATAATTTCATAAAACACTTCCCTTTATTTTAACCATGGATTTATTCCTATTCTGCCTCCTTCTTCATTATTCTGCTTTAAAACTCTTCAGCAACTGAAGCTTAAAACACTTAATGGAAAAAACAATCTTTAGCTGATACAGGAGGCCATGATTCTTTTTGTAACCGGAACAGCACAAGGGTCCCATTTCAGAAGGAAGAAAACTCATCTGAAATTACCCAAATAGTCTCACACACCCACCTTTAGAGTGACAGGTGCTAGAAAATATGATTTATGCTGGAGGTACGCTCCCTGCAGCTGTTTTGACTCCCCACAGTGGTTTGAGAGCTGGTGTAGACTTGCAGAAGGCAGCAGAGGCTTGGGCAGAGCAGCACCTCACACCATCACTCTTGCTGGTGCCACAAGTCCAAGTTACCTACCAGGCCTTTCCACCACAAGCCAAACAGCTGGTGAGAACCACAATTAATGACCTCTGCATGTTTGCCTCTGGCTCTCAGTCATTTGACCACTTCCATGGCAAAGACTAATGCAAAACATTTTTACACACTTAACTTTACCCATGCATTTCAATATTGCCTTGCCTGCTAATTTATTAGTAGCACAAATAATGACTCACAGGTGTTTTGCAAGGGATTATTTATAACAGAAAGCATAGGTGCTCAAGGAGAAAATACATTCTTCACCTACAGTTAAAAATAAACATGAAACATGAACAGTAAGGGTGAACAAATATGGCATAGGCAGGTAAGTACAAAAATACACAAGAGAGCAAAGCTATAAAATAAGGACTTAACCTGTTGTATTCATGTATGGAATCTGACCTTTGAATGAAAATATAGAATCTGTGCATTTTGACTGCATATTTTTAACAAATAAAAACCTTCTCAGCATCTCTTTCTTTTAGTTACTTATCTCTAGAAACATGGAACTTGACTATCCTATTAGAATTGCTTAGCACTAATAATATCAAAGGCCACAGGATGCCATAACCTATTACACAGTTTCCTGTGTTGTTTATATGAAGAAAAAGCCCACTATTCTGATTGCTCTCCCTCCTCTCACACAGGACTTGGTTAAAAACAACTTGGCTTGTTACTGCACTTGCAGAAGTGTGTTACAGACTGTCTGGTATGATGAAATGCACACCTGCACTAGCAGAAAATCTTATTTTAAAGTCATTAAATGGAAAATCGGCTGGCTTTGTTAACACAGTATTTTTATAGTACGGACACAGTTTTGTGAAACATGTTAAATCCAGTAGTGTTTTTACCTTCAAGTAAGTTTTATCTGCACGTAGCATAAAAGAAGGTGAAGGCTGGGAAAATCCAGCAGAATGTTACTACAATTTTTAACGGTGAAGTAACACACCTGGTATCCATTACCCCATAAATAAGTCTTCTGCCACTCATTTCATTGTCCCTGGTAACATCTGCTTATTTCGCCTCTCTTCTCATTTCTTGCTTTATATGAAAGAAGTGTTATTATCATTACAACTGTGTAAGATGGACACCATCTAATTGAAAGGGGATGTCCCTTATTTTATTCATGTGTGTGCCAATGACCACACTTCAACTCCCTTTACTCTTACCTTGGAACATAAAAGGTCAGTCCTCCATGCCTCCCTATGAGAAGCTTTTATACTTAAAAGAGTCTAAGAACAAAATAATTCACAGGTTTTCTATAAAGTCATTGAACTAGCATACTACAGTCTAGACTCACTTACTTCTACTAGAAATAATAGCTCTTCAGACCATTAATCTGTAATGTCCCAGCCTGTTAATAAGCATCACCTAAAAGAAAGCTCACCCTCACGCTGAATCCTGAACCGTGTTTTTCCTCTTTATTAATTAGCTTTTCCAAGTTAAGCAAGGTCAGCACACCTCTTTTTTTGTCTCTCACTTGCCTGCCCCTATAATCTCCTTACGTTTAATTTATTTTCTGAGCTGCTGCCTCTCACACATTGACAGATACATATTTATACAATTTTTTAAGGCCTCAGCCCACTTAGGAATTGTCTTCTTTTGTTTTTTTCTATCACTTCTACAAAGGAAGGAGATTTCTTTCTCTGGGAAGAGAAGACCTGGCTCTATGAGTGACCAAAATTAGGAGTACATAAATCTCAGCAATATCTTTCCCCAGGTATAAAGGAATTTATCATGTGGGACATTACCATGTCTCTCAATTGAGAGTGCCTATTTACTCCTAATTCAGAGCTTAGTCAAAACTCAGAGCTTGAGAAAAATTCAGAAAAGTTTGGAACACGTTCTCATTTTAGACAGGCTAAAATGAAGGTCTGTGATTACCTAAGGTCAACACATATTTTCATCTTTGTAAGGGACATTGACATGTGTTACTCCTCCCATCACCAGACCTAAAGCCCAGGCTATTAAAAAAAATGGGAAACCATCTGGGTACCCCAATTACAACTACTGTGACAAGACAACAGCAACACATTGTGACAGTTTGATAATCCAGCCAGGGGAGTTCTGATCTGAGTTTAGCTTGAAGGGATTGAGTTCCATACCAGGAAAAGAAAACATGTCCCAAGATCTCTGTCTGCACATTCCCTTCTCACACAGCTCCTCCAGGCAGTTTAAATATCTGTTATAAAATCAGATTCACAACATTACCTCAATTTTCTTAAACTTCCTTCATCCCTGGGCCATTCATTCTATGAAACATCATAGAATTCTGGAAACCCTATGTTTTAGTTTGTGACAGCATCATTATTGCAATTTAATGCTTTTCTTTTTGAATAATAAACCCCTCAGCTGTTCAACACAAATAAAGCAATATATATGTGGTCTTCATGTGCTCTTTGAATAAAAAATAAGCAAGAAAAATCCCAGGAGGTCTATCAAATGCAAACATGCAATACCAAAACAAACATGTCATCACTACTTGCCAAGATACATACTCATAACACCACTCCTTGGTGTATAACCTCAGAGAAGAGTTAAACTAGCAGTAAATTTACAATTTCTACTCTGCAGACTCTTGACTAGGGGTCACATGAATTATTACAAAGGTTGAAGTGTGAATCTTTCTACTAAAGCAAAATAAGAAAATTACAGCTGCTGATTTTGTTTATTCTTGCTAATACATATATATTATACATATTATGAGCATCCATAAACATGGCTGCACATAAAATCTATTAACATTTTTCCCCTCAAAAGCAAAACCTATTAGAAAACAAAAGTAAAGTAACAGTGGAAAATTTTTAGCAGCCTTAACACAAAAATGGTAATGTAAAAAAGGATAGTACTAGAAGTTGTTAAACCAGGTTAGTATTAGAAGTTGTTAAACAAGGTTAACTCAGGAAGCAAGATAAAACTGAATGCTAGTATGTCCAAGGTATACTAATAAGCATGTTTGTCATCTGTAACAAACAAATAGAACTCTAATTATATGTAATACATTAAACAATGTCCCATATGTCCACATCTTTGAACATCTTTTTCCCTAGCCAAATCTTTCATTGTTGAGAAATATTAAAGGCATACAGATTAGAAAAGATTCTTTAATGCAGAAATGCATTTGCAATTCCTCTAAGAGCTTTTGAAACTCTGCATTTGCAGAGTAAAGTGTCATAGGGCCATGTAAAAAGTGTCAAAGCACCATGCAATAGAGCTGTATTCAAGTAGTATTTGACTGTGGACAGGAAAGGTGAAAGCTCATTTGCAAGAAAATTACTCAACACAAAACCACAATCTGATGGTCAAACTTCCCCATCTCTCCTACAACTTGTACTTGACCATGACTTTTTGCAGGCAGTTTCTTCCACACGTATCTCTTACACAAAGGTGAAGCAAAATAAATACTCCATAGGTGACTAAAGGAAAGCACACTGTAAGCACGTTATTGAGCTACATAATGGCAACCTGGGTCCTTCAAGTCTTTCTCCAAGCAGCAGTTGTGGAGAAGAGCAAATGAGATTCAACAAAACCCAAAACTTTGGCTTCTCCTGGCCCACCACTACTTGCCACAAAGGCAACAGAAGAACCCAATTTACCCATTCTATTCCATGGTCATTGTGCTGGATTATATGTTTTCTTGTAGTAAATGCTGCATCCATTCTGTGTTTGCTAGATTTAACCCACAGAATAGTTATGAACTTAAAAACCAAATAAAAAATGCCAATAGTAATTCAGATTTAAAAATTAAATATTTATAAATCAACCATGTTAAACCTCATGTAAGTCCAGCGACTTGAAATTTGTACAGAAGATTGTGCTGGATGTAAATAATCAGAGTTTAAAAAAACAGTGTTCAATATTTCTATTCACTGTTTGCTTTTGTCTGCCTTCATAGCTCCAGCAGCCCAACCTACAGGCAGTGGGTTTGGCTCTTTTGAATATTAAATGCTTCTTACTTCCCTTCAATGTAGAATGGGAAACAAACTTCCAAAGATGAATCTTGACAATAGAAACATTCACACTTCTCAACACAGAAGTTATGAAATGACAACTGGTATTGTGAAGGTGACCCTTAGCATAAAGCCTTGAAGTGGAATTTGGCCAGAACATCAACCCTCCCCATGTGTCTTTTGCCAGTTGCCAACAAAGTCAGCATGGCTCCTGCCAGTGGTATGAAGAAAACGTGCTTGTGAAGGAAAGAGAATTAGTAACCAGGTATTTCTTGTTTATTGACATTTTCAACAAGCGAATATGCAGCCTTGTCACATCAGCCTGCATGCAATGCTATTGGGGCAGGAGAGCTTGTTCCTAAAATCCTTTGCCAGAGGAGGATGTAGGACACTGCAGTGATGAGAAAGGTCTTACAGAAGCACTGCAACTGCATTGTCCTGGAGTCATGCAAAGTCTGTTTTCCTCTGCAGCCAGTTTTCTTCCCTTTTGGCTCTTCTGGCATGGGCTGTGAGACACCTGTTGTGCTAGACAAGAGAACAGTGGCATGAGGAGCAGCAGCAGCTCACTTGTGCTTGCTCTTCCCTTTCCACTCACCTAGAAGCAGGCAAAAAGTAGCTATTAAAAAAGAACTTTTTACTGAGGCATGATCCTGAAACTATGCCTAAGGATAAGGAGACACATTCAGATGAGGAGTTCTAACATATGAGGTAATATTTGAAGCAGGAAAAGTAACTTCTGTCTAGTAAGGGCTTCAGTATTTGTATAGATCTGAAGCAAGACTGGAAGATTCTGCTCTCATCCTACATTGCCTGTAACTCTCACAATGCTCATGAATTTAAATCTTCCTGGTCCATGCTTGGGATATTCCACCTTAATGTCTCTGAATGTGGTCTGAATTAACATTCATTTTTTACTGCAATCCATCATAAGAAGGTGGTGGTGTCAAATTATATTTTTAAACAGCTGGCTCTGCTGTATCCATGCCAAGCAATCTGTAACCAAAGTGGTATATGAAATATGGGATAAAGACTCAAAATGAGGAATTATTAATAAAGAAATATAGAAGTAAGAAAACAAACATCACAAACAACTTGAATGAATACACCTTTGTTCTTTGTAAATGCATGTGAATGTCCTAACTCCAGTTTCGTAACTTTGCATTCTGACATAAAAGGAGTGTACACAAGGAAAACAGAAAGAGGAAAATTTTAATGGGAGCTATTAACTTCTAAAGATAAGGTCAGGACCTCATAAAGAAAGACACCTTCTCTTACTTAGCTTTAATGTACAAGGGTAAAAAACCTCCCCCAAAACAAACTTCCCTGGGTACACTCAAACGTCAAATCTTTGAGGGGCACAAAGCATGCACTATTGTGCAATTAAAAGTGCTGGAGAGTACAAAATGTTTTCTCTGATGGAGTAGCTTTGGTTTAGCTCCTGTTTTAATAACGCTTCAAGAGGTGCATCTGTGACTGGCACTCAGGAACAAGGTTAGCAGACAGCAAACACCATGCCCTCACTGTGGTCACTCTCTGTGCTTAGCTGCTGGTTTTTGCAGATTCTTCTCCTGTTTGGTTACCCATGGAGAAATAGGTACAACCTTGATTCACACTTTAAAACTAACATCAGAGAAAACAAACATGAGGGGAAAAACATGCTGTTTGAAAATAATCTGCTAGAGCCTCTGAAATCTCTGAGTTGATACAAACTATTTCAAGTCTGAGTCTGCCCTAGTCCAGACCAGGTGAGCTCTAGAACTGACGTATTTTGTTCCTACAGACCTCTGTGTGTTCATTCAAAGGATGAAGAGATGACAAGAAAGATGGTCCTTACAAAGATGCTTTTGCTCTGTAATCTACTTTATACATTTCTACTCATGCCCATAGCACAGTTCTACCTCTGGTTTCAAAGAAAAAAGAACCTTGAAAGATCTTCCTTATGCTCAGCCATTAGAGACTGAAGTCAGCAGGTGGAGACTCAAGTTCTTGGGCTGTGAACTATGTGCAGCTTCCTAATGCTGGGGCCTGTACATAAGACCCGGAGTCATGGTCTCACGAGCTTGTCTGAAATTATAACATTAAAGGTTTTATAAAAGGAGCCTGTCTGGTTACTCAGCCTGACCCAAACTGCCTTAAAGGTCATTCAGCTGTCAATGGATGCATCCCTTTTTAGCAGATGCCTCAGGAGCCCTTTTCCATAGCAAATAAAAAGGATACAGACAGGAAAAGTAATTGAATACCACAATAATCAGAATTGATAATTGTCATGAAAACTGTATGAGATTTAGGGCATGCTACATATTTTAAAATATTATAGGAGTCTAAGAGATTCAGATTATGCCATCCTTGACTAGGATGGGCTAGGCCTCTCCATGCCCCATCATGGCACTGCATTATCCAGACAGCAGTTTCTGAGCCAGCTGCATGACAACTATCAGATTATATTTTGATGAAAAATCTAAAGCTATAGTTACACAAGGTCTCTTTTTTCCAAGCAGTAGCTTCTTCAAAGGAAGCAGAAAGGAACTAGAATGAAGGCTCCCATTATTCTGCCAGCCAGCTGAGATGACCCAGTGTAGAAGGCAACTCACCCTCCTACAGGTGTGAACAGAGCATGTTTCCCTTGGATACTGCTCTCCAGAGCTGCACAATCATCTAAATCTGCAGGGCTCTAACACAAGAGGTTTGCTAAAGGCTGAACAAGTTGAGACAGAACCCAGATCTCTGCTGTTCTTCTAAGACTCCACACTTTTGAACTTGAGTCAAGCCGTAGTAAAGTTAATGGGGGATTCCTATTTTTCAGAGAAAGCACTCAAACCTCAGGGCTGCCTGATAGGAGTATGTGGGCTCCTGGCCCTGAAAATACTGAGCTACATGCCAGGAAAGATTCAGCTCAGTAGGAAGAAGGAGCTATATCATTCCTGCTTTTGTAGATGCAAATCTCATTCATTACATGTCTGTCCAAAAAGGTAGACTGACTGAACTGGTAGGAGCAGCAATTCTATTCCTGTCAAGTATAAAGTTATTCCCTACAATCGCACAGATACTAATCCATAATTTTCCTCCCTGTGACACATCTTCCAAAGACTTAACTACACTTCCCAGTTCAGTTTTGTCTAGCTCAGATATGAAGATTTCAAGCAATAAAAAAACCAGAATCATTCAGTATTGATAAGCTGTAGAGGGGAGCTTGAAATCTTTTATTTTATTCCAGCAATTAGGGTCTACAATGCCATCAAAGAATACTTCCATCTCCAAACTTTGTTACTGGAGCATGGAAATAATCTGCTATATGAATTCCTTTTGGGGATACTGAAAATAGTGCTCAGTGTCTTAGGGAAAAAAAAAAGGTTCCATACAATACTGTCAAACAAATAACTAATTATTTCCTTAAGCGAAATACTTTCTGGCTTTTTGGGAATGTATAGCTTAACTTCAAATGAAGAAGCAGATTAAATTTTAAGGCATGCAATATTAATGTGAGCTGAAATAAACTCGAAAGAACCATCAGTCCCTTCGTTTCAGGGTGTATTTCTGCAAAGAGAACAAGAGGAGGCCACAAACACTGAAAAAATCCTAGTTAGTTGTTACACATGTAGTGTGCAGGTTATTCAAAACATTTGCCTTTAGAAATAATTTCTCACCACAGCTTTTTGCTGATACGTTCTTTCTAAATTTCCCAGTCTGGGTTTGAAAAACAAACAGGATTTCTGCACTTGTTTGTTTCTTTGTCATTAAAAATATAAACTTCATGAGAATCTGGAAAAAATATTTTAAAAAAACATATAAACATATATTTGTGAATTTGAAAAACACATAAAAACAACCAGTCCAGAAAAAAAAAATCTAAATTCCATGTTCTACACAAACATGCTTTAAAGGCACAACTACAATGGCTACAGGAAAAAAAGCAGAGGATTTGCATTCCTGATCGCATCCTCTTCCCTTTAAGGTTAGTGGCCGCTCTGCCCATTGGCCCAGCCTTTTTAAATCTAGCCAAAGGAAAAAACAAACCCACACAAAAGCTCACAACTGATGAATCCCGTGAAAAAATGTCAACCATCCAGAAAGAGATTGTGTGGCAGACTTTACAGGAAGGCTGATCTTGGACTAGAAACATGGGCAGGAATTTTACAGCGCCTGGCAACCCTTTCAAAAGCCTAACTGAAGCCAGTCCATTGCAGTTCATTGTAGGCATCACCAACTGCCTTACAGGAGACAAGACAGCTGCTAATAAACACAGATATGCACTACCATTTGTTTATCGGTGTTTTTCCTCTGCTGTTAATTTAAATCAGGATATCAGTGCTATTGGCAACTATTAGGACAATTTGGCACACCTAAGAAAAAGTTAACTGGAATAAGCCATCTGAGCTTTATTGGCAATAATGGAGATAAGCCACTTAATGATTAATTAGTTCACTAGCATTTTGAAGCTATAATTCCTTTAGACTTGTCCTTGACTCTGTCATGAGTTCACTGTTACTTTGGTGATTTGCAAACTTCCCTGTGCCTTCATTCACCTGCCAGCACAGTAAATGAATGGAATGCTTTCCCACAGTAGCGTTAGGATGCTGAAACACATTTGAGGCCCCTAGAGTATCACAGCGGTTCCACTGCTGTTTTACTTTAGCTTCAGCATGGAAGTGTGACTGAAGGGGTGCAGGAGAAGCTGCTCCCTTGGCAGAGAAGGCCAGCAGCACACACACCGGGGAGCAACACCAGACTCCATCAGTGCAATGACTCAAACTGGCCAGTGCCACACCAAATGCTGAGAGGCTCACAGCAGAGCCTCCAGGTTCTGCCACTTTCTTTGCATAGACAATCTCCTGAGCCTGAAAATGACACAAATAACAGCCTCAGAGCAGAAGCCCAGGTGAAAGCACAGGAGCACAGTCTTTATCTTGGGCTGGTGGAAGTAGACAATTTGCCTGTTTCAGTAGTCCCTACCTAGCCCAGAGCTCTCCCCAGACTGCTTTCCAGTTACTGACCACTACAACATTCAAGGTCCTTGGATGGCATCCCTTCACGATTCTAGCTGTACAGACTAAAAGCCAGCGTGTTTCTTTCTTTTACCTTCCTCTTCCTCCCAGCAGTCTTCCAGAAAGCAAATCAGCTTGAAGTACATCTTACTCACTTCAATCACAGGTATGATCTCTGCAAATTTGTATCCAAATTCTTTAATGCTTCCCACCTTTTGTCTTGAGAGGGAAAACAGATTTTAAAGGTTTGTACAGAAAATGATTTATCAATATACGCTGGTGAGAATTTCTGATGTTTCTTAAGAATAATTTCCCATTTTTCATTTTCTTCTGTCTCAACCTGCTGTGTTGGAATTGACATAGGCATCAGTTCTAGGTAATGATAATTTTACGAAGTTAATGTTAGGGTTCACATTCCTTATATCTCAAAGACCATCAATGTGGGAAGGTTATGGAAGGTGAGTGTGAGAGTGTCAGTCCAGCCTTAATTTGCACATTTGTGTAGATGTCACCTTCTCTAGGTGCTCTCTTCCAAAGCAGAATCCTAGACACAATACTGAGAAGCCAGTGCAAACCTTGATGTACTTCTTAGGAACGTCATTCCAAAACACCCCATCCATCATCTTCTGTTGCAAGCTGCTTGATCCCAGCCACCCCAACAAAAATCAGAAATTATTTGCAGGAACTATGTTACAAGGACAATAATACAAAGGCATTTGCCATAGAAAAGACATTTAAATTTCTCTCATGCATTTTAAAACTTTAAAAAATATTGACCTTAGAAAAATTACCTGACCCTCAGGTTTCTTACACCAGTGTTAGAGAAGTCTAATTTTGCTAAGCCTAATTCTCCTTAGGCTGGCATCAGAGATTCAACCTGGAATCAAATGCGATCTGTAGTGAGAACATGGAGCATCAGTTCACTGGATTCACTCCCAGGATTGTAACAATGAACATTAAATGGAAATTAAAGCAGAGAAAATCAAAGTGCAGAGTAACCACAGGCTTTATTCCCTCTGTTTAAATTTTGTTATACCACTCAGCTTAAGAGAGTTAAAACAGCATAAAACTGAAGTGATCAACAATGCAGCATTTTGTTGTTTGCTCAATTAGATTACTTAGCTGCCAAGGATAATCACCTAAACATTCTCCTCTCATGCTTGACCACAGACTTAATAAATCACCGTCCTTCTATTGTAGGATTCTAGACAGTTTTCATCAAAAAACAGGGTGCTTTAATCCAGACAATGTACTAAACTCTTATTTTGTTCTAATTACTTCCCAAATGGTGTCTTTACAGAGGGAAAACAAAGAGGAAACTAAGATAGTCTAGTAAATTAAGTCCCATTTGTGGTTTAGCAGAATAACAAAAATGAAACTTCTTAGAAAATGAGAATATGCCACCTAAATTCGCAAAAGCTTAAATGAAGTTAGACTCTGCCACCCCCTTCCCAATGAAAATCATGGTGATTCTACTCAAGACTCAATACTCTTCCCAAAACAGCCATATTTTTATAATGTAGAAAGACAAATAAGATTTTTCTAGAAAGGCAACAACATCATTTGCCTTACTGTCCTAATGACAACACTCCCTTAGGTGAGCATGCAGAACACTTCCTGACCCACTTAAGAGATTCATCCCATCTGACAAAGTTCTTCACTTTTCATTTTCTCTCTCCAGAGGCCAGCCTGTGATTTTGAAAGCATACAGTGAAGTGCAGAATACTGACTGTAACCTCACTTGGTCCAAAGTACCAGACACATAAACACTGTAACAAAGCTCAATGAGGCCAGTCACCAATGACATCTTGACACCTTTCAGTAAGAAGGAAAATAACTTCCAGTTGAGAGCTGGGAGTTAAAGTAGGCTCTCTGAAGAGATATTAAGGTAGAGCTCTCACCAAACAAGTGCTCTTTTCAAAATGTCCTACAAGAAAGGCCCTAAGTCTAACCTGCTGGTTAAATGGAAAGAGGTTCTGCTGAATATAGCAAACCATCATGAAAATACCATATTATAAACCCAAGTGACTGGTAGCTTTATTATGACTGGAGCAAAAATCAGTGTTATTCTGTGGTTGTACTGCATCTCTTGCAAACTTTAATAACAAATAATAACAAAATAACAAAGGTAACTCCTCCCATAAAAAGTTAGGTATTTAAATTAAGATATAACACTAAGTGGGGATCAGAAAAGCATTCCATTATGAAATAGGCTGCTCTATGGGACAGAACCTGTTTTTCATCTGTGGCTGTAGTAGATTGAAAGAAAAAACCTTAGTGCTTAGTGAGGAGGCTAAGGTTAAGTGTTATGAAAACTCTTCTACTCAGCAGAAGTAAACTGTGGAGGCTGGGGGGGCTCTTTGCTAGCCCTCCAGTTTAAACAAAACACAGTCAGAGATGGAGGGGGACTTAATACACAGGCAGATGGTGGAAAGACAAGGGGGAACGGTTTTAAACTAACAGAGGAGGGATTTAGGTTAGATGTTAGGAAGAAACTTCTTACTGTGAGTATGGTGAGGCACTGGAACAGGTTGCCCAGAGAAGCTGTGGATTCCCTGTCCCTGGAAGTGCTGAAGGCCAGGCTGGACGGAACCTTCAGCAACCTGATCTAGCAAATGGCTTCCCTGCCCCTGTCAGGGGGATTGGAATGAGATCATCCTTACGGTCCCTTCCAACCCAAACCACTCTTTGCTTCTGTGATCAAAGTGCCTTGATTACTTGATTGCATTTAATCTCTTACTAATTATCAGTCTGCCTCAGACAGGGAATGTGTTCTACAGTTTATGCTGCGAAGAGGAGCCATGCTGCTCTCTGTGAACCAGGTTTGATGTGCTAAGTCCCTAATAGTGGTGTCTGGGTTGTTTGGGATCTAAAGCACCCTGTCACTTTTCAAATAACAAAGCATTTGTAAGCACCAAGAATTTCAGTGATGTTCATTAGCAGGAAGATTCCAACTGACAGGTCTGTACACGTGCTTCTTTAATAGCATGATGTCATTTAGTCATTAAAAATAATGCCAGATTCCTGATTTCTTAAAAAACCCAGGATACCACACCCCATCCAGTGCAGAGGTATTAAAATTCCTATTTTTCATATCTCAAAACAAGAGAGCAGTTTCTTTGCTCTATGATTGGGATTCCATGTTGCTTTAAGCACTGGTGTCTATTTGCAGTCCTTGTACCTATTCATGGATAAAAGCACGACAGTTTATTTTTAGTGAACTTTTTTTCCAACTAGTTTTATTTTAAAGCCTGGCTAATCTTTGCTGCACCACAGACTAGGCTGATCTCTTGATAAATCTTTGCTTAGATTGGTGGCTGAGCAAGACGACACTGAGTGCTTTTTCAGTTAATCCTCTTTTACATCTACCTTTAGAAGAGGGTAAGGAAGACACCAAAAGAACCACACAGCATGCAACATTTCCCTGGGATCCTAGGACAGCCTGGAAAAGATGGGGCAGCCACATGCATTTAGTTGTCTTCTCTTTCTTACCACAGCCTTTTCAGCAGCTCTACAATGGATGATTTTGTTAGCTCTGTCTGCAATTAATGACTGCATCTCAAAGAAAGAGGAAAACATGAATCAGATTTACGTGCTCAGATTTTCTTACTTTTATCATAGCCTCTCTAAATAGGATGTTGGGAAAAAACAGCTGAGGGAGAAACAAGTTCCATTAACAGAATGGTGCATCTTTGAATACATATTATTATGGAGTTTTATTATATAATAAAAACAATACCAAAGCCACCAACAGTCTTAGAAATCTTTCTCCTGGAGTCTCTGACTGACAATTACACAGTCTGAGCCTGTGAGACAGACACAGTGAGACCTCTTTTGTGTTCACAGCCTTGTAGCTGCTGAGTGCCGCCTTCCCTTGTACTGGGAAACATGATGCTATGATTATTGCAGGTGGCATAAAGGCAAGGGTCACTTGGACATCATGCAATAAAAATTAGAAGGGATTTCTTTGGTGCAAAGGAGGTCCCAGAAGCAGAAATATGCATGTATGCACAGAAGACTTATGGGTACAAGAAAATCTATTTCACACACTAAAGAGTTATGAGATGGACAAATAGTTGACTCCATCTGTCCTGGAAGTGACAGCCTAGACCTTGGATTACTCCTGGCTGCGTAAAGACCCAAATATGTTTTCCTAATCTGTGCTGGAGTAATGGCCATGTGGAAAGCAGGGGAGCTCTGGCAGGCACCTCTCCATTTCACCATGTCTCAGGGCACAGACCATAGTCTGATTTTCTTCAGTAAGAAAAAACCCTTGGCTTCAGCTTCCTGATGTGCTCTGCAGACAGGAAGAATGCCGTCTTTATTCTTCCAAGTAATCTCACAGGGACTGCTTGTAAGAGGAGGCATTGCAAAACCAGGCTTGAACTCTTCTGCCCCATGCTTAAGTAATTTCCTTTCCATTTCACAGAGGGAACTAAGATACAAGTACAAGAAAACACTGGATCGTTCAGTTTTTGGTGAAATGACACCTAGATGTATTATTCAGCCTGAGATGTTTATTGAACTCTGGGCAGTGAAATGCCTTGAAAGAGCAAGTAAAGGTCTCTATAAATATTTGACTAAATCTTATAAACCAGGCTCTAGCTGTAGCATTTTGCCTTTCTTGGGGTATGAATTTTGGCTCTTAAATCCCCTGGCCAATCCTCCTAATGCTTCTGCAGGGAAATCAGCTGAGTGGGGTAGGGCTTAACACACGGTAACCTTCAGAGAGTCTGGTGGCCATCAGCTGTCTGCAAGGGATGGCTAAACTGGCTGCAGGACAGAGGAAAATATACAAGTGTTAGGGATGGGTGGAGACTAGCAAAAAGCAGCATTGCTCTTGTTACAATCAGAACTTCTGGGGTTTCTGGTAATTCTCTATTTTTAACTCAGTCATGAAGCAATGACTACATCCAAACCAGTATGTGTTTATTACAGCCAGCCCCTGTGGGCTGAGTGGTAATCAACACAGAGCAAAAATACGTATCATTCCCAAACTTTGTGGGTTTTCATGAAGGTTTACTGATTTTTATTTCTTCTGTTTATCCTTTTCTTTCCTTTTTTTTTTTTTCCTTTCCTTTTTTTTTCTTCTTTGGTTTTTCAACCCAATTTATGTTTCCATTTCAAGTCACAGGCAAGAGGGAGTTGCCTTGAATATTCCTGAATCACAACTTTATCTAGGTTTACTACATAGCTAAAATATCTGCTAAGGACAATCCCACTGCTAATGTTATGGCCCCACACATTCCCCACAGGCCTCCTCCTTCCCTCCCCACTATCCAGTTTTCAGTGGATTCCATTTCAGGGTCACTCCTTGGCCTTAGTATGATCATTTCCAGCCATGGACTGCACCCCACATGAGGAAGGAGTAGTTTCTTTCCCACCATGAGATGGCTTTGGAGCAGTGGTGCAGATAATGCAGTGATGAAGAAACTGAAGATAAGCAAGTGTTCCCCTCTCTGTTGTGCACACTGAATATGTCAAATGTGGGGAAGGTCTCAAAACCCTAGGACAATAGGATCCCACTGCAGAAGAAAAGGAAGAGCAGGGTGTTTTTTAATTTGACCTTTCTTCTCTCAAATAAAAGTCTAAGGCAGATGTCCTAGTAGATTATCTGGGCACTTCCTGAGCAATTCAGGTGGTATGCCTTGTGATGTTGCAGTCACTTGTCCAGCCTGCCCATTCAAATGTTAAGGAATTTATCTTCCACTGCTTCCCTTAAAAATGTCCAAAACTGTCTAATGAATCTTGTCATTAATACATAAATACACGCATGCATTTGGAATTTTTTTTTCAGTAAATTCAAGTTAATTTTTCCCTTGTTTGTTTTTTTGTTGTTTTTTTTTTTTAATCTGAATATTCATAGTTATATCTCACGAGGACCAAGCAAATAAATTAATTTCCTTTCTTCATAGTACAAATATTTGTCTCAACCTGCAGCATTATATCTCAGCTCAGAGTCCAGCAGGAGAATGTCCTCAAATAAGCACAGGCTACTTTCTTAAAATATTAAAGTAGAAATTTCTCTTTCCCATGGCAGCAATTGTAAAGACTAGCTCTTCTTCTCTCTCTGTCAGCCTAGGACAGAAAACTGACTTCTAACAAAAACCTGACAGAGAGCAGGAGTCTGTGCTTTGAACTACAGGTTTTCCAAGAAACTTACTGTGCTGCCACTCATTTGTGTTCAGCTGGTTGGCCTGATCTGTTCCCAGCTTTGCTGAACAGCTGAAGTCTTCCATTCCCTCTGAAATTCCCATTTTCCCACATTTACCTCTACAAAGTTGCAGTGAAGCATGATCTGACTTGAACCATTGGCAAGAAAGTTGCCTACTCTTCAGTTCATTGCTTTCCCTAGAAATAAAACAGTGTCCTCTGAAATGCACAGGCAACTTACTAATAACATTAATTTCACTATTTCTCCTTCCCATGGCAATAACAGTAAAGGCTAGCTCTGCTTCTCCCTCTAATTTTGTAGCCTAGGATAGAAAATTTATTTCTAACAAAAACCTGACAAAAGGCAGGAGTCTGTGCTTTGAGCTGTAAGTTTGTCTAAGAAACTTGCTGTGCTGCCACTCATTAATGTCAGCTGGTTGGCCTGATCTGCTCCTAGCTTTGTTGAACAGATGAATTCCTTTATTCCCTCTGAAATGGGATCACACGTTTACCTCTATAAAGCTGCAATGAAGCACGACCTGACTTGAATAGTTGGCAAGAAAACTGCCTACTCTTCAGTTTATTGCATTTTCCTAGAAATGATCAATGCCACCTGCCAAGAAATTTGGCAAAGTGAAGCATCCCACACCACTGATTCTTTGATTTTATCTTTTTTTTTCCCAAAGGACTCATTAAAGGCTTGTGATGGACAGACAGGCAGATATAGCTCTTGTCTGCTTGGCTGATGAGGTTAAAGTATCTGTTCTAGACCATCAGATAGGGATTTCAAACCCTGAGTGTAAAACCTGTCTTTGGTCTCATTACTGCATATCAAAGCCTAGATGTAGAGTCAAGAAAGGACAAGAAGAGATGTGGAAAAATCTGCGCTACAACAGATCACAATAATAGTTATCAGCCTACAGTGATGTCTGAGTATATCAGACATCACAATGTGAAAAGTTTGGGTTGGGGTAAGACTTTGATTAAGCTGCATAGCCCTGCAGCAAGCTCTGGTTTTGACCCAAAGACACAAATTCCTGTTCACAAGGCATAAGGGTGATGCACAGCACCCTACCTCAGCTACTCATTTGGGAATGAAAGGTCTCTTATCTCGAGTTACCAACCAAATCCCTTAGTGAGTAAAGACTAAAGACAAATCTGAATAACCAAAAAAATCTGACTGTAAGAAAAAATGAGAAAAATTGTTAAGTAGGATCACACCAATAAATGGTTTTAAAGAAGTAAAGACTCACAACAGCAGTTATTTAGAGCCTTTTGAAAAAACAAGCAATTGTGTCAACAAATTCTGTAAGCTTCAAGCAGTTGTCTGACCCTCTGGAGAACAGCTGCTGTCCATGCCAATCCCAGAACACAGAAGTACAGCTTGATCTTGCTATTAAAAGTCGAAAAAACTGTCCTCAAATAATGCCACTGGCATATTTCATTTCCAAGTGAATTTTCCCTTTATTTTCATGATGATTTTCATACTAACTCCTAAATGAATTTCCAGGAAATACTATAAAATAAAATGCTTTAAGTATTTTTGGGAGAGGGAAGATCTTAGCAAGTAAAACCCACTATGAAAACTCTTAATAAATAGTGCAAAGCCAGAATTTCAGAGCTCATCAATATAGCTTCTATTTTCTTATAATATTAGAACACTAAAAACTTTCCTTACATATGTATTGGTCAAAAAAATAGTTTGGATTCCTGAACGTACGAAAACCCCTTAAAAATCTTCTCCAATACTTTTGCAACCATGACAACTCTGCATAGAAAAGCTGTATCAAAAAGTAGCAGGCATTCAAATATTCCCCTAAACTTTGATTTTTATAGTTACCACCTAAGTTTAATCTAAAATAGTCATTTTTTTAATGTCAGGAGGTATCTTGTATTAAAAGAAAAATTAAACCAAATGTATTTTGCATTGGAATTTTGAAGTTCAGAGAAAGAAATTATCTTTTAAACATAACCCATTCTGTCTCTTTGTGATTAGAAAAACTGTTAGAGCTGCTTAAAGCTTGAGAGTAGGAGACAAAGCTCCAGGATAAAATATATAAAGAAAAAAATATCTTAGAGCTTACCTAATGTACTCTGAAATCCCAGTGCTACCAAACTATTGCACTCTTTTCTCAGTAAAACACACAGCACCACAGCGATCAGGAACAGAACTTATTATTTTCTGCTGCTGAAAACCACTAATAATTTGAACAGTGTATGTCTTGACAAAGGGCAGGTAGATGTGTGTACACTGAAGCTGAGGTTGCCCCATAAAACACACATAAAACACTGCCCATGAACGATGGATTGTCTTTATAAATTGCAGGCAAGCAGAAGGTCACATCTCTGCTGACATAAGCTGACAAAGCTGTACTGAAGTCAGTAGAGTGATGATCAGTGGACACAAGCAGAAAATATATCTCACTGTCTGCAAAGTCACCTGCCTGAGAGAAAGTAACAGGAAACACTCTTTGTTTCCATTTTCTGTCTCACTGCAGTTCCTGGAAAAGCGTTGTTTCGTTTCATGTTAACATTATAATAGGATCTGTTTCTCCTTGTGAAGGACCAGTCATATATGGACACAAAAGCACTCACACAACCACCTCCAGTGTTGAGTTAGAACAGCTTCAGTCTGTGTCCTTTGGCCAGAAAAGTCTATGTCACATTTTTGCACAGCTCCTTCAGCTCCCTGGAGCATAAAATCAAGTCAGAAGGAATGGTGACAGGTACATGGTTTGCTTCATGGTGCTGACCATGATGCCAGAAAAAGTATCTTGTAGTTTAGGCCATTTTTACCAGCTTGAAATAATTATTCTTTATAACAACACATAATTCGCTGCTGCATGAGTCGCGCACATGTTGTCAGCCTTGCTTCTCTAATGGGGCCACTCCTCTATGACGGATGGAGCAACAACACGGTATAATACGCAACATCTTTTATTTTGGGAGAGGCAGAAGTAATTTTACACAGCGGAGGGTGTTGGTGTTGCAACTGAGTGGAACTGGATGCCTAAGGGAGGGGAATCGGGATCATTCTTGGACTCAGTCCAGCCTGACTCGGCTGTGACTGAAATGCACAACAATGAACGGCAGTTTTGT
Organism: Pseudopodoces humilis; assembly: GCF_049639895.1. Taxonomy (NCBI): domain Eukaryota; kingdom Metazoa; phylum Chordata; class Aves; order Passeriformes; family Paridae; genus Pseudopodoces; species Pseudopodoces humilis. Next base: position 19,436,956 of record NC_142206.1, read on the forward strand.
GATATATGCAAAAGGAGTGATTTCAGTTCCTACAAAACAGTCCCACAAACCACGAAAACATTACTTGTGGCAGACACAGCAGGGAGCAGCCAAAGGATAAATATCTGTTGGGACTGCATTCACTCCCTCCAAAAGGCAAGATGGGATTTTTCAAGCATATGCAAATCAGATGCTTGTACATTTGGAGGCCTCTTTAAAAGATTGTACTGAAGCAGCACTGAGACTTTCCTGCCCATGGAGAAATACCAACCCAAATCTATTCTTCTGGCTGCTCATTTAGCATCCTTCATAAGCACAGAATTCACACTGACCTAGAGAAGACAACAAGCATGCTAATACAAAGTAAAGCCATCAGGTAATTATGGTTCAGTTTAAAATCTAAGGCTAGGAGAGAAACAAAACTCAGAGAAACCACATATGACTAAGATCTAAAAGGCAAATGAAGAGTAAAGAGAAGCTCAGCAGACATGTATTTCTGATGAGTTGTGAATAAGATAGTAGGAAGAAGAGAGTAACAGGTAGGAGAAGTTAATTCATAATCTCTTATGTTGCGAATATGACAATCCACATTAAAAGTTTTATGTGCACTACGGTATCTAATTGTCTAGACAGCACTTTAGTTTGGCAGGATTCAGGTTCTTGTCTGAAGACCTGACAGAGACCAGATCTCAGGTCAGCACAAGCACATCCTTCCTGCTCCACCAGACAAGGTGCTCTGGGGTCAGCCTGCAGAAGGGCTGCTGCACCCCGACCCTGACTGCCAGGGCTCAACAGTGTGAGGAAAGCAAACAGACTGCCCCTGCTCAGGCTGACCAGAGCGCTTACCACGGCACACAGGACACTTTGACAGACCAAGCACTGGGCTAATGCAGCAGCACAATGCTCCTGACTGCAATTGCCCTACATCCCTCCAGCCCAGAGCAGAGGCAGAGCAGTCTCAGCACAGCAAGGGGTTGAAAGATCTGCATCTTGAGGCTAACTGTATGAAGAGGCAATAGCTAAGTTTCAGCTCTCTAAATCTATTTCTGACCAAGCCCACCTCTTTCTGTACCTCAAGCATCCACCCATACATCCCAATCCGCATTTTACCAGCGTGTTATCTTAAAAGCAGCAGCATTAAGCAAACAGGGAGGAACAGAGATTGGTCTTTCTCCACTTCTTAAAAAATGTGATTAGCTGAGTTTGATGATATGAACTATCTTTCTATTCTCCTTTGGGAAGTAAACAAACAAACAAAAAGAAAATCACAGATATAAAGTTCAAATGATGTCATATTTTCTATTATAAAGCAGATCTGAGTATTGGGAATTCTGTCTTTTTAATACAGTGAATCTTTGCTCTCCATCTGCTAGCTAGATTCTCAAGACAGGAAAAAATGTCACTCCACAACTGCAGTTTAGAAGTTGTATTATCAGTGTATTACTAAATGGAGTTTCATTAGCCTATTTACAGTACTTCACTACAGAAAAAAAGTCCACTTATCTTATGTGAGCACTCTCCTCACAGCCTCACTAAGGAAGCATCTATTTGGCTTGTTTTGGTTTTCTCAAGTCAACTTTTTTTAGTGTTAATTACACCCTCCCATACTGCCCTGTGAGTCCCTGTGGTTATGTATTACTGTACAGTGGCATTTACTGTTAACAAAATGCTCTGTGAAGGGAAAACTGGGAAATACCACATAAATGGTACTGAGCTTTACCTGTTTGGGGCTGTTTTCTCCACTGAATCACAAGCAATCATGCACTATTTTTTTTGTAAATGTCCTGCTCTTTTTACACCCACAGCATGAGGGAACTGTGCCACAGAGGGAACAAGGCGAAGTCTGAAACACAGGAAGAAAGTGTGGCTCTGACACTACTGTATTTCTAAGACAAGGATGAGTCAAATTCATTTCATGCACAACATCCAGTGGTTTTATTTATTAACTGCCAGGCTGAAACCTGCAGTGTCTCATGTACTGCTAGCTGATAGTCAGAAACAAGAAGAGTCAAAATCAATTCTTCAACCCCATCTCCTGGCCTCATCTGGGCAGTCCCATTTAGGACCAAGCTGAGGAAAACAGAGCTGCTGAAACTCAAAGTGTACTGAAAGAAGATGTGATTTTTTTGAGGGAGGCAGCAAAGCTTTTCCAATTCTAAAGGCTACTTGCTGGATCTCTATACTTTCAAGGTATAGTCAGTTACTTTCCCTTTGCTGTGGGGTAATCTTATCTGTGTGAGGAATTACTGCAGAGCAGCTCATTCAGAGCCCATTAGCAAATAACTTGCTTCACAGAAGGCAAGCCCATACATTTCCAGAGTGAAGGACTTCTAAAGAAAGACTTTCAGATAACAGGTAATCCAGCAAAGCATTAGAATTTACATATGACATATATAATGTATTCTATGAAAGTCTGGGCTTGAGCAAAAAGACCAGCATGTTCCACCAATACTGCTTTTTTGCTGCCAGCCACACTGGCAATAGTCTCACTGAAGGAAGAGTAAGCCTGAAATTAAATTTTCCACTATTGCAAGTGATGAGAAATGATTGCCAGAACATGGCCAAATAGCCAGAACAATCTCTACTGGCAAACCCAAATAAATGATGCAAAGCTGGCCAAGAGAGCTGCAATTAAATGTGCACCACCCTCCTCACATTCCTTTGTAATTAATTTTTATTTGCTCTTGCAAAAAGTAAAGATCTAGAAAGTAACCAACAGGCAGAATACCCACCTTGCGCCTATTAAAAGTATTTGTTCAGCACTGTGAAAATCCTAGAATGCACTTTTTTCACCACTTCCTTTTCAATTAAAACCTGACACTTGTATAATGAATTAGTTCTAGCAACTATCAAGTCTGATTCTAGTTCAGGTGACCAACTATTGCCAATGGTCTGAAAAAAATGATGACATAGAGGCTTACAGTGTAAACAGAAGAGAGCAAGTAGCCAGCACCGTTAAATCCTACTGTAGTTTTTGTCAGGGGTCACTACTTGATCAGTTAAAAAAATTGAGACCAAAACATTTTCAGATCTGAGGGGTGCTAAAATGTTTGGGGAAACTTGTGGGACAGTAGATGTGAACAGTGATGTGCATGTGATGTGGACATTTGCACTCACAGTCACTGAGAACACACACTCATACATGTTTATGAGTCTGCCAAGAACCACCAAGGAGTGCAGTGCAGCGACGGTCTTCAGAAGAAGCTCTGAACATACAGGCATTAAACAAGATGTACAAAACTTCCACTTTGGATGTGAATGAGTGATTTTATAAGAGTACTGGACTTAGGGCCAAAATCTGGAGTCTTTTCTGTTCCACATACATAATCTGAGTATTTCAAAAGGAATTAACAAGTGTAATTCTTGAACAGAAGGATACTCATCTGAGAAGACAGAAAGATAACATAACAGCTCAGCCATTCCTCTACCACCTTGTCCAAACACTGGACAAAGGAAATGTTGAGAAGAAAACACAAGATAAGGATGTCTAGTACACTCATCAGCCATTATAAACAACCTCAAAGTTTTGAAAATTAAAACACCTGCTAGAATATTCTAATTTATACTGGGATGGGACTGTGAAGATCACTCTCACAGTGCTCAAATTCTTCTTTTACACTGAACTTGACCATGATTAAAAGAATTTCACAATAAAACTTTAAGAAAGGTGTTTTGAGCTCAGTAATACCCAGACACATGAACCAAATGATAGCTAGGCCCTCTTTGCTTGTATGTAAATTTTTCAATATATCAAATGGGACAATTTACAACTATGCCATGTTTGTCAGTTATGTCCTAGAGACACCTGACAATTTAGTGCCAGATTACCACTTGGGATATCACAGTGACTGCATGTTTGAATGTGTTTCTTGTCTGTAAAACATCTTCCATGTCTCAGTAGATACAAGGGCATCTTCTTTAAAAAAGAAAGACAATTCACAATAATTGTTTATGGCAAATTTCAAGAAAACACACTACTCTTTTCTTTCACTCTTTCTCGTGTAAAAAAATATTTTTCTAGGGTGTGACCTTGCTTATTCAACTGATATAACTTCTCAGTCTTCTGCTGCTCTAGACAGAACATCCTGCAAGACAGAACCTAAAGTTATGTCAAAAGCATAAGTTATTAGGAAGAAACTATATGTTGAAACATGACACATTATTCCAGGAAATTGTTAAAGGGACAGCCAGCTTCAGATAGGTTTTGACTTCTCTGTTCCTGAGTACTCTTATGAAATAGTCCGCAAAACAGACGGTGATGGAAGATAAGCAAAATGCAATAACCTGATCACCTGCCAATAGAGATCTTTCCATTCCAGCTTTTGATGTACATTTGGCACTAGTGTATTTCCCATCAATAGGAAATGTCCCATCTATCTTTTAGGTATGTGCTCTTGTTGTCTAAAAGCCTAGATTTACAAATCAGCCACCCTTAATAAACCCATCAGTTCACAGTGATTATAAACAGCAGTTCTGAGAAATGCAGTCTGCCTCTAAAAATGAATCATGATTGTCAAGTTTACAGATAATTTAAGCTTCAGCTTGGGAAAGCTGAATACTGAGAGAAAGCAAAAGGAGAATCCAAGCTTTCCCAAACAATTCAACAAATGTATAGACAATATTTTCATAAGAGGAGGGAAACCACTACAGGTCCACACAAGGAAGTAAATTGAGCCCCTCATCTGGTCTCCATCTGCTCTAGTGAAGCAGAGCAAAAGCATAACCAGCATCACCTGGGATGAAAAATATGGGAAACAGAGAGTTTTGTATTGCCTGACTGGCCATGGTGACAGAGCAATTTTCCTATCCACAGCTGCAGATTCTGGTGTGACAGGGAGCAAACTTCACATCTTAACTCTCCACCTATGAAGATGACAGTATGTTACTTCTCCTAAGCTGTCTCTGATTTCTTTGTCAACATAAGAAGATAAATTAGGAGATATTATTCTTCCTGCACGTGTAATTTTAGGCACCAAGAGGCACATCTTAGGCACACTGGTATCACAGCATAACTGTGATAGACTGGATAAATAACACCTCTATGTAGCCACTCTTGATATATCATAGATGAGAAGGGAGGTTGACCAAACTGTCATCTTTCTTGATGACAGAGAGAGTATAAATAGAGGGTAACTGGCTAGTCATTAAAATCCTCCTTCTCTTTCATTTTTCTCCTTCTTGGAAACAGTGAAGAAACAGCATTTGGCAGTTACTGTGATATCTCAGTGTCCAAAATTATGAAAACACACACAGGATGGTGGGTGTATGGACAGTGAGTAACCCAGGGCAATTACCAGGCATTGACACACAGGTAAAAGATGGTAATTAATGCATGCCCCTCTTTTCAGTTCTCACCCTTGCAGCCATGTCTGACCTCCAGGCAACAAGCACTGTTTCTGCAGCTTCAGTTTGATTTTTGATGTGCCTGTCCAACAACCCATACCCCATTCTGCCAGGGTCCTTTCATCAGCACTAACCAGCTTCCAAGTGATGGCATTTAGTGCCCCCTTTGCAGAAGTGAAGCCAGTGGCTTTGATGTCAGAGCTCTAGCTTTTTCTTCTCATCATCTCCAGCACCCAGCAGGCTATGGCTGTCAGAAGCAGCCTAGCAATCTCAGACATGTGCTGACTGCTTAAATCCTCCTGTATTTGCATGAGGAAGAGGGATATGTCAGCTCTTACACTGATTCAGGCATCACAGTGTTTTTGTACCTTCAATGCAGAGTCTGAATAGAAAATATTATGAACTGTTACCACCCAGTGGAATTAAACTGTCACTTAACACTTTTTCAAGTTCATTGTATCAATCCTACATTGTTGTTCCATCAATTTGTCAAGGAAGCCTATGCAATGAACAAGTTTTATATGCAGGCTGAATAGCTTAACATACAACAGAAAATCATTTGTATTTATCAAAACAAAGGGCAAACCCAGGCTGAGTGATCCAGACACATGGGAAAACTTCACAAATTAAGTATTATTGATTTTTGTGGTTTTATTGTTAGGGGCTACATATCCTGGCTTCACAGGGTATTTTGGGAGCAAGTTTAAAATGGACAGAAATAAAGACACAGGTATTCAAGTGTTTTTAAGACTACATCTTTGCTATTCCCTCAAGACATAAAAATGCATTCTTTTCTCCGGACTTGGACAATACATACAGGTTAACATATTTTGAATTAGAAACATTTATCTGTAGGTTAGTGAATAAATAACTCCTACAAATTGAGTTGGTTTTGGACTCCACCTTACTCCTGCCAATACCACGGCTGCTACATCAAAGGGCCGTAACAACTGAGGATGTCTTTTTTAGCTACAAAAATGCATCACACAAAGAGGTTCTGGGGATAAACACTGCCACACCTTCACTGCAGCAGCTTTCTGGAGTTCTGTAAGAGAGTGTAACTGTCCAGAGCAGACAACTACCTGTCTTTCTACTGCAAATGTATGTAACAATTAATATACAGCTGTGCTCTGACACCCAGCCCAGCTTTCAGTCACTGTCAGCACAATGACAAAAGGCTCAATAGGATTGATCTCCTAAGATGCAGAGGATTCCAAAACATGCACAACTGCAAAACTGAAATAACTAAACAAAACAATGTACCTCCTTTGTGGAAAGGCAAAATAGTGTAAGTATTGAAGAGCACTTGGTAACACAATACCTCCATCTAAGCCAGGAAGCTGTTCAGAATCCAGGTGGCCAGAACAGGATTCCTTCAGTGTGAATTTAGGTACATATGTTCCAGGTGTATGCTTCACAAATCCTTAACTGCAATTGATAGTAACACTATCATTATTAAATATTACTGAGGAAAAAAATAAATGTCCTGGCAAAAATAATCACCATAAATACCAACTAACATATTGGGATTTTCCCCTTTGCACTACAATCTTGTGACGACTGCCAGGCTACCAACAAAAATAAAGCTTACACAACCACACTGTCCCTGTGGGTTTTATCTGTTTCCTGCTGCCCAGTCTTTCCACCTATTCACAGATTTCAAGCCAGACACAATTAGGGGATCAACATTCAAAAGACACTGAAGCCCCAGTTACGGAGTGAGAGTGAAGACCCCCCAGAGGTCCCTGAGTGAGGCTGCAGTGGGAGTTCAAGCTTTATTTGGTTTGCAAGGGTGCCACCGTGTGACACAAACCCGTTACCAGGAAAGGTGACAGGAATGCCCTCCTCAAAGCACTCCAGCAACTCACTTGAAGAGATGGTGACTGCTGTGAGGCCCTTCTGCCCTAAACATTGAACCCATTACCGTATAGTTCAGAAGATCCTCCCCAGGTTCCCCTTGGAAAGGGTTATTAGGAACCCCCTTCAGCAGACCACCAGGGAAAAGACACCTGCAAATGGGACAGGAACAAAAGCAAGAAGAAAAGCAACAGCTAATCCTGGAAATGGCAGAAGGCTTCCTACTAAAGTGCTCTGGTATTACAGTGAGACAGTTTTTGTATGTTTTTGCCCAACACAGCTGTGAAGGTTCCTCTGGCACTTTTATGTCAATAGAAATAGTATTTCCTGACAGTTTCCAACATGGGACGCTGCAAAATGCCTGTTCTAAGTCCTCCTAAAATGTCAGGTGAGCAATTCTGATCTGTTTTCCACTACCTGACCTAAATTCTGTGATATAAATAGCAACCAGGTGTTAATTAATTCCCATATGCATGCGTGTATGTGGATGACATGTGTTTATATACACGTGTGCTTTTCAGGACAAATCTTTTCTCAGTTACCACAGCAAAAGTAGGTCTTACACAGATAAGGACCAGATGCTTAATTAATGAGAGGGCTTTCTGCCTCAAAGGAAGTGTACTAAACCATATATACTTGAGATGCAGCCTCTGCCATTGTATGCAGCCCAGAACCCTCTGCACACTTGGCATGAATTTGCAACAGAAGCCTCCACATTCTGTGTGACTGGAGACCATGGTCTGCTCCCAGTCACACTTTGCCCTTCAGCAGTCTGTGCTGCTCATGGCAAGTAGGCCAAGTACTGATCATTAGTGACTTACACAGACAAGTGACTTCAGGGCCAGGGCAACACCTCAGCTTGTGCCTGCAGAAGGAGCCGTGCTGCCAGCACACACATCAGCAGCCAGAAGACGACGAGAGCCTGCCCGGGAATACCTGCCCACCGCAGAACACTTACCTGAGGCATATCAGTGACCAGCTGAGGGTAGACTTATATTAGCAATTTAATCCAAAGTGAGCTTCTGGAGTGAACTTCCTAAAGATGTCCACCTGCTGTGCTCTGGCTCATGCTAGGGAGCTGCATTACACTTGGATTAAGCTCTACCAAGAGTGTACTCCAGAAGCACATCTAGGGCTCTCCACATAGTAACCAGCACAGTGGGGACTTAGCAGGTCCAGCTATCTCTGTTGTGCTGATTATTCATGTATTACATAGCCTGAATCCAGTCTCATGAAAACTCAGTACATGGATGAGTACATTACAGGATGGTGTACCAGCAGCACATGGCATCACAGCCATAGCCAAGAACTAGGATATGAAGATACTACATGGAGATTCTGTATACCACGTATTTGTCATGAACAGAGTCTCAGAACAGTTAAAGTTGGAAAGGACCTCTGAAGAGCCTCTAGTCCACTCCCATAGCCCCAGCTACACATTATGTACGTGTTGTCACTTTCTCAGTTAAGGAAGCCATGGTCCTAGGCAGTTGGTGGTTTGTAAAACTCACAAACGCTAGCCCTAATTTTTGTACTCATAAATAATGCTAATCTTATTTTTCCTTGCCTTGAGAAACAGCCTTTGAGACTGTATGGGCTGAACCTGGGATAAAAAGGGTACCTGTGTCTGCCTGTGTGCTAGCCTGGCAGATCCATACTAGTGCTCTCCTGCACTCAAGATAATTAGCTGGACTAAGAGGCTGTCATTAGCTTGGATACATTACTGGACTAATACAGTTACACCACTTTCAGGATCTAAACTGGTCCCTGGTCACGTTGCTCCTCCAGATTGGAAACATGTACAAGAAGTGTTTGCCAACCTCTCTAAGAGGGTGCTGCATCAGACACACCTGTCCAAAGGAGTAGGAATGAGCAGGTTTGTTCCCTGCAGCTGCCAGCCAGCCTTTGTGAATGACGTGTAGTGTCAGAAGCTTAGCAGGGCACGTGACTTGCTTAGAGGTGATCTCTGTGGTTGTCCCTGCGAGAGAGACAATCTCCAAGAGCCAAACTTCGTTCAGCTGCTGCATAAATGACAGTACAGAAAGTACAACGAACAGTTGGAAAGGCAAACACCAGGGGCTCCTGCCTCAAGGGAGATGAAGTCCACCATCTGGAAACCACATGGTATGGCTTGAGGAGGCCACAAGTCAATCAGAAATGCAGTCATTCCCAGATGTGAAGCACAAATCTGGCAGTAGAGCTAAGTGATACTAACTTGAAAGTGACACAGAGATGCGAACTAGCAGGTGATGTAACTCCTCTTAGACCCATTTACCTGTTTTCCCTGGGATAAATGAATGCATTAACACTTTTGACAAGTAACAGTTTGAATGCAGGTTTTGCTTTTAACCCTTGTAAATTGTAGTACCTTGTAGTACCAAACTGATCATTTTCTCACTCACACAGATTTTACACTTGGACACATCTCTGATTATTGTCAATATGCCAAAGAGCTGATAGATTACATTTAAGCTTGCTCCAAAATACCTACTTCAGAGGTGCTGTCCATTATCCTCTTATTAGGGATGCAGTTGATAGTGAGCTATCAGAGAATAAGAAAAAACTCAATTGATGGATGGGGCTCAAGGACCTTGACTTTGGGAGTGGCAGTAGCATCCTGCTCACTGAACATTCAGGCAGGCAGCCTCTATGCCTCCATACAGTTACCAGTACTAAAAACCAACACTGCAAAACTGCAGTTGTGAAAATCAACACAAAATATACTTGCAGGGTGTGAGATTGACAGAAAGAAAAACCAAAAAAGGCTCAAAACTTCCAGGAAATTTTGGAAGCAACACGACTGATCCAGCTGAAGATAGAATCAGATACGCCTTTTCATGCAGCCTGCAGAAAAGGAGGATGAGGGGGGACTTTATTGCTCTCTACGACTCTCTAAGAGGAGATTGTTGGCACTTTGAAAAACACAAAAAAAGACAAATATTGTCTTAGTCTACTCAAAACATTTCCTTAATAAACAGTGAAATATTTTCCTTTGTATTGGAGGCCTCACCATTTTAGTGTTCTTAACTGAAGCAGAAACTAAGAATTTATTTTTGAAAAGTAAAAATTAAATTGTTTTTGTTTTTGAAATCTCATTCTGTCTTCTTTTCTTTAAAATGCTTCAATGAATTTGATTTCTCAGATGCAGCAGTGAACCTGAAATACTGCATTTTCTTGAATTCCACGCTGCTCTCCTAAAGATGCCTGTAATTAGCAGGAGTATTCCTTAATTCTTTTATGTCTTGGTCCTTTTTTAGTTCTCCCTTGTAAAGATCCCAAATTTAGAATTGCTTACATGTGATCAAAGATGCTGAAGATAAAAGTTAGAAAATATGATGAGCTTTGAACTTAGTCTGTTTTCTTTCCTAAGGACTGAAATGTAGTTAATTGTCTTAAAACTTTAAGCACACTGAGAGCCTTTAAATTAATACAGAAGTAGGATTAAGTATATAAAAGAACACTTATTTTATTGCTTGTATGCCTCTGGTAATAGCATTTTAAAGTAACGAGCTGGAGGCTAAAATTGGGCGAAACATTGTATTGAGTTGGTGAAAGAGGAGTTTCATTAGTGGATGGACAATTACAGAGATGATGGATTTGACAGATCCAGCCAGTGCTTTCAAGAAATCATTAATAGCTCTAAATAGCAGGCATTGTAACACATTCTGCCAGCCAAGGGAATTAGATCCCACAGAAAATGGAAAGGTATTACACGAGAAGGTACTGAAGATGAAGGGCCCCTTGCTAGCACTGTGCCTTCACCCACACCCCTCACACACACACACTGCTCTGGCAGGGAGACAACTCTGTAAGACACAGCCCAACACTGCAGGCTCTTGCTAGCGTGGGATCCGTGTCCACACACAGTCCCAGCGTTCCCACTTTCACCTGTACCATGAAGGAACCCACATGCCAACCACACTGCCTCTGAAAGAGCTTTAATGTTACTCTTTTTCAACTGAAAAACTGTGGCCCTTTAAACACACAAATTTACAGTTTTTAGTGGTCTTCGTTGGGGCAGCCCATAGATCAAGGGGAAATGAAGAAGAGAAAATTATATGAAACAATTTGCTAGTACAGCGATGCAGTACTGCTCTGTATGCTGACTTCTCAGAGAACTGTATACAGACATCTACCTGTATATCTATGAAGAAGGCTGAACACACACATTTATCTCACAGAAACCTATGGTAAGATAAGGTTTTTGAAAACTTTAGTCATTGTTTAAGGAAACACCATCTCCCTTCAGGCTTCATATATCTAATCCAATAACACAATCCGTTCTTTCCAAAAAGCTCAAAATAAATAAGCACCTGTAGACTTTATAGGAAACATATTAATCCTTGAGTGTCTATAAAATTATCTGAATATGTATAAAACTGGAGTTACTGTCTAGGTGCTAACTTTTTTTTGGAAAGGGTATCTCAAGGCCAGAGTGAGGGTTGGAGCCATGAGAACTACTGTGTCGTTTAAGGATCATGAGTTGTCTTCTGTAAAGCCTAATTGTCTTTTACTGAAATTGATGAGAGATTTGCAATTGACAACAGTGAAATGAGGTTAGAGCCACAGCTGATATGACTAATTACTAAGCTACATTCACTCCATCTGTCCCACGAAACAGAAAAAGCATAGGGTAAAACATCTCCATCCTATGCTGGGGCTCATCAAATCCTCCATAAAAACAACAGTGAGCGCACTTGGAAGATTTCATCCTCCGAAGTATCTAAATATTTGTGCCAGAATAATTCCTCAAGTTTTTATGCAGAGGAATTTTGTGGGTGAATTACAGAAAAATAACTCAGATGACAAGAAACGTGTGGGTGTGCTTGTTGTATATATTGTGGCAGATCCTGAAAACCCACTCTCCTATGTAGGTGCCTGAACCCTACGATGAAATGCCAAGTTAGTTTTCCTGACTCACCTAGGTGTGTTATGTTGTCTCCAGGCCAGGTGCATAACATATGCTGGCAATCTCCCTTTCAGGCTTTGTCTTGACAATGCAGCAAATGGTTTACGACTCCTGCTCCAAGATCCAAAACCATCACAGCTGCATGACTAAAATAATAATCCTGTGCAGTAAATTAATTCTTAATGTTCAAATTTGTTAAAAAAATGTTGACAGGTTAACTTGTATTCACAGAGCTTTATGCCAGTAAGGTATTAATTATTTGTGCCTCCTGTGTTAATTTATGTTGACTAATAACCACCCATCTACATCTAATATAAAACCTATATGGGTTCCACAGCTATGGCAAATTTTGGAGAAATCAAATCATATGCTCTCTGGTGCGAACCAAACTTTTATTGTTTGGTGATCTGGTAGCACAAACAGCACTCCTGAGAGTGGGACTGCAGTTTCAGAGACAGTGCAACTTGTGATGAAGATAGGAGTATCTACAGAAGAATGTGGAAACAACCAAGTTTGGGGAGAAAGAATGTACCTCAGCTGAGGATTACTTGTTTGTTTCCTCCTAAGTAAGATATCAATAGAGTCAAATACCAAGGCGGTGATCTCCGTACCTGCCATGCAGAACAGGTGCGCTGCATTTCTGCCATTTCTTATTACATGAACACCATTTATATTGTATTCCATTACATCTTATATATATTATAATATTTATATATATAAAATAATATTTTATAATAATATAATTAATATTAATCTAATAATATCATATTATATATAATATAATATTTATTATAGAACTGAGAAGCACTATTTCACTAATCAAACCACGACACTAAGCAATGTCCCAGACTTCTGTCTATTCAAACATAGCAATGTTTCACACTTCACTGATTTATTTTGCAGCAGGGTATGTACACACACACACACACACACACACACACACACACACACACACACACAGATGTGCCCATTAGCTGTGCACCACAAATCTGAATGAGTGACATCTCTGTGCTTTTCATAAATCTTCCCTGGGACCACTCTCCAGAACTGAGATCAAAGGAAGTGGAAGAGCCCACATCAGTATTATTAACCCCTGCAAAATACGGTGATGACACCCAAAGTGCCCACTGGGAATGACCACTGGCCCCTGCTGACTCCCTAACTATGCCCATGGAGCGGGAGAGGGCTGTCCAGGCAAAGGCACGGGGCTGCCCTGAGGCTGACCTGCACACAGAGGGCTGAGCTCCCAGCTCAGGCACCTGCTCTGCCTCTGTTTAAGTTGTTTCTATAGATGCAGTGATAGTGTCTCCTAGTGGCTATATTCCTGAAGGAGCGGACCCTAATCCAAACTTCACACCTGAAACTCCTCCTCTTTAGAGGCATACAAAATATAAACACATCTCTAGATCTTTTGAGTATCTACATCAGCACTCTGGAAGGGTTTTTTAAAAAAAAATACAAAACCAGAAAAACAGCAGCAAGGTACTCTATTCTTTCCCTTTTGTAAGACTAGAGAGTGAGATAAGAGCCACAATAAAACCGTGTGGAAGCAAGGACTTTGCTCAGAGGTCTGAAGGTAAGCATGGGCATCAACCAACCAGAGTCAATCTCATGTAACCCTGTTACAAAGGCAAAAGAAATGTTGAAATGTTCTGCTTTGATAAATCTCCATAGATCAACCCACCACATACTGAGCCCTACACCAGACACCACATTCTGTGGGTATGGACTCATGTTCTGGGATCTTTGAACCATGCTAAGCACTCCTGAAAGGCGATGCCAGCACAGATCAGAAAGCCAGGTCTCCCAGCAGCATCCCACCTGTAGTCATGGCCAGCAGAGGACATTTAAGCAGAACACAAGAACAAGAAACCTTGAACTGTATCCATACCTGGTGCCAGCCCTTCCTCCTTGAACAGGCTATTTTCCATTTTCAGCACCAGCTAAACACCAAAAACCCATCTTAGTAATGAGATCTGTATCAGGGGGATACTGTGAAAGAAAGACTAAACCTTCAATATACAGTGTAAACCAAAACCCCACTAGCTGGAGCTACAGTAAGATAGACCCAGAGGGCACATGGGTCTGATTTTGCCATGTGTTGAATGTTTTTGTTGAACGTTTCCTTCTCATTTCTTCCAACTGAAGTTTCCCATTGTTGACCATCCTCTTGGAACAGAAAGATTTGTGCAGCAAATTTCCATACGTGGATAAGCTTAATCAAGTAAGATATTGAAAGAAAAAGAAAAGAATGACTGGAAAGGCACAGGCAAGGAAATCTTTCCTACCAAATCCTGTCTGCAAGTGACGACTAACTCTTAACAATGGAGCACAGATTTACCTTCCTCTGTATATCAGGGCCTTTTGTTGTTCATTAAACATCCTGTCACACACATGACATCCTCACATTGAAGATTTTACATAAGCTTCCCTGTTAGAAAAGTAGCAAGTCACTACAAAAATGGCTGTAGTTGAAGCAGCAGTTTTAACACCACAAAATAAAACTTTTATATACTTTTGATCTCAACTAACATATCTAGCAGAACATCTCACGAGCAACTAGACGTAAATATGGAGTGTATCCCTTTGTTCCCACCTCCAGCAGACCCTTCTCCATGTACCTGTGCGTGCCCGAGGTAGTGCCCATTACTGCAAGCAGAGCAGTGTTTCTGACACCATTCTTATATTGTGCCAGTGCTGATGGAAAGCATTTCTTGAACAAGGTCCAGTCAATACTCACTTTCCCTGATGATCCTTTTGGTGCCTCGGTTTGCTGACCTTTACATCAGAGAGAAAGCTAACCTCTACCCTCAGCTTTTCACTTGAGTGGAGAGAAAGATGAGAATTCAGTTTTGGAAGAAGTTTTTACTGGTAAACACAGATTGACAATTGAAATGCTTCCCACTCAACTTCTTTTTCCACACCTCCTTCAGCTGTCACAGACCGCTAACTGAATCATACCAAACAATAATTTTAGTTTGACTTAGTCTAGGTAAATTTCCTACAAGGCTTGAAAACAAGGCCTAAACTTCTAGTTTCTTTTCTCACCCTGACAATTTAGCTCTGTTCCATATGAAAAACAAAAGCATGCATCTACTGAAGCCTTTCTGGTTTTGGTACTCTGATCTTTTGTAGCCTGCCTATTCAGTCAAATTCCTTTGAAAGCACCTCTCCTTCTACACACATTTAAAACCTCCTTTTGTCCAAACTTGACAGATCTCTCTAATACAGCTGCCTTTTATTAAACTCCTGTACAATTGGTCCCACCTTCCACCACTGGTCCAAAACAAGCACAGACCTCTGTGGCCACCTCATGTGGGAATACAAACAGCAGATGACTGTACCATCCAGGGGAGAGTGATAGTTGGGATAGTCCAAGGATACAGAAGGGAAAGATCTGCAACCCTAGACTGGTCCTTCCACCTCTGAACTTCTTCCTCATGATCATTTGTTGACAGTATCTAGTTAAATAGAGAAAATGCTACATAGGGCAGATTAAACTGCTGGGCTGCCACCAAAACAAAAATGTACAAATTCAGAGCAGAAATTCCCTGCAAAGGTAAGGCAATAGCAAATGATAAATTAATGAGTTCGGTCACAGTCCTGTGAAAAGCCAGAGCCCTATGTATTTCTCCTCTGTTAGACTGAGGGATTGTCTTTTTTCCAAAGCAACCCAAACCAATACTTTCTAACCTTCCATTCCTCCTAAATCAACTGCTTGGGGGCCACTGCACAGACAGCCAGTTTCTTCTTCTTACCAGGTAATGGGACACTTGTGTGCACGCCCTCCCAGACATGTGTTGGGTTATTTAAATCAGCTCAGCAAGTCTTTTAGCCTGAGAGACACAAAGGCAATATAAACAGAGCTTTCTTTTGCACTCTGTCCTTAGAGAGTCCTATCCTGAGCAGATCATGCTGATACAACATGACAACATCCAGGGATAAAGGGGAGGCTCACACTAAACACAGTCTAATACTAGGTAGTGTTATAAGAGGGCAAGCAGAGATCAACGAAATCTTTTATTTCCTACTACCAGCAAGTCTGTAAACTGAACAAGCCCCCTACCTCATCAGAGAGCCACGAAGCGGGAGACTCCTGCAATCCTGGCATGGGTAGGGACAACCGTTTCCTTCCAAGGGACACTACCAGAGCTGAACTGTGTTTGCTTTTCTCTAAAGCCTCTTGTAGAACCCTTTGCCCTTCCCAGCATTTCTCTTGCTAGAACTTTAACGCATTTGGCACAGAACTGAAAAATTGCACAACTCCTCAAGAAGTTGGATTTGTTTGTTGCCTTTTGAAGAGATGGCTGGGGGGGACAGGTTTTCGATTATTTTTTAAATTATAATATTAATTAGTATTGCTATTATTATTATTATTTTTATTAACACTACTATTATATTTAGGAAGAAGCTTCCCCCTCCCTTTTGAGTGAAGCATTCACTTGTACTCCTCTTTCAGGCAGGTGGTTTAAGCTTGATCTGCCCTCCAGGGGTTAAATAAAGAAGTGATGGGAAGGAAAACCCAAGACCTTTTCAGTGGCTCATATTTGAAATTTTTTCCCTCGCTGTCTTCTATATGTGGATCGTCTGCTTCTCGTTTCCTCTCGCTCCCTAATTATTCTGTTAGGGAATGGCGAGGGGCAAGGATTAACAATGAAGCAGATGACAGGAAACTGTTACCAAAAGAACAATGCCGGGCATCTCCCCCATCCTCCCGTTCCTCCCACCCAAGAGATGGTCCCCCTCACCCTTCTGTCGATGCCATGGCTCCGAAAAACCCCCTGTCTTCTCAAGGGTCCAAGGGATTAATTTGGACAGCAGGGCGCGAAGGAGGTTGGCTCTTTGGTATAACCCTCGCTCACGTCTGGGAAGGAGCACGCAATTCCTTGTAATCCTGGGGACTCCGCAGGGCGAGGATCCGGCAGCTCCGCTCCTCGGCTCTCCCCCACCCCGCCGTCCCAGAGCAGGCTCTCGGTGCCCCGGGGACCGGCGCTGCTGCGCCGCGGCCGCCCAGCAGTGGCCGGCGGGGCGAGGAGGCGCTGGCACCTGGGCTGCGATCCCCGGCGCCCTCCCCTCGCCGCGGGGAGCGTGTGCGTGTGTGCGCGGCTGTGTGCGAGAGCTGGGGGGCGACTTCACATCGGCGCGGCGCTGGCTGAGGCTGGATTGGAAGGTTTAGCCCTCGAGCCGTGGATTTGCAGTCAATCCCTCTCTATTTTAGGCACGGGCTGACATCACGAGCCGTTGTTACTCCTATAAATCCCCCCCAACAGCTCCTTGGCAGCGGCGGGGGGGGGCGGCGAGCCCCTCGCAGGGGGAGGGCCGGGCGCCGCCGACCGCCACCGCCTCCCGGGGCAGGCTCGGGACTCGGGGAGCGGGCCGGGAGCCGCGGGAAGGCGCGATCCCGCAGACACACACGGACAGCCCGGCTCGGGCCGGCCCTCTGCCGCCGCGCTCCCGCACGTGCCCCGGCGAGCGGCCCGGCGCTGGGGCGGCAGCGGCGTCCCGCCGCCCGGCGCTCGGGGCTGAGCCCCCGCAGCCGCGGCACCTGCCCCGCCGCGCCGAGGCGGCGGCAGCCTCCCGGGGGGCCCGGCCGGGCCCGGCCCGCCCGGGCCGCTGTCCGCGCCGAGCTGTCCCACCGGGCCGGCCGGGGCTCGCTGCCCCCCGGCCGCAGAGGACGCGCAGGGCGCGGCGCGGGGCCGTGCTGCCCCCTGCCGGGCGGGGGGCGCCGCGGCGCCCGGGCCCCCCCTGCCGCCGGCGGCCCCGCAGGCCCGGCCCGGCCCGGCCCTGGCCCGGGATGGGCCGCCGGCCCGCCTGTGGCCGCAGCCCCTCCCCACGCCTCGCCCTCCCCGCGCCCCTACCTGTGCCGCCCCGCCCCGCCACGGCCGTGGGTCGGCGGACCCGGGCCCGGGGTTCGCCCGAGGCATTTTTGCAGCATAGGGGCGGAATTTTCTGTCCTGTTCTGTACCCGCACTCACGTGCCGGCGCACAGAACGCTCGTGTCACGCCCAGACACTGCCACACACCTTCGGTCCCGTTTCCCTCAGCTGGGACTCTGCCCGCCAGCCTCAGTGCTGTCTCTCCATCCGAGTCTGACCAACCTGATGTCCCGTTTCACAGGGAACAAACATTTCTGACACAGCTCGTTCCCTCCGCACCGAGGAGGTGGCACAGAAAGCCATCAGCCGTGCGGAAGCCCCTGACACGATAAGGAGCTGGGAGGCTGCATGGATTGCACAGCTGAGCAAAGCCTGCCTGACCCTCCGCACCACTCCCACTCCCCCAGGATGCTTTTCCTGCAACCAAGCCAATTCCATTTACTTGCCCTTAAAAAATAGCAGGATGCAGCCT
The DNA here is from genome assembly GCF_049639895.1 of Pseudopodoces humilis. Classification (NCBI taxonomy): domain Eukaryota; kingdom Metazoa; phylum Chordata; class Aves; order Passeriformes; family Paridae; genus Pseudopodoces; species Pseudopodoces humilis. The sequence goes on from NC_142206.1 coordinate 19,455,392, forward strand.
ATCACGCAATCCCCAGTCCTAATCAAATACACATTTTTTTTATTATTATTTTTTTTATTTTGTAATCTTACCATGGACGTAGGCTTTCAATGGAAACAATTTACAAGGGCAATTCTATGAGAGTAAGGGTGTCTGAAAAGGGATTGTACTTCACTATGTCCATTTCCTTTCAGTGTTGTTTCTCAGCTAAGCACCGTGGCTTTTGGAAGTAATTTAATGCAGCCCCAAAAACATACAAAGGAAAAACATACACTCGTTGGAGTAAATAAGAATGCAGAGAGTGTTTTGCTCTCCTCTTTCCATAGCAATATCCTTATGGCCTTTCCAGAATGCACAGCTCTTTTTCCTTGGAGGGAAAATGAGCTGCTATCCATGTTGTGCTATTTCACACCCTTTCTCCAACAGATGGCACAGATCCTCACCTGTTTGGAAAGAGACGTTTGAAATAGTTCTACATCTTAAAAATAGAGCCAAGCTATCAAAGAGATTACCAATTCCAGGTCACACGTTGCTTTTTTTTCCAAACATTTATCTCTATTTTTCCTCATTATTGGCATTAGATGCTAACCCCTGCATAGTTCTGCTCACTCTGTAAACGGGAAACTGCTGTGGGTAAGCCCCACAGAAAAGATGGACAAGCTGGTTTGTAATTCCTGGAAATACTTGATGTAGTACAGGTGCTTGGATATGTTGATATGACTGCTCACTTGCACATGTGAATACCTATGTCATACAACCAGAGAAATAAAACATTATGTGGCCACTTAGAGATAGCAGATTTGAATCTAGCATTCAAACATGATTGAGGTCCAGAAATAGAAGCAAATGCTGCAACCTCATCCTCCTCCTGTAAAAGACTGCTAAAATCTGAATCCTGGGGTTGAGGTGTCTGGCTATTTTCTTGCTTCTGCTTTCTTTGAAGAGCATCGCAGCTGTAAAAAGAAGGGGTTGAATAGTGCTGTGCATGCACAGCTATAGCAACCTCCTGAGATTTTAATTCCATGAATTCCTACAAGTTTCTCTTCAAGAATGTACTTTTGTGTGATATACAGCTAGTGAACAGCTATATTGTTGCTGTCCAAGCCCAGAAACTTTCAGCTGATTTGAAGCCAAATGGGGATGGGATTCAACACTGAGGAGCAGTTAGAGGACCAGTAAATACTAAAATACAGATGATCTTCAGTAAAAGAGGAAGAGTGAGATCTAAGTCTGGAATTAAAACAGACTTTTGCATATCTGTTTGGACTGGACAAATCCTAAAGGGAGGAAAAAGCATTTAGGACCTCATGTCTCTCAGTGGTAGCAGTGGAGAGCAATAATGCTATAGAAAGCAATGCAGTCATGGTGTCATAACTCAGAAGACAACCAGCTCACAGGTCTTCATAATTTCTGTTTACCATTAAATAATACAATAATTATTTAGAGTGTAGAAACTCTTGTTTAATGTAACCATGAAAGAGCTTTCTCATTTCATTCTTTGTCAATAGTGTTAGGAAGAAACACATGTTGACTTTCTGCAAGTTTGTGCTTCTCCAAAACTGACACCTAATTTTCTCTAACCCATTCTGTCAGCAGGGGAGTACCACACATTCATTGGCATGTGTTCCTCCCGGCAGAGGAATGAAACACATCATGTTTTTCACATTTAATTCAGGATTTTTTTGCTGTTGTTGCCATGCATTTTGTCAGCCAAGCATAATCTCCTGGCAGGAGAAGACAAACAAGATAAAGAGAAGCAATATACTTTGATTGTAGCCCTTAAACTTTTTGATTTAACCAACATCATGTGGTCCTATTGCCAATGAAAACAAGAAAAGTGCAAAAGCATAACACAGTAAGTATTTCTGCCAAGAAAATAAAAAAGAAATTACATGGAATGATGTCCAATACTAATTGTCCTTTTAGCAGCAGTTTTCAAATTCAAAAGTGGGTAGAAACTACTGAATGCTAAGAAACTCTTAATGAGATTTTACAGCATCAGAGAATCAGAGCTGAAAACAGACTTGCTAACTTCAAGTTGCTGTGGCCATGCAATAGGCAGAACACAGCTTCAGGATCTGAGTCCTTCTTGGTAAGAGCACTAAATCTTTTCATCAGATTCCCTGCCTTCACGTCCTGCTACTGCTGTAAGCTGGTTTGGGCACTGTAATAATTTGAAGGTCCTGAAAACTCCAGGGGGTCATATACAATTTACTAAGAAATCATTGATGGAAGACAGTCATTATTGTCTCTTCTCCCCAACTTTTATACGATTAATCCCTAATCTTTAGCCATGACTGAATAGAGAATAGAGAATGATTTAGTGAAAGAACAGTGACTAAGGACCATGAGGACACCCAAATGTCTCCCTGGACAACATGCCCAGTGAGAGAATCTTACCCTCTGATGTCAAACAGTACAGCCTCAGTTCAAGAAAAGTGCCTGCTGCAGGTTATTATTTATTCTTCACCCTGAAGAGCTACAGAGGAGTAGTTTTACCACAAATGCATGGGAACTAATGGGAACTGAAAGTTTTCCTGAGGTTTTCATAGTTCTTTTAAATAACCTACTTGGAAAAAAACATATTTAAAATACGTTTCGTGTTTTCATCTATTTAGAATACAAGGTGAAATGGAACTCTTCTTACATTTCATTGTAGTGGTTCATGTACAATAGCAGCACTGGGTGTATTAAGAAGAAAAAATCATGATACTTATATATATAAATAGTCCTTGAATTTTGTACTGATTCTGCCTTTTAGTGTTCCTGAAGAGTCCCAAGTGAGAGTGACATGCAAAGAGACAAGGGCAGTAGAGAGTTCCGAGAGTGTGACACAGATATAGCAACAATGGATCTAAATAATGTCAGACATGAGTATGTAGGTTAAAAAAACAAACCATGGTTTATTTAAATGTGTAAAGTACTTGGGAGGGAAGAAGATTACATTGTACTGTGGCAATACAGACAGCACATACCACAACAAGCTCATCTGCTGTAGTGAATTCAGGCTACTCTTTCCAGACTCATAATCCACTCAATCACACAGATTTTTGGGAGAGGCTCATCATCAATTTCTCCAGGGAACTCCACACTACAGATTAATTTCAGACAGAATTCACTGTCCTGCTTCTGTATGTCAGATTCAGGAGCAGAGCATCGTCTTCCCACCAGGGGAGACAGAGAAAATATGACAAAACTTCTCATGCACTAAGACCCTCTGCCATGGGTTAAGGAAAAGTAGCCTGATGAAATATCTGATCCTAGGACAAATTACCAGGCTGTCTGCCTTAACCTTATCCCAGATGTGTCTCATCACTGGGATGAGAAGCCTAAAGTAGCAGAGACTGAGAAAGATATTATATTACAAAATGCCATTTCCAGACTCAGATTTTTATTTCATGTTCTTCTCAATCCAGTCTTTGAAAGGAAGAGCTTTGGTGTAGCCACTGTAGAGTTCTAGGCTGCAAGTTTTATCATAACCCCAGCTCACTAATCCCATCAGGTGCCACCTTAGCTCAGGAGATGCTTTTCCTGGCAAAGTTATGGCTGCAATCCCACCAGTCTCAGCAGGGCAGATATTAGAAAAGGCTGTGTGGTCTTGTTTGGCACAGAACATACTGTCAGTGATGCTGACTTGTATCCCATTATCCTCATACTGTTGCTCACACAACAGTGAATCCACCATCTGAACAACTCCCATGCGGATAGTGTCATTCTTGTATCCAGGATCTTTAATGTCAGCCAATACCTTCCAGCCAGTAACCATTATCTTCAAATCCTCTGTGGATGAAGTCAAGTCATGAGAAGATGACAAGCAAATGGGTTGAACACGACTGCTGATCCTGGCTTTGTCCAAGAGTTTTATGACAGCTATATCAGAATCAAGTAAAATAGGGTCATAATTGGGATGCACTATGATGGCAGAAATCTGGAGAGGAAACAGAGTAGGAAGAATTGAAGGGTTAACAGCAATGGCAGGTCAGCAGCACTCTTTCCATACTACTGAAATACATTTTAGTTTATCTTGCATACTTCTCTACCCCCACCTATGTGTTCTTTCACTCAAATGAGAAACATACACAGATCGAGCATCTTCTGACCTTTCTTTTTTTTCTGCTTGGATCTTAAGAAAGTTTTTATTGCATGAAACATTTCTTACACAAAAGCAGTCAAGAACATTTTTTAGCAAAATGGGGAGTTAGTATGCAACTCAAGCTTCCTACTGTGTACTAAAAAGGTTTTACCTGCCATGACACCTTCAGCCTGTGGAATTTGGATGGAGTGGGGCTTTGAACTAAACTGTTACATTCTCATTGAAGTGCACCTGACTTCCCACCAAAAAAGATTACTAGCATATACATTACATAATACTGGGTGCCAAAATTTTACTGCTCGTTTCCTTAATGAAATGCTACAAGAACAGATAGGATTCCTATTAGGAAATACTGTAAAAAAAGTAATATATTTTCTTACAGGAAAAGAATGGAAAAATGGGATTAGAGAAAGAAACAGAAAAGGGGTCAGGAGGGAAAGAATCAAGTTAATTATGGTATTTTGGATAAAATCCATTAATTAACTCAGACACACACTCCACACTTCCCCAAAAAAGAAAGACACATACCCAAAATTTCTGTATTTCTCATTTTTACTTCAGCCTTTCTAGTTCCACTTGAAAAAAGCAAATCACTCTGGTAAGCCCAAGGTGCTATTTTTGGAACTGGAGTCAGACATAAACTTCTTTTCAGTTTAGAGCTGTACGGCCTTGGGACTGAGAAGTAAAATGTGCTCATGGCATCAAACCAGGATTTAGAGTACAAGTGTTTCCCTCATAAATTATGCTAATCAATTTTGACAGTAGCTGGCATCTCTTCTACTTTTTTACTGGCAATATCACTCAAGACATTACGGCCCACAGAACCTGAGCTATTTTCTTAATTAGGGGTGAATGTATGAGTTGTATGGCTTTGAGGAATTCAGTGAACTACAGCATGTGCCCTTCTTAGGCCATGGCACTTGAATCTCTACACGTGCATTTCAAAGAGCGACATGTAAGAGAGTGCACTGCCCAAAGGGTGACCTTTTTCTCCCCATACAAGACAGATGTGATCAGTATCTACCTGTGCTCATCATTTTTCACTCCTGTCGGGCTTACTCACCCTCAGGTTCTGGATGGTCTTTTCATCCCTGTCATCATCTCTGTAGAATTTCCCCAGAACCACCTTGAGCTCTGCTGTCTTGAGCACGATGGTCTTGCCCAGGTCAGTGACACAGTGAGCTGCCACCACCACGGTGCGCTCATTCACCAGGGCCCCGCTGCAGATCAGGATCCAGGCCCCTTTCCGAAGGCTGCTCTCCTTCACCCCGTTGGCTGTGCGATAGATGGCTGCTTGCCACGGCCACCTCATAGACGTAGCTGCCTTCTTAAGTGTGATGTTTTCTGCTTTTCCACAGACTGAGGAAACATGAAACAGAAAGTAGGTAGCACTTTCTCCCCAAAAGAATCCGAGCATTGATCTTGATTTCTTCTTAGAATGTGACAAAAGAAACTAAACTGCAGTGATGAATATGAACGACAGATGTCTAATTAGCCTCTGTCTCTAACCTGCAAAATTATAGGAGTATTTGATACAGTTTTTTAAAAAATATTCAAGTTTTTCATTATTATCTGAATTCCTGGGTCAAGTACGAATATGGATTTAGCACTTGAGTATGTGAATTTTCACAACAACCTTATTGAGTTGCACTATAATGAGATGACTGCAGAAAGAAGCAGAAAGAGCACCCCTGGTTTTTGTTTATCATAAAATGCTATAAAGCCATCATTTCACTAAAATTCACCCTAAGCAGTCACAGTGTATTTTTGAGGCCTCTCCTGGCATGAATCTTTGCACAGGTCAGTTCATGCCTATAAAAACAGACTTGCTTTGTGACAAGAATGCTGAAGCAAATCCATCTAAATCAACAGTCATCCTGGGGAAAAGAAAAAGCTCTGCCTTATTCTAGGAATATGTTATCCATGCTTTGACCCAAGGTAAAATCTCCTATATCATGAAAGGTTTACTTCAGCTGAAGTTACATTGAAAGAAAGAGTTTAAAGAGTTACATTGCATGGTTGCAATTTTTAGTGTGCCTTAGGAGACGTTTTCTTCCTGGTGTCTAGTGTGTGCATGTCCATAGTGAATGCAGTACTTTCCAAAGTACGTGATTATTATCACAAAGTAAAACCACAAACAAGAGCAATAAAAATTTGTTTGTTGTTAACATTTACTTTTCACAGTTTGCTTGATGTCAGTAGTACGGTTTACCAAATCTTGTGACATTCTTACCCTAACTTACTTTGTGCACTAGCTTCAGATTCAATTTTATCTAGACTTACAGTTTGCAATATAAACACTTCCTTAATAGGGTTTATTGAAGGAAAAGCCTCTTTAAAATTGCAGACTCTCCCTTCTATTGCTTAAACTTTGATGGTTTTGTCAGCTGTGTGCCAAAGTATACAAATGAAAGAAAAATCCCATTTGTAGTAAATAATACAGAAATACATGAAGTGGTAGTAGGAAAGCTATTTCAGATCAGGAGAAAGATTCACTATACCTTTTGCTCACTAAAAGAGTAGAAAAATTAATGGCAAATTACACTGCTGAAGGCCTGATCATTTTACCATCAACTCTCCAAGTTCTTCCAATGCATAAAAAGACACATATATCCTTCAAGCTTTATCTCTCCTTTCTCCCAGCTGGAAGTATAAGCAGCCTACACTGCTGTGACTCCCTAAATATCTAAGATGAATACACATCCTGTTCCCTCATTCACCCAAGAGATATGCACATTTTTTCCCTTGGAGACTCACTTGGGATACACACAGGGGCTCTCCCACTCCATTTTCCTGTCTTCAGGCAAGTCCTCCTGCTGCTGCCCAGGCGGCGATAGAAGGGAGAAACGCACTCGTACTGGAGCTGCGTGTGCAAGTGCTGGTACCCCTGGGGCAGTTCTCCAAATGGCAGTGCTGGCTTCTTGGTTGGATAGATTTGAAGCTTTTGCTTGCTGAATGCAGAAGAGTAAAGTTGATGCAAAGGCGTTTCTCTGTTTCAAGGCACAAAGAACACAATAATTATCATGTTATAAAAGCAATCATTACCAGTTTGTTTAAAGTATCATTTAAAATCATATGAAGTTTGCTCATGAAAGCATAAGGAAAAAATACAATTCCAGCATAGTTTAGCAATGCTCCTATTTACATCCCACCTATTTTATTTACATATATCTGCACACATATATAATTACACTTATTTTTATACATATCCTATTTGTGTCTCTTTTTTCCGTTTACAGTTTCTGAATTGAGATTTGCCTCTGAATGTGGAAGTCCTTTCCATTCACAAAAGGACAGAGATACCATTTTTTAAATAAAGAAATTACACCTTAATTTGGTATTGTGATAATTAATTCTCAGTAGAGGGGAGCTAGGCACATCTTTTCTCTAGTGAATATTTAAATAGACAGATTAGGAATTGATTCAGATTAAATGATGTTGCTAAAGTAGCTTGATTTAGCAATTAACAGAGATAATTGCCTCACCACAGAGATTTCATAATTTTGTAATTGTTAAGCTTCCACTTAGAAATTGCACTGATTAGCTGAAACAGGGCACATAATTGAGAAATAAATATATGCACCAGCATAGATATGGAGCATAAGCTTGACAACAGTTACACTTAAATTTTTATCATTTAGAATGTGTCCTGGGCTTTAAAGCTTAAAAGCTCATATCTACAAAAAAAAAACCACCTTTTTGTGCCTGAAAAATTCAGCAGGAAATTAGTTTCCCTTGCAATTTCTGGTACTGCCTACATCCAGAAAAGACTTTTTTTTTTTTCTCATGATCATTTTTATCACAGAGAGACACAGACACCTCCATCATATCCAATCTGTGAGGTGATACGTAACAGGAAAGTAAAGTTACAAAGAACAAGAGCAATGGCAAATCTCTTGTATTTTGGGAGAAGGATGAGAGCTGCTGTGGTCATACTTAGTCTGCCAGGGTACCATTCAAGGCTCACAGGTGACTTTATATATTGCATAATCTAGACTTTACCTCACTATTGACCTATTAAATGGAGATTCTACTTCAAGGGATTAAAAACAGTCCACAAACATGAGATGCCATCATCTCATGGCATCTTATGGATGGGATGGCATGTATGTTCTCTCAATACAGCTGGTGTTCATATCTGAAACATGTAAGACCCCTATTCAAAAGTTAATAGAGAAATTTAAGCAAGAAAAATCCACTAACGGCTATTAAAGCCTCATGTCAGCTTCTCAGGGCCATGTCTACGATCATACATCACAGACCTGGAGAGTGGCTGAGTGATTGGGAAGTATATGCTTGCCTCATTCCTCAAATCTTCTCTAGGCACCTGCTACTGGCTGTTGCCAGAGACAGGATATGGCTTGAGCTGGACCATTATTCTGACCTGATATGCCTGTTCTTAAGATCAAAGATGAGGACAGTTCTTGCACTGAATCTAAAATTAAATGAGTCACGTATTTCAAAAATAACCCTGAAATGAGAAATTACTACTTGGGTGAAAATGAACCTGAACATTGCAACATAACTTATTCAGATTGGGTTTATTTCAAGAAATCATCAGAAGGGTAAGCCCAGGAAAGGTCTATCTAATCTTTCATTCTTTCTTTCTCCCCTTCTACTCTACTTCCTCCTCTCCTTCCTGCCCATCCTATATAAATTGTGCTAAATTACTTTGGATGGTGAAACTTACTGGGAGCAGATTGCACTGCCATACCCTCTTCTCTTGTACTCTCCCTGTGCACTAAGATGACACGTTCATATTTTAACACACATCATTAGCCCCAAGGAACTAATCTTAGACTGTTCTCATAGTCTGTCACAAGCTTGCATGCAGAATTCCAGCATCATCCTGAAGTTTGTCCATCTCTTATCTGTGCATTTCTTCCTAGCTGTTTCCAGCAACTGGAAACCTGTGCTAAATCAGATCTCCCCTCCCAGCAGCTCTCATTGCTCAATTATCAGTGGATTTGTAGGAATTGCTGCCCAGGCAGGCTAAACACATGGTGTGAAAAGGAGAGGAGGGGAAAAGCAATCACATTTTTTCTTTAAACTGTAGTTGAGATATTCTCACCTTGACTGAACCTGCATTGGAAGAACTTTCTGTCTCACCAGGTCAGAGATCTTTGGCTCTCTGCAGGCTAGAAAAAATATAATGTTGCATAGTACTTTTTCAGATTTACAGCTCAAGTGCTATGGTTCATACACATTTCCAACCTTTCCTCTCTCTAACTATAGTGGTCTGGATTAAGAAAAGAGGCAGTTAAGTTACATGCATTAAAATAAAGATAGATCCTAAAACCTAAAGCCTTGATAAAAATACTTCTTCACAGTTCACAAGATCTATCCCATTTACAACAGTGGAAGCTACTGAACTGCTCTGCACTGGCACTTTCAGGCACAGAGGAAGACTATTCCATCATTCAGTGTGTCTGAAGGCCACACTTGCACCACTACAGATGATGGTCTTGTATCAGAGCAAATTTCTCCAGTAATGGAATTATATATAGAAATACTTAATTTCCCTCTGCGTAGCCCCATACAGCTGATCCAGTGATGCAGCATACAGAGAAAGGCTGCAGGATGTTATGCACTTCTAAGAATCTGTGTGCACTCATGGAAGGACTTGGAGGCTGTGATTCAAAGGAACACTTCATAGTTGCCTGAATATGCATAAAATAGCAGAAATGAGATCTAAGATTTCTAGTTTTGCATATTCAGTTTACTTACTTTAAGATTAAGATAAAATATTCAAGTTTAAATAACTCTGCCAGGGTGTCCTTCCTGCTGTCCTGAGTGGAAGAAAAGGAATCTTGCAGGATGGATTTTATCTGTATGCCTGAGCACTTGTTCTCTGTGTAATTTAACAATATCTAGTTCTTTGTGATTGATATATATGTTAGCCATTATGTCAGTATCACAGTAAGCATCAATAAAGATGCTTTCCACAGATGATTATATGCTTCAGGGAGAGATTATTTTAATCTAAAACAACAGAATAAAGCAAATTCCCCAGGGGACACACAAATTTCTTTATATGATCATCATTTCAGTTTTTAAAAAATCCGTATGTCAAGAAATTGCTTTCAAAAAATTAATTTAGCAGTTCCCTGGCCCAAATTCATTCATTCATTCATTCATTCATTCATTCATTCATTCATTCACTCACGGTTTCAGACACACTTACTAGAATAGCTCCAGGTCAAGAGCATAGGATTTAAAGGTGTGATTCAGTGTTTTGATGAATACATATAATTTAATCATATCTTCAAGGCTGCAATGTACAGGCTCTGCCTTTTGCATTCATGACTGGTCTCATTGTTTTAAAAGGATTGTGAAAGGACATTCATTTCCTATGACAGCAACTGATTGTTAACGGTCTCACGAGGCAAATATTTCATTCTATTTCAATTCTCTCCTGATCTTCTTTGATTTTGATCTTATGCAGGTTCAGTCCTAGAATACGGATAATAAGGCTCTTAGGGAACATTCTTTTTCCTCTTTAAAGATGGAATCTTCTGGAATCATTACCATCTTCTCTGTCTGAGTATAGCAGCCAGAAGAGCTGGCAAACTACAAAACTCATATCAGGTATCATCCAGACATCTTACTCTTAGCAAATACAATTGTCAAGTGCAAATGATATTAAACACAATCCAGTAAAACCATAGCAGCCTGTGTGAGCTGTGGTAAAAAAAGTTTGCATACTACCTTTTATGCAGATTGGTTGCTTCCCTGACCATTCTCCATCGTCTTGGCAGGTCCTTTGTTCATTGCCACTAAGAACATATGAGTTGTTACAAAAGAAAGCAATGACTGTGCCAATTTTTGCATAGCGTCCATTCAAGAGCCCAGTGTCTTCTACTACTCTTCTGTAGCCATTGAGTGGGCCACCAGGATCTGAGCAGTTTTTTTCTTCTAGAACTAATGATAGGGGAAAAAGATAGTAACCATTTTATCACGTTATAACCTGACAAATAACTACATTATTTTCACCCATCAAAATGCTTGACATTTCATTCAGATGTTACTAAACAATCTACACTTTATTAAAGATGCCTTTTCAAGACCCATCAGGGATCCCTGCCTTTGAAAATGTCAAATATTAAAGAAACAATTATAATATAGAGATGTCTGTTTATAATACACACTTTAGTCTCACTGAAAGTATAAGATTCTCAAATTGGTAAAAATTCACAAATTATTGAAACCTTAAGAAGTAGCTGACAATCCTGAAAAAGAACCTTGACTTCCCATGATGTTAATGTCCCATTAATATTAACAAGGCTTCTTCAATAGCATAAAAGGCTGCACTTAAACTATTTTCAGGAAACAGGCCCTTGGCATTCTTTTCCCTTTTCTGTATTTTCAATACTTCACTGCACTTGGATAATAAAACTAGACTACTTAATTTTTCTTTTCTGTTTGGTTGCATTTCATTTTCTTAGCACTGAGAAAGATCTCTCAATAGTGCAGGGAAATACAGGAATTGAAATAGAACACGTATATATTTACTGACAATAAGAATTTAATATGAAAGCTTACTCATGCTATATTCTGCCTCTAAAACCTCTTTTAGTTCCTCGTTCCCAGTATTTTCCACTTTTTAAAAAAAATCTTGTTGTGTTTTTGGGTTTTTTTTCTCAATAAACTTAGACTTTTGGCCTAAATTTAGAGGACAGCACTCACTATGTGATGCTAGAAGATTTTTTTTCCCATATTTTTAACTGCTCTGCTCTTTCTATTTAGCAGCTGACATGGTACTTTTTTTCCCTTTGGATTTCACCTCAGTTTTCTAGTCAGGACAACAGTAACATGCAATTCTGTTTGATTTCTCGGCCTGGTGTCTCAGTGCATGATGACCAGTGAACATCTAGTTCAGACAGCTGGTGTTGGTGCTGCTCACAGAGAGCCCAGAGGACTGGGACATACCAACTGACCCAGAATTACCTCTTCATATTATTGCTTCAGACTCAGCCGCCTGCTGAGCCTCAGTTCACAAAAGCACCAACATATAAAAAAGCACTCAGATATTTATTTAAATTGCTGTGAAATCAGCATAGTTACAGTGCAAAGGTAGGGCCTGGTCCTGTCACGAAGTCATACCTTGTGCCACCAGACAAAGCTCAGCTCAGCAAAGCGAGTGAACACAGCCAGCCATAACAATGCCATGTCAATGAAGAGCATGTGCTTTTAACAGTGAGTATAGCATTCAAGCTAAGTCTATATTCCAGTGTTTTCTTTACAAGCATTGGATTTTAGCTTATGCTGAAGGCTATATACGTACTTTACTTTTCCACAAATTATAGTCAGTAAACAAGGATTTCTGAACTTCCTCTCCACCAGGAGAAAGGGAAAAGCAAATCCCTGTCTCCTTTTCATTTGGCTCCATTTTCCTTCTGTGTACCTCACTGGCTCTCTCACTTGTGAACCATAAGTGATTGATAACTTGATAGCAGCTAAAGACTACAGAGAATCCCCCACAGAATAATGCTTTATTTCCAAGTTGCCTTCTGCACTGATGGCTGGCCTGAAGGCATCATCTGGTCAGCAGAGTGTGTGATTCCAAATGTACCAAAAGCTTGACCACGTAAATCACTTAAGGCCTTCTCTTATTTCAGTATTTTCACAGTAATTGTCTTCTTCCATAGGCTTGGGGTTATGACCTTTTTGATTTATTAAAAACAAAGAGAAAACATCTGGGAAGGAGAGACCTAGCACTTCAGTGACTGCCAAGTCTAGAGGCAGCTTTTCCTATAGATCTTTAGCCAGGGCCATCATGCAGTAGGGATTTAGCATGATCCTGACATTATATTTACTGCAATTAGAGACTTCTCTCTAAATAGAAGAATACCAATTGCTTGGTCTTTTAAATGGACTTACATACAGTTTTACAACACTTCCCCCAAAATTTACATTGTTTGACATAACACACTTTATCAATTGAAACTAATTATTCTGGAATATGGAAATTAAATTGTGCAATGCAAAACAGCTGAAGGAAATTTAAAGTCTATTTGGATGACAAGAAGGAATTTTACAGATGAACCAATGTGAATGGTAGGCATGCCATCCTGCACAGTCAGAATGAATGGAAGTTTCGTTTTTATCAGTTTTTGTCTAGAATGGGAATTGAAGTAAGAGTCTAGTATTCACACAGTAAGGTCCTGTTCATCTCCACAGAGTGCATCAGGCTTCTGCAGAGAATTTGTCAGACACATAGAGTAAGGGAAATAACTATTCATTGTTGTACTATGTCCCTCACTTGGCTTTGGTCCTAGACATTTTCTCTCTATGTGTAAGAAGGAAACATGCCTAAAGACTTTGAGGTTATTAGGTTTCAGTAAAGTGATGTTTCAGTCAGACCTTTATATAAAAAAGTCTTGGAGGCTGGGGCTCTCGCAGAGTAAAATAAGAATTCCTACTGCTTCTTAAAGACAGGAAGACAAAAGGATATGTTATGTCACAGACCTACCAAATTTCAAGTGAGATTTAGATAGTCTAGTTTCATGGAAATACATTGGCCAAAATATTTGATAAGAATTAAAATTAAAATGACCTTACCACATTCAGGATGATGTGCTGACCAAATCCCATCAAGCTGACAGTAGGCAACACGGCTGCCTTTTAAGCTGTAACCTGCGTTGCACTTGAAGTAAACCCGGGCCCCGTATTTAAAGTCATCTCCTTCCACAATACCATGAGCGGGAGCACCTGGAGTCCTACACATCACCACTGACAGTTCAGATATTTCAAAAAAATCCACTTTATTACAAAAACAGGACTGTGTTAGGATGATTCTTTACTTAGAACATAGAAAAACCAATTACAATGGATACAGGAGTCAAAATTAAAAGACCAGTGTATGCTGATCTTTAGAAAGTTTTTTAGATGTCAGCTCTACACACACTTACATCCCAGTTTTCAAAACCTATCTAGATCCATTAGGTTCTATAGGATTTCTCTGAAGTGTCACATGGTCATGTGCATAAGTGTTTGAATCATTAGGGCTCATTTGCTCAGAATATGAGTACTTGAAATACTTGCCATCTTAACAAGGGTTTTGAATGAACTAACATGCTTGGCCAAGAAAAAAATCTAGATCCTTAAAAGCCTTATACTGAATTTCTTTCAAACACCCCTGTAAATTTTGTGTAGATTTTCAGATAACATCTCAGAAATTATAAAGCATCATTATTTGTGTAAATCAAATATTAACATAATTACACTAAAAAGGAACTTTGATATTTACTAAAATGGGATATTTACCCTTTCCACAGGATTTGTTCTATTGGGAAAATACAGATGATGTTCTATATAACTACTGCAAACAGTAAATATTAAATTAAGCATCAAAAGCAAGATTTCTCTGACAGCATCAAGCCAGCCATGCTAAGGTCCACCCAGCACAGAAACCTGTCCAACTGTGGTAAACAGTAGATTTGAAGGAAGGACTAGAAAAACAGAACAAGCATATAGAATACTTTCCTGGCATAGTCTGTCAGCATTCAAAAGTCTGAAGCTCAAGGACTACCTGAACTACAATGGTATTTTTGGTATAACATACCCTGCTGATATTTTTAAAACATTTATTTGTCTTTGTATTTTCTAAACTCAACCACATCCTCGGTGTCCACAACATCCTGTGGCAATGAGTTCTACAGACTAAGTGCAAAAAATACACTGCCTTCTTTAGTTTTGTTTCTAGTCTGCCACCTGATAATTTTATTTGATGCTGTACTTTCTTCGTTATGAGATGCAGAGAATGTCCTTGCCTTGTTAAATTTCTCCAAGTCACTTTTTAAGGCCAGTTTCTTGTATGCAGAAATTACATACGTATTTCTGTAGGCAATGTAGGAAACACATAGTTTAGTATCTACACTGTTACACATCTCTTTGTCTCTGGCTTTGCCTAGGCCCTTGTGAAAAACTGCATGGAAGAAGATTCAGTACAAGACATAGATATACATATGGGTTTTTCACTCGTCCCCTGTGGTACTCTGCTGACAATAAATAGATCAATGCTAAATAGATCATACCTACTTTATGCTTTTAGAATTTGACTTTTCTGTTTTGCCTCATAGACAGTTGCTTGCTAACCTGCAGACAAATTTTGATACTTAAAAAACTTTCAGAGGAAAACTTTTCTAAGGCCTCTGTCCTGTAATCCTTACACAGAGCACACATAAATGCATCCATTTATATGGATTGTGGACCATCCAATGATTTACATAAAGAAGACATCAAACAACAAGTTGGAAGAATCATTTGTGCACTAGTGAGCAAAGGTCTTGGCAAGAAAAACTGTCAAACAATTAAGCATTAGAGAGGGGCCTGGACTATAATGCTCCTAATCAAATCCCATACAGTTAGGGGAGGTCAGCATTTCCTTTTGGCTCCAAGTATTCTTCATCAATGTCATCATTAGCAAAAGAATAATGTTCAAAATTTAAAAAAATTAATTCCTAGCCCTTGATGTTTCTCATGTAAAATATAGACACACAAACACACACAAACACACACATATGTATATATATATATGTATATATATATATATGTATATATATATGTGTGTGTGTGTGTATACATAAGCATGTAGATAAATTAAAGATAAATAATAGGAACATAGAATTTCTAGGTGTTTTAAATTCTCAGAACACTCATCTTCCCACTCATGATCTGTGTATTCCCAGTCACTCCCTCCATATCTTTCTCTGAGCAGCAATCCATTTACCTACATCTATTTTTCTCTCTTTCAGTGTTAAGTCACACTCAGCTTGTCAAATGAGAAAACTAGATGAACCATCTGTGCACCTCTCAGACTTCTACTTTTTTGTCATAAATCCAGGTTTTCTGTTTTACTTACGGTCCAGTTCAGCTCTGCAGAACAAATATTTTGGTGCTTTTGTGTTTTAGGTCCATCCAGGAAAAAAATGTGACCAAGTTACACTTGCTTACTAACTATAAGTATCTGTTCTGTTCAGTCCCTAAGTGCTTAGTTAGTTTAGTTAGTTTAGTTTCTTGATTTAGTTTCTCATCCTTTTGATTTGTTTGTTGCCAGACTTTCTTTAGATTCTCTGTGCCCTGGTGAGCCAGCTGGAACAACTCTGGTTTTATTTATGATGTAAATTCAGTATTTCATTCACTATTCATTTAGTACTGAACTATGGCCTAGAGCAGAGGACGTGGAGGCAGAAGGTCATGAGATCTAATCGTAGCTAAAAAGCTGTGGTCATAGGTAGGTTGTTTCATCTGCTGTATGTGACAAATGAGAACACCCCTTTCATCACAGGGATGTTACGAGCATTAGCTCATACCACTTGTGCCACAGAGCCACTGAGGGTTTCTCTGATGGCAAAACACCTTAGCATTATTAATAGATTTGTCCCTTTTGTTACCCATGCCTTTATCTACTGGTTGTCTGTTCTCTTGTAACACAGGGATGAATTTGCCACTGGAGACAGAGCCACTCCATTATTTTTTTTTTTTTCTATGGATCATTTTGTAAGCCCATTCTTTCTCTCTACAAATTAAATGTAGTTTTGAATCTTGAGATGTTCCCTGTATCTCAGTCCCAGAGCTGAGCTCTCTGTTTTCAGCAATATTATCTAGTCAGAAAGTCTCATACCATTACTCCAGTACCTGCTTCTACTGCTTTGGCTTGAGCTCTATGGGTCTTTTCTTCTTCAGTTTGACTTGCCTTTTATACCTTTCACCTAATGCATTTCAGGGAGCTCTTTGGCACCTTTCCCCTCTATTTGTGAACACTTCAGGCAATGGAATTTTGGAGAGTTATTATAAAGGGAGTCCTAGCCCCCATGTGTTTCATCCAAGTTATCTTATTTTTTTGCGGATAGCTTCCCATCAAGAGTGAATTTCACCAGTTCTTATAT
The DNA here is from genome assembly GCF_049639895.1 of Pseudopodoces humilis. NCBI lineage: Eukaryota > Metazoa > Chordata > Aves > Passeriformes > Paridae > Pseudopodoces > Pseudopodoces humilis. The sequence continues at coordinate 19,472,354 of NC_142206.1, forward strand.
CTTTCAGAATGGACAATGTATTCCATTCAATTTTCAGACAGCCTTCTTTCTCTGAGATATTTTATTGAAGTCTTTCAACATTCTCTCCTGGTGTACGACTAAATCCACCTCTCCAACAGACATATCTCAGAAGTCAAAAAGAAAGGAAAAGAACATTTTGTAAATGTCATTCATACCTAGCTCTGCCCTCTGGACACACATTAGTCATAAAATCCAACCACATGATCTGACCCACTTCTCCTCAGTTTCTAAGCTTTCTAAGGTATTTGATATGATTCAGATTCCCTTGCTTAGGCAGGATGGAACTTATCCTGCCATCTACTGAGTATTTCAGTCCTCCTGTGCATGGTCCAGCAGAAAGGGCTGGATCCTCCTCAAAACTCTCACTCACCTCCAGCCATCCCCATCACAGCTTGTATCCATCTCCAGCTGTACCTGTGCTTGGTCTACCCTGACTTCTACAGCACAGACAGGGCTATGAGCTGTTTGGACAGCACTCTCTTGGGAAGCAGGTGGTGGGCTGGCCAGGAGAACTCCATGAGCTTGAACCATTCCTAGGCTACTAGTTAGACTGCTCTGCTCCACATAAAAAAAAAAATAAATAAATCAAACAACATTCCTACTGCCCTGTGACTCTGGCTTCCTGCCTTTGGGGCAAGTTGGACATGTGTCAAATGCTTGACTTCTGCACCTTCCTCTTGAACCAAACCCACCAGGAACACAGAAAATGGACTAGGTGTCTAGAGAATTCTACTATGAGGTGGTGATGGACAGACAAATATGAAAGACATTCATTGAGGTTTTGTCAAAAAACATCTTAGCAGCCTGGAGACTCCATGAGGGTCAGGCTGATCCCATTCTTCCTGCCAGTAGATCTACAAAGGTCCTGGTGAATTTATATCTAGAAAGGTGAAACTAATGTTAGGAAAAAGTAATGCTGAGAGTGATTAAGAGCTAAGAATGACCACTCTGCTCATGCAAAAATTAAAAACTATAATGATTGAAAAGGTACAAAGAGAAAGGATACATTAAAATGTTTAAATGAGGACAAAGAAGTATATTCAAGCAGGATAAAATTAGGAACAGGATAATTCTTACTCAAAAAAAATTTATAAAAGTCTCCTTGACAAATGTTGGAAAAGCATAGTAGGATGTAAGTAGAAATTACATGAGTCTCATCATTTGAAAACTGAAACTCTAGAAAAAAAAATATAGAACAGACTTTGTAGGGAACAGGGCAACACCACACACACATCATGAGCAGAAAAAGGTTTGTTTCTTTTAATTTTTTCCTTATTTTGCTACATGGTGTTGCTCCAGGGAAGTTCCACAATTAATCTAATCAGGCATGTAGGTAACTCTTGCCACTTCAGGGTCTGAGGTAAATTTTGGCTTGATACAGCTCTGTACAGTTCATAAGAAAGCAAAGTATGAGAGGCAGAAATGCTCAGTTGTGACAGCCCAGCTGTTAGATAACAAAAACGAGAGCTGCCTCAAGTCTTTATATCACAAACTCACACATTCCCTATGAAACTTATTATGCTTCTTGCCTATTACCTTGGTGTCTTGGGAAAAAGACAGCAATTTCTGTCCCATATGAAACATTAAAATGGCTTCACATTTCATGGATAACTTTCCCCAATCTGAGACAAACTTGACTAGAGAAACAGTAAGTTCCTGAATTTTTAAGTAAAATATTCCATTATTAATGATAACAGTACAAATTCCTTTCCATTTTAAATTATATGCAAGATACATTCCTCAGATCAGAATTATCTGCCAATTAGAAAGAGTCTTTGGGCTCATTTTATCACCAGTGAGATAAATTAGATGATCTCTTGAGCTACACTTTTCTCTCTCCAATATCCTTCAAATAGTGCCTGATGGAACTATCATTTCCTTTTGTTCCAGAGTCTCTTCATTAAATGAACGCTATTTTTTTCTGCTGCCTTCCTCTCACCCACTTTGTTAAATAATATATAATCCCTCATACATACAATTTATTATCTCTATATTCTGCACAACCTTTCAATAATATATTGCATGCCTGAAATAAATCTCATTTCTCATTGCTGGTACTAATAAAAGGTTTATATTTCCCTTTTTTCCCTTTCCTGGAATTAGGTGCAAGAGCTTGCATGGAATTTTGTTCTTCATTTGCTTACAAAAGTTTTTAACATTGCTACTTACATATTCCCAAGTCAGAGTTTGGCTTTCAGGCTGACCCATGCTAATGTATATAGCACATTTTGCCTATGTAGTATAGCTGTGAACATTTTTTCTAGAATCATTGTATGGTTTGGATTGGAAGGGATCTTAAAGATCATATAGTTCCAACTTCGTGCTATGGGCAGAGAACCTTCCATTAGACCAGGTTGCTCAGACTGGCCCCATCCAGTATGGCATTGAACACTTCCAAAAATGGGGCATCCACAGCTTCTCTGGACAATCTGTGCCAGTGCCTCACCACCCTCACAGTAAAGAATTCCTTCTTGATATCTAACCTAAATCTACCTTCCTTCTGCTTAAAGCCATTCTCCCTCGTCCTATCACTATCTGCCCTTGTGAAATGTCTCTTCCCAGGTCTCTTGTAGCCCCCTTCAGGTACTGGAAAGCTGCTATAAGATCACCCCAGAGCCTTCTCTTCTCCAGGCTGAACAACCCCAACTCTCCCAGCCTCTTTTCCAGCCCTCAGATCATCTTCCTGGCCCTCCTCTGAACTTGTTCCAAGAGGTTCACATCCTTCTTGTGTTGGGGGCCACAGAGCTCTTCTAGGTGCTTGAAATGTTGCTTTTGCATAAGCTGTGATGGTGTGCTCAGTGGAGGCCAAACACTGAAAATGGTCACAGAAACTGCACTTGGTAACCAGCAGGGGAATAAGAGCGGCTTCTGCTGTTACAAATCCTAACATCTTTCTGCAGAAAAAGAGAAAGTTATGGACTTATGTTGGAACCCCTGGGGCCACCATGCTACCCAAACCAGTCTAATGACTGTCAGAGAAAGCCTGATAGACTGAAACTGAAGAAATTTAAATAACTATCCTCAAAAAGAGGACATTTTGTCTGGAGGAAGCCTAAATTACATTCTGTTCCCCAATGAGTGCTGTCATTACCCTGTATGCTGCTAAAAGTTACAGCAGGCCCTGAGCCAGAAAAACGCCTTCACAGAGATCCTGAGCATTGGGATTTTGGATCTGAGCTCTGGATTTTTATGGTTTCACAGCAGTGGCCAACATGTGCTCTGGAGCTAGAGGATCTAGAAGCATGAGAAACGTGGCTCCAGGATCCTGTTGCTGGAGGGAGCACAACATGCAGAGTATGTGGAAGTGACTTTTTTTTGGTCTCTGTGATTAGGAAAACAAAAAATATAGGAAAAATCCAGCAGAAAATAAAAATTTCTTTGAAATGTACTGCTATGAAACCATTCTAACAGAAAACTCCCAGGCACTCCCACCTACATGCACTTCATCCAGCTCACTGATATTTGCAAAGGCTGCCTACAGCCGAGCTAAAGTCAATAGTGGTAAATCCCATCATGTTTGCAGTTTTGACTGTAAGTCTGATTTGATCAAATTCTTTTCCTTGGTTTAAGTTTTGTTTAGAGGGCTAACCTGATTATCTGAGTATCATTACATAACAGTAAAATCTGTTTTTCCAAAAATTTTTATACCATTAGCATATCTGCATTTTACTGCTGGGGAAGCTACAGCATGGAGTTATCAAGTGATTAACCTGAAGCAGTGAGTGACTGGCAGAGCTAGGAACAGTCCTGTCATCTCCTGACATTCTTACTACATTTACACTTAAACTGGCCTGAATTTGTGCAGGAATCAGCAGCAATTATTGTACCATTTAGTAATCTACATACTATTCTCAGCAGCAGGGCTTTTTTCATCAAAAGGCGATGGAGCCATAAGGGAGCAGATAGTTCAGAGTGTCTGAACACAAAGCATGTGAGTTAAGGAAGGACACAACCGTGAGCAGCTCAGCAGCTAGTGGTGGGTATTGTGATTCCCTTTGCAAAGCCACACATGTAAATAGCTCTTCTGAATTCAGATTTACAGAATCTGTAGTCTTCCCTCATAACAGTTTATTTCCTAATCCTGGCCCATGAGCTCTGTTGGTCTATGTAAATCTCTGATACCATTTATCCTGTGCATATCCCTTCTCTTCCCATCATGCATCCACAAGGTGAGGATGTCCCAGGTTCTCACAAGGTTGGCTGGAAGAGAAGAACTGCCATGGGGGAGGACTCAGATGGTTCTCCAGAGACATCCTCCTTTTGCAGCTTGGCATAGCAGCCAGAGATGGCTAATGCCTAACACACAAGCCCACAGAGACTAACTTTAGCCAAAAGCATAAGGACATTGGCTGTCAAAATGTTTTTAGAATGGCTGTATCCTTCAAGAGGGAATGAGGTGAGAGATTCTTGGAGGCCAGGCTCAGAGTGCTCAGACCTGCTTTTCTACTGCTTCTCATAAGCAGTGCACAGGGCTTTCAAACCAGCATATGAGTTTGGCAATGGATTTGATAAAATAATCTGCACTTGGAGATGTCAGGCCATCCTGCCATCCTGCCATCCTGAGGCAGAGTGGCTCTGCACCCTTCTCTCTGCTCATGAGAGACCTTCTTGTATTAGACCTTCACACACACTATGAGGCAGGAACCCTGACTCCAGCTTGATTCTTTAGGAGTCCCAGTGTTCTTGTCTGGCTCCTGTCTGCCTTCAAGGTCCTTGGCATGCTGGGATCATGGGCATATCATAAGTCTACCAACAGCAACCTAGGATTTGTGAGGTCCTGTAGTGCCTCATAGAGAAAACTGTGTAAACTGTGGTGGGAATGTCTTCTCTGTGATACTGCTGACACTCCCTCTGAGCCTACAATTGTTTCAGCACAGGCTTTGTTCCTACAAGGAGCTCAACTCACAGTGATGGTACTTACACTCAGGAAAGAGCCTGGCATCTTCTGATGCTGTTCTCAAGAACAACTCTCAGCTCAACATCTCCTGAATAAATGGAGCAAACACTGCAGGATCCAGCATAAGGAAACTAACATTCTTTCACCACCTCCCTGAACGTCCCACCTCTCCTACACTGGAGAGCACTGATGACTAAGAAGCCACATGAAGGAGCCCAGCTGTTCTGCTCCAGATTCTGGCAAGAGCTGGATGTGAATGGGAGCCAGAGAGGCTCGATGGCATTAGTTTTGCAATGTGATCTTCATTCTTCCCCACAGCAGAAACAGACTGCTAGGAGCTGAACAGCTTTGGAGGACAGGTGGTCTTGGTCAGGACTCTGAAAAAAATGCTTTCTGGGGGTGGTGTGTGTTTACACAGGCAGTATCTGAGGGGGCTGGTGATGACTAGGATGCTCGCTTGTCTTCTTTGATTCCACTCAAAACTTTTACTTTTTGGAGCTGACAGGCTCAGCAGTCTAGATGAAAAAAGAATGTGGCTGCAACTTTTAGAACTAGGAATTAGAAGGGGGTGAACAAGGAAAGCCAAGGGTGCTAAGGTTTGGATTGAAAATTAATTTTTTTAAAGCAAGACTCTCATAGCAGAGAGCAAATGCTTGGAAACGCCACAGTAGATCCTATACAGGAAAGAGCATGGAAACAAATGTGGTAAAAAGGTGTTCACACCTGATGGCAATGTTTTCTGAACAGCTACAGCCACATATCAAAGGAGCTCTGCTCTACTTGGTCGTATCTGTCACCACAGACTCAGCGATGAGTGGGTGAGGCTCTAGGCAGGGGCCTCAGAGGTACCTCAAGCCTCTGTGTTATCACAAGCACTTAGCAAAGGTTAAGCTCCACAGAAGTGCTCATGTCATGGTGATTGCAATAGCTAAAAGAGCCCATATCCCTCAGGAACTTGGCCTTTAGTATCAAATACAAGTCCTGAAGGAGTAACAATTATTCCTCAAAAGTGTGCTCATGCATTACAGTAACCTCCATTAAGTTGCTGGCAAGGGAAGATTTTTGATAAACTATGTCTGCCCTCAGTCAATTATGTTTCAAAAGAGAGGAGACACTCTAACCTCCTTCATGTCTCTTGTGATGTCCCAGGATACATCCTCCACCTCCATGCCCAGCTCCAGCCACAGCTCATGCAGAAGTGCTGGGACAGGCTATTCATTACAAAGATCTCTGGCCTTAATTTATCCCTCATGAAAGCGTCCTGCAAGTTCAAATCACCTCTCATTGTTGCATTTTGCCAGTCCTCACATTAATCTTGGAAATGTCAAAGGAAATCATAACATGAGCAGCTGATCAATGAACTCCAAGAACCAGAGAGTAGGTTGCTAGTCCTCTCTCTGGGCCTCTTTGCTTTTGCAGTAGTTCCACCAGCTAGGAATAATTACACAAAATTATGACGTAATCCCTACTGAAACCCAAATCTTTTCATTCCCTTCCAGCCAATTGGAAGTGGCCCCTGATGTTTTCTAACTCCCTGCCTCTGTGAATGAGACCGTATCCATGAGAAAATATGCTTGGATCACTCACTGTGATTTATTCATCCGGAGGCAATTTGGAGGCTGTTGCTTATAATTAGCCACTTGATCTTTATCAGCATTGTTCTTAGCCCTTAGAAAGCTGTGTCTCTGGATACAACCTTTCCGGTACTTGGATGGCCTATTTAATTATACAACTGGACCTGTTTGTGCATGGGATACTGGAGTGAACAAAATCCTAACAATCCTCAACATTCATTTTCTGTATCAGTAGCAAGAACTAATATTTGTCATAAGCTCCCTAATGTGTCCCTTGGAAAAAATCACAATATCGTCCTGCAGGGGAGAGCACTGTCTGCTCAGGGGGATTGTTATAAGGCAAGAAAGAAGTGGATATTTTATACATTATTATATCAAATTACAATTATTACAATTATATCAAATTACAAATGAGACAGTAAATAATCCTGAGGTGTTTCATTGTGGAGATGTCATCTTTCCAAAGAAATGGGGACAAGCCTAGGCAATACTGGATGAAAAAGGCACTCTAAACAGATGCATATTGCTGAGAAAAAATGTTTCTGTGTGCACATTAACTGAAACAAGAGAACAATATTTAATGATACAGATTCACCCTAGCATAGCTGACAGAATATTTCATTCAGCCTTTTGCAGGGATCTGAGCTGAATTTCATAAAGGAAGGAGGATCTGGCATTGCCCATTTTAGAAAAAGAGAAGGAAATTATCAAGCATTGAGATGAGAGTATAGGGAAAAGAAAATGAAGGGAATTGAAAAGCAGAAGAGTACTAAGGAAGTAGCAGGGCAGTTTGATTGGCTGTGAAATGCAGTTTCTGAGCTCTTGAAGAAACCAAAGTGGAAAGTGGGAAAGAACAAGTATAAGAAAGAACAAGAATAAGAAAGAACAAGTGGGATTCTTCCTGGTCAGTTTTGTCATCATTCCTGCCTCCTGGGGCCATTCTGCCTTGGCAGTGTTTTGCATCACCAGCAAACAGCGTGGAAGACAATGAAATGATTCCCATGAAGGGAAGTGTGTAAGGTAGCTGCCTCAGAGATGTTTGAGTGTAAAATCCTCAAGGAGGAACTTAATGAACTTGGGGGGAGGGGAAAGGGAAAGAACAAAACTGTAAACGTTGAAGAATGCTGATAATTTCAGCAAATTTTCAAAGTAGTTTTAAGGTTACCCCAAAGCACTGCAAGAGCTGCAGTCTGTATTCTTGCACCTCGTAAGTACAAACAGTGTATCAGCAGTCTTCAGAGATGAATAGAAGGATGGGGGGGGGGAAGAAAGAAAAAGAAAAGTCGTATTTTGGGAGAGTTCCTGCAATTGAAGCTTACGATGATGTGTTTTCAGGCTATAGACACTGGCAACAGGCCAAGCAGGAACAATTATGACCTATTTTGTACTTTTCTTAGGGTTGTGCTTTGTTTCAGAAGGGTTAGCAGTTGTATCTTACTCATTACTGTATTTTGAAGAGGTACAGTTGGTGTTGGCATCTACTGCAGGGTGTGGGTGGTTTCTGGGTTTGGGGGCCTCCTTTATGTCTTTGGTGCTGTTTATGGTTTATTTTGGTGGAATGTGAGTGGATTATGTTTATTCTTTGTCTTTTCAGAGACTTGGTGTTGTTATGGTGTGGGACTTGTTTTAATTCTTGGAGGTAGTTACTGGATGCTGATAGTTTGGGGTGGCTGCCATTGATAGTGGGATATGTTTTCTGTTCAATCAGATTTTAGTGGTGTAGCTATGTTTTATTCTTGAGGGGTGAGGATGGGTTCGGTGGGGACTGTTACTAACTTCATTTGTTGTTTTGGAACTTGTGCAAGAGTTATCTGACAGGGCAATTCAAGCAGTTTAAGGGTAGAAATCAGAGAATAGTTTAATGTAAAATATCACCTTTGGGAGTTGGAGGTACAGGTTTAGGTTTAAGTCCTTTTTTTCTGAGGTGATTTGTGGAATTCTAAGAAGAGGTGTAGTCTTCACTCACTGGCTCAGAAGACAAATGGTTTTTTCTAAACTATTACAGTATTTTTAGGAGTATTTTGTTTTTCTGGGCCTCCAGTAATGGGAAGAGGATTAAGAGGGTGGTGAAGTAGGTGAGGGAGGCTATGTGGCCGACAATGATGAATGGTTGATGCAGGCAGAGAGATCCCAAATCTGCAATCTACCCTAGACCCTTCTCTCAGTTCTTCTAGCTCCAAAAGTTACATCTCCTCACACTCAGCTCAGAGGCAGAATGCATCTCCATCAGCAACTTAACAACTGTATTCCAGCCCCCCTACTCTGTGATCTTCACAAAAGGTGGGAGTGAGCTTGAAGTGTGCCAGTGATGCAGACTGGTTTTTGGGCTCCAGACACTCATTCTGCGCTGAAGAGCTGGCTTACACCTTGCATCAGATGAGGCTTTTCAGAAAAACTCAGCCTTCTATGTGATTCAGTGGTGAAATGACAGGCAAAAGTATCTTTGTCCCATCCAGTATGGCAAAAATACCTGAGATGTAGCTTGGTCCAACCTGTCCTCCTGACATTGATTCATCCTTCCACATGTCAAGTCATACCAGAGAGAATCCTATGGTTGGTTTTATCTCTAAGATGTCTTATCAGGATGAGGAAAATATTCAGTATTGTTTTATTGTTTTGGGGTGGGCAAGTAGAGATTGTCTATGAATATATTTAATGTAGTTTAGAAATACACTTTTTTTTCTATGGCAGGCCTTGGATAAATTACATTTACAAAGAGACAATTTCTCATTTATTTAAATGTTGGCTATGCCTGGGGCTATGCTCTGGGCAAAATACCATTGGGTTTTACCAGATATGTTTCACTCTCTGAAAAACTAAAAAATTGTCTAGTTAATTGACACTGAGGAAATAACAAAGTGACAAGAGGAGTTGTCAGTAAAGCAGATGTTCTGTCTCTTTCAGCCTTGCTGCCAGTGACAGTTACTCACTGGAGTTTCAAGACACTATAAAAGTATTATGAGATCAAACACTGTTAAATGGTATAAGCACCTTCCTCCCAGAGAGTGTGTGACTTAACCAACCCAACAGTCTTACTGATGGAACTGAGGGGAAAGTCAGTCCTCGGGACCAGTTTTTTGCAGGTTGATTTACAAGCAGCTCTTGTTTAGTGGCTGCTTCAGATGTCTGTAGCAATATCTGTCCTCAGCCATCAATATAATTTTTCTCTTAGGTGTTTCTGTCCTCCCATGAGGCATCTTGGCTGTTTGTCTAACATGAGCTGCACAGTTTTAACTTACTGCTCAGTGAACTAAGACAACCCAGAATTGATGTTAGGTTATCTTAAAGCACCACACATAGTGTTTGGTGGTTTGGCATTTTCTCTGTGAGCAGTTCCAACATCCTTCTAACCAAGGGATAAATCTCCAGGAAATATACTGAAGTGAAAACTGGGAGCAGAAATCTCTACCTCCACCTCAACCCAAGCCCTTCAAATTTCTGCACTAGGCACTAACCAGTACAGATTGCCTTGTAAACACCTGATTTTCCTGGAAAGGGGTGTACTGCAGGGCAGTGAGTATGTTGTGAGGCAAGATGGGGAAGCATGGATAACATCCTAGCAAACATCTACACAGCATCACAGTGTTCTTCTGATCAGTTCAGTAAAACAAGAGAGGGTATTATGCCAGCAGAACTGAACTCTGAAATGACTTATTAAAAACTTCTCCATATTATGTTGCCTGTCAGGCAGTTCCAGGAAGGTTCTGGAAAACAGCCATCTCTGAGACCATTCTGTGGTCATGCTACAGAGCTGCTGAATGACAGGCTAAAGGGTGGTCCTGTGTTAAGCTTCAGCCTGCAGCCCTTAATGGATCTTCAAAACCCAAGAACTACCACACTAAGTGAATGGTTTTTGTGAGGGTCTCAAGGCAGGTGAGCCCTTAGATTGCAACAATGAAAAAAGGCCACTAGACTCTACTTCTTAGCAGCTCCAGGTATGTATCTCCTTCAATGGCAGGAGCAGGGTTTTTATTTCCCATCCCATGCATATATGCCAATAGGAAGGACAGTGGAAATGTGGTGGTGGAAGGAGTGGCATTAATCTCATCTCTTTGACATAGACACCCAAAAAAAGTGACCTTGACACAAGCAAGGAAGAACTCTGTCCCTTTAAAACAATCTGTAACAAGCCATTTTCCACTGGAAAATTCAAGCAAAGCCCAACAAACAAACAAACATAATTACTGTTATTATTATTATTAATAATAATAATAACAATAATAATAATAGTAATAACCAATGGCAGTCCCATGAGCAGGAAAACTAAGAGTCATATTTCTATTTGGAACATTTTCTCTAGCTGAAATAGGACTGATATCCAGGACAACATTGCCAGAAAAGACTCAGGGACATTTATTTAATTATTCCTGAATTCTCCTTTGTAATCATGCAGTGTAGGTAAGGTGGAACAAATGTGAGCTGCAAATGGCACAGTGATTATACACCAATATAATGTATAATTATACACTTACACTGTGATTATGGCATTTCTTGAAATCTATTACTGAGAATCTTTCTGACAATTTTTTTTTTTTTAAAAACAAACTTCCAAGCATTCTATTTGAAAATTCTGCATTACATATCCAAGGTTAGGCAAGAAAACTAGGTTTAATGACCAGAACCTCTTCCCAGTGCCTCATCCTAAGCTCTGCTGGGTTTCAAACTCTGTCTAGCTTGTGCCAAGCACTGACAGCTGGGCTCCGTTCTCCCACAGCAGAACAGGGGGTGGGGTGTGGTTGGTGGGATGTTAATGCTTCTTCCCTATCTTAGATATCAGTCATTTTGATAGGATGAGCGCATCCCTAAGAACCAGCCCAAGTCACAGATGTATGGGGCCAAAAAGGATGGAAGTGGATCATACCAGCAGTGGGGAAAGGCCTGAAAGCTATATTCAGAGGCCTGTTGGCACACAGTAAGGCCAGCCCTAGCAACATCAAAAGCTACAGCAAGGAGTTAGTTTATACAGTTTTGTCAGTTGGATTAGACTCTTCATTAGGATGCAGAACAAACCTCTCCTACTTGGCAGACAGGAGCGAGAAACAGAATAAAAATGGAAATCAGATCTCAGCCCTGAATTCCCTATTCAGCGAAGCTCTTCTTATTTGCGTAGGAACTCCAGTTTGCCTGGCTTTGTTTGAAATAAAGGTAACAGGAAATTTCTGGGCAGGATGAGGTCAAGGTCTCCTGCTTTGGGGCCAGCAAGCCCTGGGAGGACTCTTGACTCAGAACAGCCCGTCCTAGGAGAACAAGCAGAGGGCAAGAGCATTTGCTATGGGGTAGCAGCAATACTGTCTCTACAGCTGCATCCTCAGCAGGCAAACTCAACAGGGAGACTTTGGAAAAGACCTCTCTTAGTTTGAGTTGAACAAGTAGTTGTCACACTGCACAGAGTCATGGACAGTCTGACACTGGAGTGGATGGTTTTTAGCAGGCAGGTTGTGCACTAGTCAGCTTGTTACTTTTCCCCTGCATCTTTTGATGAAGTTGCTGGTTTGTCTCAGTGTATTTGTATGCTAGGAGAACAAGATTATCTGATTTTATGGGCTCCTAAAGCCTCTGACAGCATTAGAATATACAAAAGTCAAAGAGAAAAGCCTGAGTTCGCTCTCAATCATGTCAGCATGTCTAAGGGGTCTCTGGGAGGGGTGTGTAGTTATACCACAAATTCACTTCATTATCAGAAAGAAGCCTAAGTATATAAAACAGGAGTTAGTTTTCTTTACCTACTGTATCATGATAGCAAAGCATGTCTATCTGTTAGAAGGTATTTTTTGGTATCCTTAGGATTTGTCTTTATTGTGTTTTGCGTCAGAAGATAGAAGGCTAGCATTTGTTTTACAATTTCACACACTTTTTTTTTTAACAGTCTCTGGAGTAAAATAAGACATATTTCTATAAAATATTTCTTGCCCTGAAACAGGACTGACTGAAATATATTAGCAGCTGTCAGAAAGATAAATGCCTACGTTTCACTCCATGCTGTTGAAGCCTTTAAATCACTACATTAGTCCTTCAAATTGTAAACAAAATGTTAATTTCTTGGCTGCTATAGTAGAAGATAAAAGAGACTGGTAGTTGTAAGTAACTTGTACCTTGGATCATTTTATTAATATTGCAAATTGTAAGTGACGGAGCAATTAGGGTTAAATATGACCCCAGGAAAGCAGCTTGACCAATGTTGATCATCCTGTTAAATAGATGGAATTTAATTTAACAGAGGAAACAATAGGTTCCCTGTGGTTTATCTCATTAAGGTGATTTCCATAATTCCAAGAGTGATTCTCACATCTTTAAAATTAAACTTGGTAACAGACAAAAAGATAGACCTGCATTGGGATAGTAAGGGACTAAAAAAATTCTGATTCTGTCATGAAATAACCATTGCTAAATTTGTTTAATTTGGCCTTAACTTATTCCTCAATGAGATAATCCCACAGTCTCTCTTCATCTGAACTATGTCCCTTGGATTTCTTTAAAACCCTCACATCTCTCTGGATACCTTCTGTTGCACCACCTCAGAGCTTCTACATACACTTAACATTAAGGGGCTCTAATTTTCTTCTCTCTTATACACATTTTTCATCCATTAACTTTAATGGGATTGCACCTGACTTACTCCAAGAAAACCAGACTGAAAAAATTCAATCTTACAGTGTCCAAAGTCATATTCAATATTCCAAAACTGACTATTTTATGACAGTTTTCTGCAGAAATAAATTTATTTCCCTTGGCTCTACCTCACAAGACAGCACTTTTGCTGAAAGACCTAACAGAGAGAAAGATTCTGAAGCAATCTCTCTTTAACATTTAAACTAAAAGGCTGTTCAGGAAACTAGCTTTTAAAGAATTACAGCCATAGATATTTTTCCCAGTTCTTCCTTTTGTTCTTAAAAAAACAAATCAAACTAATTTTCTGACTTTTCTCCCCATACATTGGAAAATACTTAGGATACATTTTGGCAGAACAGAATGAAATATCTTAAGAAAAAAAATTACTTGAGGCCAGAGAGATAAATGATTTGCCATGATGTTTTCCAACTGTGAGGTTTGCTATTCACATAAAAGGCAGCAATATAGGTGCTGGAAAACAATATCATGCCTAGCATGAGCAAAAGGAAAACATACAGCCACAAACATTATAAAGTAACAGAATTTTATCCACTAAAATTGTTCTTCCACAAATCAAACTACAAGATCCCCATCAAGTTAAAAATCATAATGTATACATGTTTAAGTGTCTCCTCTCTTTCATCTTGTTAGTACCTGTACCTTTCCTTGCTTACAGTTACAGAACTCTCATCTATTGTTTTTCAACTATCTCCCCTGTTGTTTGCTGTGTGGGTTGCACAGGTGAAGTTTCTACACTGGAATTACAAAAGAAAGTCAGTAAAAGAATATGAGCTTCATTCTTTGCCTTGCCTGTACTGTAGAGCCTGCCAAAACTAGGGTTGAGGTTTGCTGGAAATGTAATTATTTGAAATTTTGGTTGGTTCTGAATCAGACAGGAATCTTTCCTTTTTTTTTTTTTTTCCTCACTCCATTCTAAAGGAGCAGAACTAATCTTGCTGAGCAGTTGCAAAGAGCTCAGGAGTTTCCAGTCCCTAAATGACCTGCTAAACAACTATGCACAGGAAAGAAGCTGTTAGCAGAAGAGCCAGACATTCTTAGTCCTGAGGTCAGGAACTTCCAATTTTTAGGAACCTCTTTCCTACAAAAAACATCCCAGGAATCTGTGCAATCTGTTCAGAAACAAAGTATTTCAGGTCTATGGAAAATACGAAATTATCTCTTCTCACGTCTGAGCTACTTCTGGATCTGTAGAAATTGAAAGGTCTTTTACCTCAAAATGATTCATCAAAGGAGGTATCATGCTGCTATGAAATTCCAGGAGATAAATCCACTCCTAACAATGGCATACTCGGGGGAAAGATTTTAAAGTGGGGTTTGGTGTATATTTGTTCCTTTGACACAGAACTGAAAACTCTTCTAGCAGGCAAGGCATTTTGTGCCTTATGGCCAGAGGAATGCCACAGCAGGATACACTAAGACATGTTTTCTGTCTTGGGCCAAATATGATCCCAAGTGGATTTCACCATTATCACTGAAATCCTTCCTCCAGGATCAGCTCTAGTTCAGTAACTTTAAGTGTTGCAGAATGCTCCTTTCAGCTAGTATAGATGATACAGCTTTTATCATGGCATATATTGCGAAATTCTTACTCCCTCATGCTCTTTTGAGCCCTCATGCATGAAGAAATAAATCACTGGAACAGACGATTTAATTTGAATCCAGTTATTTTACAATTCACTTGTCAGGACAAAACCAGGTGTATGACTATAGGTACAGCGAGGACTACCAACACAGATATGAACAGAACCTACCCTTTTACATTTGTTTTGATCCCAAGTCTCTCATTCATGGTGCCAGAATTCTACTTTCCAGGTGACTGTGAGGAAAGATGGATTTCCTATGACTGACGCAGTCTAGAGCATTAAGCACAGGGCTCAGCTGGGGTATGTGTTTTAGTAGAGAGCAGCTGATGCACACAGTGGAAAGCAGCTGCAGGGATACCTCTGTCTAATAAGGCTAGTCCATTACAAAGATTTCTTGTCTGCAGTTTCCCAGCTCCAAATGTGTTTTACCTTTTTATGCATTGGCATAAAGCTCCACAGAATGACTGAGTGGAAATCTTCATGAACTGCAAGAAACATGCCTTAAAAAAATACCACAAGAAACTCAGTGCATTCTCTGGCTCTATGACTGACCAAGCCTACACACCAAGCACACTCCTTACAATTAATGCATCAGTGACAACCTTGGAGGCTGGTCATGCACACAGTGCCTGTACTCACAGTTTTCACAGCGATTCCCTGTATAGCCAGCCAGACAGGCACACTTGTAGGTGCTGCTTTTGTCTAGAATGCATGTCCCATCATGAAGACATGGAGATGAAGAACAAGCTGTAAAAGAAATGCAAGAATGTTCATGGTCTCTCATAGGATGGGGAAACTATCTGTTTTTCCTTATGGTGGCTGTGTCTTGGGGTAAATTACATACTTTGGTTAGAAGTTAGAAAGACACAGTAAAGGGCCTGATGTACGTCAAAAAGTCTTCTGCTCTTACTTACTAGAGGAGAGATCTAATAGGTATAAGCAGTTCTTTTCCCAGCATATATTACTTTTACCATTTTCCTCTAACTGCAATCAAGTGGTGAGAAAGATCTATGGAACAAAAATAATTCGCATCAAGTTCAATTAATGTCTAGAGCTTAGACTAAATTAAAGAAGTTTAACAGCAACCTACAATTTTCCTGCCATTCAACCCAGAGTTTAGGGATAAATTCTGGGATCCCTGTTTTTTGCGGTCTTTTTTGTGTCTTGGATCTTGATGTTTTAGATTTTGGGAGTTGCTTTGTCCCTGGGCAACTCTTGCATGCAACAATCTAACAGTGACACACATCAAACTGTATACACCAGCATAACTTAGTATCAGAATGTGTAACTGTGCATAACACACACACACACGTTTTTTTGGTGCCTGTTCTAAGAGGAGATGAGTGAATAGAACTATTGTGGTTTAACCCCAGCTGGCAGCTAATGCAGCCACTCACCTACCCCACCATCTCTGGTGGGGAGAAGAATTGAGAAAGAAAAGTAAACCTCATTGATTGAGATATGAACAGTTTAATAATTGAAATAAAATAAAAGATGATGATGATGATGATGATGATGATGATGATGATGATAGGAATAATAATTACATTGAAAGGGGGAGAGAGAGAGAGAGAGAGAGAGAGAGAGAGAGAGAAATAATGCGGAGAGAATAAAACTATCCACAACACAGTTGTTTACCACACCACTGACTGAAGCCCAGCCCCTTCCCAAGTACTAAACCATGCTCCCAAACAACTCCCCAGTTTATATGCTGAGCATAATATTCTGTGCTATGGAATATCCCTCTGGCCAGTTTCAGTCAGCTGTTCTGGCCATGCACCCTCCCAGCTTCTTGTGCAACTCATCACTGGCAAAGCAGGAGAAACTGAAAAGTCCTTGATTTAGAGTAAGTACTGCTTAGCAATCACTACAACATTAGTGTGTTATCATGCAAAATCCAAACCCCAGTATGGCCCCCTGAGGGACACCACTTTTCACTGATGTCCACTGGAGCATTGAGCTGTTGACCACCATCCTCTAGATCTGACCATCCAGCCAATTGCTTGTCCACCGAACAGTGCACTCATCAAATCCATCTAGCTCCAGTTTAGCCCGAAGGATGTGGCCATGCCCAAAGGCCTTATGAAAGTCCACAGACATGACATCTGCAGCCCTTCCCTTGTGCACTGGTGTAGTCCCTCCACTGCAGAAAGCCACTAGATTGGTCAGGTGGGAGTTGCCCTTGGTAAAGCTGTTCTGGCTGTCCTGAATCACCTCCCTGTCCTCCTTAGCACAGCTTTTAGGAAGATCTGTTACATGAACTTCCCAGGCACAGAGGTGAGGCTGACAGGTCAGTAGTTTCTGGGGTCCTTCTTTCTATCCCTTTTTAATAATGTGTGCATTTTTATCTCTTTTCCAGTCACCAGGGACTCCACTAACCACCAAGACTTTTCAAATATCATGAAAAGCGACTTGGCAACTACATCAGCCAACTCCCTCAGGACTCTGGGAGGTATGTCATCAGGTCCCATAGACTCATGTATGTTCAGGTTCATCAGGAGGTCACAACACTGATCTTCTCTTATGGTGGGAAGGACTTTGCTGCCCCAGTCCTTGCCTTGCAGTCCCTCTGCTCCAGCAGAGAGGGAAGAGAGGTTCCCAGCAATGGCTGAGTCAAAAGAGATGGGCTCTGGCCCTCCCTGCCCCAGAGCTGGATGGCTCCATGTTTTACATGCCAGCCCTGCCTGGGTCATCACCTCCTTCCTAGTGCGTGCAGAAGACATAGCTCCTGCCGAGGGCACACCACAACTGCGCTCCCTCCCAGGGAGCTGCTGACCTCTGCCTGGGCTCAGCTCTGCAGCTGCAGCAGGACCTCCCTGCCCTCCCAAGGTGCCATGAACTGCCACACACCCTCGCTGCACCCTGGGCTGCTCTGAAAGGCATGGGGGTATAGAGGGGTGCTTGTTCTGGCAATGTACAGATCTCCTCAGCACCTCCCACAAGCTGCTCAGGTGTCTCCCTCCTCAGGAAAAGCCTCCATGTGCCAGGATCTGTCACTACCACCATATGGACCGACCTCAAAGCAGCTTCTCTCAGAGAAGTTTCTTATTATCCAGATGGCATGAGGTAAGAAATATATAGATGCCACATATGAATTTCTCTGGAGGTTTCATGCAGTGATGTAAGAGCAATTTATACATGGCTGGGCAATGAATATCTTCCATGTCTCTTTAAAGATTAAGGCCTGACTAAGGACAGTAATTCAATAGCTAAAAGAAAATATATATGTGGCAATTGTACTGTATACAGCTAATGTAAAATACGACTGAGAAAGGGAAGAAGCAGCAGAAGACTCCTTACAGACTGATATTTTGTAGTCACTGGTTGAAGCTAGTGAACTTTTATCTTTGTCCCAGTTTTGTCTCCTGATTTTAGAAAAGAAAGCATGTCAAGTGAACAAGGTTAAGAGTCAGATACTGTCCTTGAAAATGCCTGATACTAAAAACCACTAAATATTTTTTCTGTTTTAAGGAGTCTTGATTTCCTGGCTTAAGTCAAACAACAAGGGACAATAATACAAAAGTTTAAAGCCACTATGTTGTGTCACTAGCTTGGGTGTACAGAAAGGAAAGCGTTATTGAAAGTCAGTAACTGGCTTTCATCTAACTGGATCCAGCATATGTCTAATCCTTAAGAGACTCTGAGAGCTCCCCATCTGGCCTCCCATGCTTCTCATCTGAATTCTGTTGAGTGACTTCTAGTCACTCATGCCAATTACTGTTTCCCATTTCACACTTGGCATGGGATGGGACCTAGCACCTGCCTCCAGACTAGGCAGCACAGCAGGTTGTGTGGTTTCATCCTTTAATAACTATACACATAGTGACCTTTCCTAAAGGAGATGCAGACTTTGCAGCTTATTTTGTATCAATCAAGACCTTTCTGGAATTTGAACCAGTGATCTCTGTGCAATCAGTGCCCCTGCTTCAGCAAGCTATGGGTTCTAAGCCAGTACAGAGCTCACAGGAAGAGGAGGCAGAAAAAGTTCACTTTTGACTTCTTCAGTCCTTTTCACTACACCACTAAGGTGCTGGGGACACCAGATTTCCTTCACATCCTGGTCCAGATCCTGTAAGCACCTCTGTTGCTGCTGCTCTCACCTGCAGCATAGGGAATTGCTTTAGTAAGCCCCGTGAAATCTGTTCTGGGGACCTTGGCTCTTCCACAGTGCTGTGCACAGAGGGAAATTTCAGGGCAAATGCTTCAGTTTTCAGTGTGCTGCCAGAGCTTTCGATCCTGTGCTGCCCCCGCTTACAATTCTATGCTGCCCCATGCACACTGTATTCTTCCCTTAAATGGTCCTGCTGGCCAGGTTAGTGCTTCACATAAAAAGACACTGGGAGTGTTTGAAAAGCCTTTCATTGCACTACACATTAAACCAGAACAGCCTCATAATAAAGTGCACAAATAGAGCTCCTCACAAACTCTGAGAAGCCCTTTACAATGTGCTCTGTGTGGATTACCACACTTGCAGCCTCACAGCCTCAGAATAATTACCACTCAAAATGGGGCGGAAATAGAGTGCTCAACAATATTCAAATACCGAGTGTTCCCTGCTGGGCAGAGAAAACAGAACCAATTCAGCTTGCACCATATGGAAAATGTTAGTTCCCTGAGTGTAGGCAGCCCTTATGCAACATAGCCCACGACACACTCATTTGTCCTATACCACCTCTCCTGCTGTAAGCCCAGGCAAACTATCAATAGCTAATTGCTCCTGCTAACAGGTACTAAAGGTGACATTTGAAGAAGTGGGCAGGCTGAGAAATGGCATAGGTGCTACATCCAGAAGTATGAACATTTCAGATCGCTTGTTACATCTCTGATCACTGATAAGAGCTAAGTTTGTGTATTTATATCAGGGTTATATAAACTAACTAAATTTCCTGAGCCAGATATACCCTGGATGACCTCATGAAATGTGGGTCACCAGGGTGTACAGAAGGCAAGTTATGGTGAGTCATAGATCCTGCAGGGTTTATCTATGGCAAAGCAGCACAGTCTAATTAACCTTCTGTGCCAGGAGTACTGTAGATAGATTTGACCAAAATTCCTTACATAGCTAAACAAGGAAGATCCAGGATGAGCATGGAGGCTGCTGCAAATACAATGGCAAAATGATAAGCCAGCTACACTTTCAGTGCTATTTTGAAACCATGGAAAGCAATGTAGGGGACTGAAGCACTGAGTAGTAACAAAACTAGTAATTCTGGAGCCCCACTTCTATCATTTATAACACTAAGATCATCACAGAATGGGAAACGCCTCTTCATTTTTTTTCTTAAGGAAAATAATCCGTTCTTTGTACACACTTGGGGATTTTTGATCTTGGTTGGTTGGGTTTTTTTAAATTCCTAATGGTACATGAGCCAACATGAGTTCTGTCAGGCACTGAGCTATCTATGAGACTTTGCATCAGGTTTTTGCTGCTTGAGACAGTGACTCTGCTCCTCCATACAGCACTGAACAATACTGCCATTGCAGATACACGTCCCTTCCTCTACTTCCTCTGTGCTCTTAATTCTTCAATTCAAACAGAAAAGCCACACAAAACAGCAGCTTTTCTCTGCTGGCTGATGTGCTTGTTCTTCACACAAGTAGAAGGAATTTAGTCTTTTTTAGAAGAGTCTCACATTCACATGCCATCTGACAGCTTTTGAATCTTCCCTACACTGACTTTATGTAAGTTGCTGTTGGCAACACAGCATGAAAGTTTTTAATGAAGCAAAACAGGGAAAGAGATTAGTGAAATTGAATTAATGAGAATGAGTGGCATGTTCCACTTTTAGATTATGTTACCTGTAATTTCTTCAAAGACAGCATGAAATCCATCAAAGTTCTTGGATCCATCAGACTGGAAGAGGACATGGAGTGAAGACCCAGTGCTTCGGATGGGAGGTGGCCTCTCATTTCCACAGAATTTCTTTATTATTTGACTGTCCAAATTGTCCCCATCACGGATCTCCACAAAGTCATACTGGCACATGTAGTCAAACTCCAGGCTCAGCATGGAAAATCTTGGGGGACAAGGACAAACAGTTAGATTGCTTACCTGTGTACCCTGAATACTATTTATTTGGGCATTTAGTTATTTAGGGCCTACCTCCTTCATTGAATCAACAAGTCCCTAACCACACAAAGACCCCTCACTCATCTCAATTTTTGCATCATGATGCCTAGAAGCCAGCTCAACTCTATACAGTTGTTCCCTGAGAACATTCAAGTGTCAGAACAGTGAAGTCTAAACTGAAGTCATGCAGTCTATTCATGTGCATCAGGTCCCTCACCATAATACAATGTCAAAACTTTCATCCAGGGTCAGGCACTATAGGGGGCATATTTCTATTGGTTTTGTTTACTAAAAATTGTTCTATTTGCCCTAAATAAAGTTCTAATACTGAAAGTTACAGTATCAAATAACAAGGTTCAAAAGCTATTCACATTGTGATGTTCAGAAGTCAGCAATTAGGGATACAAGGAAAGCTTGGGGATGTAAGAGAAGCAGAAACAGCCAGAGAAACAGAATCAAAATACTACAGCACGTTTTGCATTAGAAAGCAAAATGGTAGTAAACCCCCAATGTGTGGCGCTTGCCCGTCTTTTGAGAGCAGAAATAAGGCACAGGAATTAGTGCAGAAGGGAAATACTTAAAGTCTTTTCTCACAATGTCTGTCCTTTCCTAGCTTCGATCCAGCCACTGTGCAAGGCTTTTGTTCATTAACAGCCATGCTATATGCTGCTATTGGAATTCAGGTGGGCACAGAGCCCAAGCACCCCAGCAGAATATGAACGAGAAACAGAGGGAGCAACACCAAGTGCCTCTGCAGAATGTGCAATAGTCAGGGGCTGGGCTCAGCCTTAGTGCAGCAGGAAAAGGAGAAGAAATGGGCCTGGGAGAGGCCATGCTGCTAACTGTTCAGCAGGATATTTTACAAATGAAACTCCTTATGTACTTGATCTTCGTGAAGACTCCTAACGCTGCAGATGTGTATTTAGGATTAGGCTGTATCTCCCACATGCCTGTTCCAGTGTGGACCTAGTATTTGCAAAGACTGCATTTTCATACCCAAGAGGTGAGATGAATATTGGATCTGCTCCTTGACCTCACAGTCTGAATGGAAGAGAATTCTGGAGCCTGTTTCATACTCTTCTCATCTTGAGACTCAGGCCCCCATGTTAAGGAGGCCTCCATGTTCCTCCACCTTCCTTTGACAAACTCATGAGCTGACTTAAGAGGCCTCTTCACTCAGTCACCTTTGTTCAGGTCATATGGCTGATTTTTGAGTATCAGGAGTACCCTACCTACAGAGAAATGACTGAGCAGTTGTAGGAAGCTACAATGGAGCAGAGCCCCTCATTTTTTAAAATTATCTGTATGATTTATGGAATGTAGAAAAAAAACCTCAACATATGTTTTAAATATGCATTAGAGAGAGATAATTCAACTTTGCTTTGCATAAAATGTATGAGTTGAATTCTAGTTCTGTCAGGTCTGTCAGAGACATCCTCACAAGGTATCAGGTTATACACTACATTTCCAAAACATTCTTTCACTGGTGAAACATGCCCCAGGGATCTACCCTGATGGAAGTTACACAGCAATACAAATTAACCCATTCATCTTTGTCACACTTATCAGGATACAGTTTATCCTGTCCCAAACCAGAAAAAATATTTTCTGGTTTTCTGAACTTGTACATTTCTGATTAAAATTACGTATGTGTGCAAGTACAGAAGGAAAGTTTCTGGAATGCCCCCCATGTACTGGGAGCAGTATTATTTATAGATGTAAAGGCAAACTGTGTCTTGATGTGTGTCTCTGAAAAAAGAATATCAGGACATAAGCATTGAGAATGGAAGACCCATGCACAGAATACTGTTTTTAATTGTTTGCTTTCTCTGTTTTAAAAAATGATGAAAACAGAGTGGAAAATGTGAAAGGCATAGGGGCTCTGACTTGAATTTTATTTAACTTGGCAAAGAAGCAGATACACTGTACTGGCAACATGGAATCCTGTGATTAAGACTCAGAATTGGCAGGTCAGGAAACCTGCCAAAGCTTTTAAAAATCTATTGGCTACGGCCCAGCTGACAGGCCCCTTTACAGACCATGAGGTCTATTGCCATTTAAACCACATGTATACACAATTCAAAGGACCTCAGTTTCCCCACCAATGAGTGCGTAATTATATCATAATTCTCTTGGATATTATTAAACTAAGCAAGCTAATTTTGTGCTACAGGTCATCAAATACACAATGGAATGAAAAGTATTGCCTTGATTTCATCAGTGTCTGCAGTGGGCATATATTGGCCGACCCCTCTGAGGAAAGCTTCTAGCCAAAGGACATATTTAAAACTGCATCTCTGCCGAGGCACTAAAGAAAAGAATTGAAAGTTGTGAGCTACTTCTACTGTGATATGACATCTTGACATGGCTCAGGCTGAGGGAGCCTATACATCACAACCCAAAAACACCAACAAGGCTAGCAAAAAAAGCAGAGAAAACAAACTACCACCACAACACGGACACTATTTATCAAAACAGCTCTACTGTGCCAATCCCCAAAGGACTGCATGGCACAGCTTAAAGCAAGGGAAGATTTATCTGTGCTCCTGGGAGTTTTACTCTTCCTGCCCTATGTAAGCAAAGACAACCACTTTGTTCGCCTTCTGTATTACGCTGTCCCCATCCCTGCCCTTGCAAGCCAAGGTGGCAGCAAACAGGATTTGTGCACAGAGAGAATGAAAAAAGGAGTTCTTTTGTTGGCAGTTGTGCTGATTCAGCACAGTGTTGGCTGTGTATTACGGCTCTAAGCAGTTACCACCCACAGAGGGGATCAGCATGTTTAGATGAAAATACAGTGAAGGAAACATGGATGGCAGACCCAGGAGGCAGGCTCTGTTGGTTGGCTTGGGTGAACCTGCCCTTCTGTGCAGGAATAGCCTAAAGGTGAAGTTTTACGTTAAATATACATGTTTTCCATAATATTCCACTGCTGAAGTACCTCAATGGACAGCTCTGAGGTGGTGCACCTTGAAGATGTCAACTGACTCAGAACACTACATGGTTACCTTCTGTGAGGACATCCTGTTCCATCTCTGTCATGAAGGTTTCCTCTGTGTCTCCTGCAGGACTTGCAGGGTGGTAGGGTTAAGTGTGGACATTCAGGAGAGCTCATGATCTTTCCCTGGGAGTGCTATGTCATCTTCTGAGATTTCTAGGCATTCAGACATTAGGTTCATCATCAGACTAAGAAAAAGGCTTTAGGATTCTCCAACATTACCCAGCTCAGATAAATTAGATGCTGACAACAGAAGTTTGGTAGTTCAGGCTTCCCTGAACTAGTAGTTCAGGTAGTGAACTACTTCACTACTAGGTAGTGAAGGCAGTGCAGACCTTCACAGTTGAAATGTAACATTATTTCACATCAAGGTGATACCTAGTATTATGTTTGTTTGATTGCAGGAAGGATGGACATAGGGAGGAAGAGAAAGGCACTCTTGTGTTAAAGTTTTCTGCTTTCTGTAACAGCAAAGTTGAACAGTGAACTGTGAACCCTACTGCGAACTGTATGGATCTCATGTGACACATCTTCCTAGTCTGCATGTGGGTGGCCTAGAGTGGAAGTCTGATTTCTCCAGAGTTAGTACATTTGTTATCTACAGCACTCCCCATTCTCCTGCTTTGAAAACAGACTAGAGTCTCCTTACTGCAGCCACAGCAAATTCTGCTCTTTGATACAGTGTCCATCATTAAAATAACCTTTAGTCCCTTTTTTTGCACTTTGTGCCTGATGCCATCTGGCTGTTAACACTTCACCCAGAGACAAGTGCATTCAATAGTTACATGCATGCACAGGGTCCATTTCCACTCTCACATCCATCCCCACAACAGCAAAGACAGGGTGACACCTGTAGCTCTTGAAGCACTTTTTAAGCCTCACAATTGACAAAGCCCTTTTCAGAAATGTAGAAAAATATCACCTCTCTAAGCTTGTGCTATGCAAATCATACACCTCACCAACAATATGTCTTAAAAAGAAGGTAGGTACAACCCATGCTCACTGACACTGATGCAAAGTTATGTCACGTGAACACAAAACTCTTCTTCAAAGCATTTGTCCTGTGTCTTCTACACAATGCTCTCCAGGCAATAATAGCTCACAACAGGCTTACATTTGAAAGTCTGAAAAAAGTGCATTTGTGTGGGAAAACCACAAGCTCTTCTTTTCAACTGATGTGTTGCCCTTCCTCTCATTAAGTTTCTCTTCAAACATACAGGAACATATTTAAACTGTTTAAACATATTTTAACCGTTTGTGTATCTAGCATAGTTCTTTCGCCTGGGCTCTAAAGTCAGTGAAATATTGAAATGAAGGGTTAAGCTATTCTATTGGCTAGTGTGTTTTGAATACCATCCCCTGCCATACTTCCTGCTGCATGTGTGAGCACCCTGCTGAGTACATTTGAAAACATTATTAATTACCCCAAAAAGAGGTTCTCCTGCACTAGGCAGGCACTATGAGCTTGAGCCATTATGGGATGGTTAACAGGTCTAAGCGTGCACAACTCAGAAGAGCGATGACAGGACAATAGGACACAGTCTTAGGCTGTGTGACTGGAAGTTTAGGCTAGACATTAGGAAAAAATTAATCACAGAAAGAGTGATGGGGCACTGGAATGGGCTGCTCAGGGAGGTGGTGGAGTCACTGTCCCTGAAGGGATTTAAAAAAAGACTGGATGTGGCAGTCAGTGCCATGGTTTAGTTGGGGTGTTTTAGGTCATAGGTCATAGGTTGGACTTGTTGTTCTCAAAGGTCTTTTCCAACCTAGTTAATCCTGTGATTCTGTGACTTGGAGGAGAACAAATCACATCCTCCAGGCTCACAGAAAACAGGGTTGGTGAAATGAGTAGGAAAAAAAAAGAGGGAAAATGAAGGCTAGATGCAAGGCACTACCCATGGGCAGCTCTCTCCTTGCATGAGACATCATATTAAAACACTTCTGCAACTTTTCTTCAAAGAATGTCTTAGTTCAGCCTGGTACAGTCTTCAGAAAATATTGTGTGCTCTGGTATCAAGGTCTTGAAAACACCTATGAAGAGACATATTGTGCCCAATGCCTGAGAAACTCTCCTCAGCATCCATCTGTCCTAAATGGGAATTGAAAGCACAGCACTGATTTGTCCAGTGCCTGTCCATCACAAGCCAGACCAGGAGAAAGAGCTGTGGTACCAAATACAAAGTGGTTGCTATACCTTCACTGCCCCACAGAAGGGCTCACAGCTGACCCACATGCTCCAATGTCCACCTGAAATCAGTGCTGGCTAAAAGTCAGTAGGACCCACCTTAACTCAATGTTAAATCCAGCTTGAACATGGATTGTCCATTCACATCGTGCATTCAGTGGGTAACCCTCCAGCAAAATCTGACCTCTAGAAGCCCGAAGAACCTGCCCACACCCTGGGGAGAAAAAGAAGGAAAAAAATGGCGTGAAGAACCTTCAAGGGTCATTTGAAGAAAACATATGTAGAAATAACACCAGAAGGTTTTGACAGGATGGCTTAGGAAGATACACTCTTTCTTACAAGGCATTGTATAAAATATTGGGACAGCCACACAACGGTACTGAAGAGTTATGATTATACTGGGGTATTGTCTAGGCTATGACTACCCCCAGAAAAGCTGTAGTTGATTGCTTCTCCCTGGTTTGCAATGTAGCCCCATTAAACCATTTCTTGCAGCTTTTGCCTCTCTGTTAATTAGCCAACCCACCCACCTGGCTGATGATCTAGTTCAGAAGAGTTTTGATGGAACCCATGCTGACATTTACAACCACTGAAGCTGTGGAAGCTGGTGGGAAAGTGACAAAACTACAATGAACACTTGAATTAGCTCAAGTGAGAAAAAGAATGAGAGAAAAAAATCTGTTGCACCAAACATCATGGTTGTAAGTCGTTCATAAAGAGACTCTGGGAGGAAAAAGAGATGATGTATTCCTAGAGGACACGTTTGTCCTCAAGATTCACTACATCATCCTTGCATATTAATGCCACCATGACAATAAAGATATATAAACATCACAGCTCCTCTATCGTCAGTGCAACACTGATGACTCAGTATAGAATATACAGTCCTTATCCCATCTTTCAGGTTCATTCTTATCCTTCCTCTTGTCTTGTTCCACTCTGCCTATGCGGTTCTCAGTTTCTCACCATACTATGGAATGTACTTCAGCACCAACAGGACGAGATGAAGTGCTCCAGTCATTTGTGCCCAATCTAAGAAAACCATCAGAGGACAATGAGATGAACAAACAGCAGACAAGGTCACACCAGGGGAGCAATATCTTTTCATGATTATCCTGCAGCTGTCCCTAGGCATCTGTCCAGGGATAGTTGTCCTAATTCCTCATCTTGAATGCTGAACACTTTTAGCCCAGAGAGTTCTCTCACCTTCAGTAACCTTTCCCTTTTCCCCAGCTATAAAATATAGCTAATAATATTTTCCTCTGTGGAAGATAAAAGAGTTGTTTAGTGATTTTTTTCAGAGCTTACTGTGATCTGCACATGCATGTCCTAGCAAAATGCACAGTTAAATCACTAAGTACCAGATAGAGCTAATTTTTCAGTTCCTACTTTCCTGGCTACATCTTTCTGAGTGGAGTTTTGCACATGGCTACATCCCCTGGTAAGCCTTCTATTGCTTTGATAGAGTATGAGGCTGTATCTGTAAGCCAAAAATTGCAATTCAGTCTAATAGCATCACCTAATCAGGAAAGTCTGCACACCACAGATGAGGATAAGTAAAAAGTCAAATGACCCAAAAGACATCCACAGCAATTCTCTCACTTCTTTTTACTTCTTCAGTCCAACAGAAAGCTCTGCTGCTTCCGTCTGTTTCCCTAGAGAAACCCTAAGCTTTTAACCAGCAAGCCAGGATGAATGTTTCCGACTGAAACAGAGGGTTTTAACACTTGCCTCTGGGCCCTTCCTTCCCTAGGGAGAAAGGGTGACAGTGACCTGATTTGGTGAAGTACCGAGCATCTGTGGTTCCCATTGATCATAGTGTCTGGAAATCAATCCTGCTGCATCTGGTCTATGGGGAAACATGAAGACTGCAGGTCAATTCCTCCTCTTTCTTCTTAAGAAAGTGTTGCTCAAATGAAATACCCTTTGTTCATTTACCCTCGGTTACCCTTAATTAAGCAGGACCCAAGGAAACAGAAATCCTGCTCAGAAGAGTTCCTCAAAAGTGTTTCATCCTCTTCTGTGGCTCGCTCAGTTCCCTCTGTAAAAGATGAGGATTAATGACTGTGCCCAGAAACCACATTAGGATTCAATGAGTACAGCAGGATCTGCTGTGGTGAAAATAATAATGCTCCTTCCCACAGCAAGAAACAGGCCCTTGTGCTGCCATTGGCTCCTGCCTCAAAAACAACCTGAGACAAAGCTGCTAGAAATCTTCAGAGGGTTTGACAGGGGGCTTGGACCACCTCAAAGAAAGTTTCCCTTTCGTCCTGAAGGGCTTTTGAGTTTTCGATGCCTTTAAGAAAGGAAAGCCAAAGAACTGGTGCAAAGAGATACTTTTATGCACAGCATACTAAACACACTTCTCTGTTTGCTGTGGTACAGCCTGAACTCTCTGAACACTGGCACCGAGGAAGTAGGTTTGGCCAGCAAAGCAGGTGGTCCAGAGACTAAATAGGAGCCATTCAGTGACCGTCTCCAAAAGAACGTTCTCAGGTTTACTCCCACCCTTCTCTGCATGAAGCACCTTTGCGATCACACCAAATCTGTGCTCTTAAACCTCCAGCACTTCTAGCAGTCCCCAGACCAACAGTTCAATCATATGTTGATCACAAGGAGTCTTTTCTCTTCCTATTCTAAATCTGCAGGAGACCTGGAAAGCTCTCAAAAATAATTTACATCATAAACACAAATGCTGGCAAATTCTGCCTCATTTACAAAAAAATAAACCACTTTGGCAGAGTATCAACATCCTTGTTCCGTTCCTGTTCCTGAAAAAAAGGCAGCTTTCAGGGCCACAGTAAGATTTCCTCCAAGGCTTGTTACTAACAGAGAATAAAAAAATTCAGGAGACCTCTGAGTTGTAGCCCACAGAGACCCGTGGGTCGATGGAGGGAGAGGTCCTGAGACGACCTCTGGTAAGAACTCATTATCTTCTGTTTGAGTGCTGCATCTTAGATGTGAGGCTCCTTCAAAGGTCAGGATGACTGAACAGAGGAGAAAGACAGTAGAAAGGTTACTGCTATTCAGAAACAGGCTGATATGGGAAGGCAGCTGTCACTTGTCACAACTTGTTGCTTCCTGTCGGTTGTTGGTCACCAGTATTATGTGAAACAGTAATATTCAGAAAGTTTCAAAAACTACAAGTAATCTTGTCTGGCACAGGGTCCAAATTCAGACAGCAAAGCTGAGAATTACTGTTAGAAATCACCACTTTCTTGCCTGCTTTAATGGAGCATGTGCCTTGAAGTGACATTACAACTTGGGGTTGGCAAAAGCTATTTGAGTGCAGGGTACAGAGGAGAGGGTTCTGCAGGGTTGGTTTTCTTCTGGTTTTAGAGCCTGGTGTGCCTTTTAGGTCATGATGATTCAATCCAAGAGAAGTCCCATTAGGAAATATGCTAGCACCCAATTAAATCTAGTCAGCGTGTTTATTTCCTAATAATACTCCTTTGGCCTACCCTACATAATTTATCTTTTTACTCAATGATCTGGTATCCTCTGGTGGGTATTCAGCCATACCCATGCTTCCAGCTATGCCAGCAGGTACTACAAGCCGGACAGACCCACAGGCCATCTCATGGTCCTTCTTCCTTGCCATGGCCCTCCATCAGCACGGCTTTTGCTGGCAGAGTTCCCACAGATCTGTCCCGGGGGCTCACCCTACGCTGGCGAATGCACTCATGCCCTTGAGCGCTGCCCCGGGGCGAGGCCTCATTGCCCTCCCGGAGGTGCCCAGACGCTGCCATACAGCTCTCCCCTGCACGTACAGTACTAAACAGGCACTGATGCCGCCCGCAGACCCTCCGCACTCCCCGCACTCCTGGCTCCCATCCCGCGGGATGACCGGGGCCTCACGGCGCGGCCTCCTGCGGGGCCCCCGGCCGCCACCTACCGCCCGTGCGGCGCCGCTGCCGGCGGGGCCCGCGGGCGGCCGGGCCATGCGGTGCCCGCCGGGCCGGGCGTGCCGTGCCCGGGGCGCCGCCCCAGCAGGGCCCGGCAGCAGGGGGGCGCGGCCGGAGCGCTGCTCGCCCTCCCGGGCGGCCCCGGCAGCGCGGCGGCAGCGCCCGCCGGCCCCGCGAGAGGGAGACAGAGCCCGGCGCTCCCTCCGCGCCGCCCCGCCGGGAGCTGCGCCGGGCCGTGCCCCGGCAGCTCTGGCCTCGGCAGTGCAGGACCGAGTGGGCAGATTGCATCCCGCCCTTACCGCCCTGGCGCCTCTTTGTCGTTCTGGGATTTCTCGGCCCTCTGCCGCGGCACTGAGGGATGGCTGCAAAGCTTCGGCTGCGACGCCGTGGTGCAGGTACCAAAGAGAGGTGGCTCCTCCTGTGCTCTCCCACCTGAGATGTGTTAGCACAGCCACGGCTCCAGCAGTCAGCGCCTGCTGGCGTTCCAAGGCTACTTGCTGGCCGCCCTCCAGACCCAAAGCCACATCGCTGTGAGCCCGCAGTCCGGCACCCATCATGGTTATAGGCTGCTTTCCAGACATGCAGCTCTCTGCATGCCTGAGCCTACCATCAAGGCCAAAATTGAGATAGCCATGAGAGCCACAAAAGGGGAGCTCAGGATGTGCTGGGGTCACTACTATCCTCTGTGTCCCCACTTTAAGAGACAATAGCACTAACCTTCCTACCCTACCTCTCAAGTACCACAGATCCATGTGAAAGAGACCACAGCCTCAGTGTCACACTGCTCCCCTTAAAAGAACAAGTAGTAAGGAAAACACTGTAGGACAAAGCTGTCCAAAATTTCAGTACTGCAAAAATGACCAAATGGACCTCTGTGTGAAGGTGTATTTGCTTCAACACAAGTGGGAAGAATAAACTGAAATATACTGCAGACGACCAATATCTTCTGGCAGATGGAGGAAAAATTAGATGAGTTAGTGACTCTTTCTTGGCTCTACTTTTAAAGAAAATTCCAGAGAAGCTCTAGCATGGACCTAGAGAAAATGGGACTTTAAAATGTTCTCAGAAATCACTCCAGCAAGGGACTCAGTTGATGAATTAGCTCTCTTGCTGAAACATGTTGATTCCCCACATTCTGCTTTTTTGAAGCAATGATTTTATTTTATATGCTTTCACCTCCTGAATGGTCATGGGCAGTGTTGTGAAAGCAAGTTAAATTGTTACTTTAAAATCAGTGACTAAGAGGACACAAGCCTAAAGTATGTAGCACAATGGACAGAACAGACTAGGGAGAGCAGACTCTGTGTCTATCCCTTCCAGTGAAATAGGAACAAAGAGACAGTCAATAAAAATTGAAAGAGAGCTACACCTTCACTAGTGGGAAATTGGTGAAGGAAATACCGGTCTTGAACACTATATAATTAGCTGATGGAATTAATTATTGAAAGACAGAATGGGGATTAACAACTTAGTGAAACTAAAAAAGCAGGAGCTTTTGTACACTGTCAGGAGCAAAACCTTTAGATATTGCTACCAGGGCCTGAATCACTATTTGTTGTGACATAATCAGAAGTTGCAAGACAGTGTTTTCTGGAGGCACCTTGAAGGTGTTGAGGTGTTGAAGGTGTCTGGCAGAGAAGGAAACACTGGGATATCCTTGAGGCTGGCAGGGGTTGAAGGAGGACAGAGGGTAAGCTCTTAGATAAAGCTGCTGCCCTTGTAAATGTTTATGCTTATGCTCTGGGGCAGTGATGAAATGTGTCCAAGAAATGCAGATTTCAGAAGATTTCTGGTGTCATGGTAGTTAAAGTTTTAAAATAAACCAAACCCAAACAGACATTTAGTAGGCTTCTAACCCACCATGACATAAGGCCCAGTCCAATATCTCTCAGACAACCACTGGGAGAGAAGATTTTTCCTAACTGTAGATCTCCTTACTGCCTGGTGGTGTTTGCCTTCTCCTGCTTGTGCCCTTTGCAAGAGTTGCTGTACAGGAATAGCTGGAAAGGCACAGCATGGCCCTGGCTCTGTCCCACCACTCCCTGTCCCTGACATCCCTCCCAGCCCGTGTAGGACACTTACTCATGCAGTCTCCTCCATACCAGCCAGCTCTGCACTCTGCACAGTAGATTCCCTTGATGTAGAAGTCGTCAAGTGTCCCTCCCCAGGAGCCATTGCGACAGGATTTGCAGTTCTCAAAGATGGTACAGCCTAAAAAGAGAGCCAGTGTGTTAGATGAAAGCCAAGGTGGATTGTCCTGCAGGAAGGGGAGCAGCCTCTCTGTCTTTTCCACAGAAAATGCCAATGACATTAATGACTGTGGAGGTGCTGACAGCTTCCCCTCTGGGAACCATACCCAACCTCCACGCCCTAGGCAGCTCAGACTGAGATTTGGAACCAAACTCCCGGTCTGATTTGCCCAAACCTCTAAATCTCATTGCTCCAACTGTAAACGCCTCTCTCAGGAGCCTGAATGTGTGTACTGATGCCACTTGGGCCCAGCCTAAATGATTCTGATGATTTCTAAACTGGTCCTAGCTCCTCCTGCTTTCACCTCCTCTCACCTTTCACTTTTCTTTTTCCTTCTTGCTTGTGGGACTTACAAGTTGTCTCTCTTTTCTTGCTTTGGGGGAGCAAATCGTCCAAGAGTACCTCTAAAACACTCCTGGTGTGAAGCCAGCTATAGCGTCACCCTTTGGCAGCTTCCAAGCCTGCCCAAGACATCCTGAGGACAACACTGGTAGTAGAAAGTGTTGGGATTTTTTGGCCAGTGATGCTTCCTGCTTTGGGGGAACCTTGCCAAATGTCTTTCTGCTGTCAGCTGAGTGGCAGATGAAGTTCTGGAGGAAATGCAGGACAATCCCATGCCTCAGTGAGATGTGCTTGTTCACCACTGTCCTGACCAGCATCTGCCATCATGCCTTGGCCAAAGATTTGGTGTGAACACAGCATAGCCACAAACATACCTGGGTGGATTAAACAGGAGTCACACTCGTTCTCCTCGTTCCTACAGCAGGGAATGGTGTAGCCCACTCTTTGTTTCTGTCCTGGGCAGATGCACTCAATTTGGTCATATTCACAGCATTCCCGACACATGATATTCCACTCAGCTCCTGGGCAGTTTTCATTGATCACTGTGTACTCTGCAGAGAACGGAGAGGAGGACACATGGAAATAACCCATATCTGATGAGGACTGGCAGGATCTATTATCCAGTGGTTTGTCAGATCATGGATGTCATGGGGCTGGCCAAGATCTTCAGCCCAGAAAAACCCAAACTAGGTGGTAACATGTGCCTGAAATGTCAGCGTGGTTTGTGTGTCTAAAGAATATGCAGGAGTTTTGCAGTGCCAGCCAGAGGAAGCAAACAGACCAGAGGGAAGGAATATGTTTACTTTCTCTGCAAGGCCTTCCCACTTCTGTGGTGAGAAAAATAGCTTTGAAAAACCACAGAGGATGACATCACATGAGAAAGTTTCTTCAGATTGCAGGACTGATTTAAAGCGTCATATATAGCATAGATTATTTAAACTATGATAGCATGTTTTGACTGTATTTCTGCTTGTGAATCTGCTATTCTTGAAAATTAGGGGGCCCACCAGGAAAGGCGACTTTTAAAGTTGGATTTTAGCTGGTTTCACTCCCTATTTTCACCCAGATGCACATTTTGTTACATTTGGCTTCCCTGCCAAAGGAAATAAGATTTTTTGTTTTTTTTTAAAGGTTAATTTTGCCTGGCATTTCTTATATGGTAACATCTTCCTATTATTTAGCATAACCTCATATTATATCTAAGCTATGCTGGAAACACCCTTTTAAGAAACAACCTCAGACTGTGACTCAGGACTGCCACAGTATGTGCAGATCCTGTCTTTCCCCACCAGTGTGCTGTCTAAATTCTACAAAGAGAGATCTAAGGAATGCACAGAGCTGTCATCGTGCCTTCTAACCACCTGACAGCCCTGATGACTGCTTTCATGGAGTTTGATAGTAAAAAGAGAGAGCAGACTAGAAAGATGAGACATGAAGGAAACTTAATGAGACTAGCTCTTTTTTCCCCTGCTAACCTATTTTTCTTTTTTTTTTCTTTTTTTTTTTTTTAAATTGCGGTTAGGTAACCTTTTTCCTTGTATATTAAACCCTGAGTAACAGAGTTGCCTTGTCATGAAACAAGCCATACATCTCTAAGGTGCAAAACTCCCATGCATGCCTGTACCTGGCTCCCTTCTCACACAACTGTTTCTTGTTTCATTGGCGCTGATAACCCAATTACTGTGCCTGCTGGAGCTCCCTAATACTGAGCCTTGCTGCTCTGTCTCACTTGACTCTCTGTGACCTCATGAAGCCTGGTTCCTGGAAGCTTATCTTCTCCCCTAATGATTTTTACTTACTCCATAAAAAAAAGGACCACCAAACTGTTTCTTCTTCACCCCGTTTGGCTGGGAAATGAAATGCAGCCCTTTGCACTCCTCAGAACTGAGCCTTTCCCTTGTGCCTGGTGTACCAACCAGGGAGAGTCCGCGGCTGCTCTAAGTTTAGGAATGAGGCTGCTGTTTGTGCTGAAACCTTTCCATTCCCCCTCTCTGCCCCTATAATCATTCAAAAAAGAAAAGGCTGTTCCTGCCATGCAATAAGATTCTGTAGTTTTTTATTCCAGTAGTAGAATCTTGCATTGAAATAATCTTAGTGTTCAGCAGTTATAGCTTCTTTTGCCTGTAGATCTTGACATGCTTTACAAAGTTCTCATTCCAGATGGGAAGATGAAGCACATGGGAGGTGAAGTGACTTTGCTCAAGGTCCCAGGGAAAAACAATAGTAGAGTCAGGAATTAAACTCATGCCTTCTATTTTCCAGAACGGCTGTCAATCAACCTGGCCAAGCTGGGGCTTCTTAACCTATGGCTATTATTCCCTTTTAATTAAGCCTTTTATCTATGAAATGTATCTGATTCAGATTCCAGAGAAAATTAATTACACACATCTAATTATCTCCGTAGAACTGACACTCAGTTGGATTCATCTCACCATACCAGACAGACAATAGCTGTGTCTCTGGTGTACAGGGTGGGAGTCTCAGTCCTTCCTGAAGCAGTAGTCTCTAAAGTCTGACTAATTACCCAACACTCAGAGCTTTTGTAAAGCATCCTTCAAATTCTCATTTTTTCTAACTCAAGATAGAAATCTAATTTATCTCAAAATAGCTAAAGTCTATTAATAAAGTGCATATATTATCCAAAAGAAATTTTTGTCTGTAAAATGATCCAAATATTCACAGGCAAAGTTACATTGGGGTGACAAAGGAATGTCTCCATCCTTGCAGGAACTCAAATCCTGGCAAGATAAGGCTGTGAGCAACACAACTTTCATGTTAGAACCGAGAGATGGGCTGGACCATGTGACATCCAGAGGTCCCTTTCAACCTAAATTACTCTACTCTTCCCTAAAATATTACTCATGTATTTGTATGTAGATAGAGAGTGTGAATGTCTACATATTTTTATATGTAGAACTTGTGTGCACAACAGAGGCAAAAAGCAGAGGCCACACTTATTCTTGGTGGATCAAATGTGTGCATTTGTAGAATAAGTTGACCTTGAGGTAATATTTAGTGTTAAGAAGAGAGCAGCAGATCTTGGCCCTTAAAAAAATGTAAAAATACACTTGCTGCCACCTAGAAATGCTGTTTGCTCACTTCTTTTGTCTCAACTTAAACAATGAAAATAAACTGTCTTTTGATTTACTGACAATTTAATTCCCTTTCAGGCTCTTGGTTTCTGCAGTTTGGGCAATTTATATAGCCTTGACAAGGAAATATATGGATTTGAGATTTTTTTAAGTGACAGTTTGCCGCTAGTGGATGCAAAATAGAAGTGTGGATTCAAATCACAGTAGCAGAGGCTTCTGCCTTCTTGGGATGAAACCTCTGCTGCTGTGATTTGCATCCACACTTCTATTTTGTGTCCACTAGCGACAGCTGTTCTAGGATTTTCTTCACAAAAATCATGGAATATATTATTTTGAGGTTCTGTAGAAGCTATTCTTTAAAGAAGTATGATTGAAGAGTTTATGCATCCCTTTAATAATAGCAGGATCCCTTTTGTTTTATCTCTGGGCTACCAAAAAAAAGGCAAATAAAACCTTTGCCTCAGAAGTTTAAGAGGGATATGCAGAGAGTCACTTATGTGTGTAATCAATGGTTGTTTGTGTGGCTGAGCTCAGCCTGTGCTTCAGGGAGGCAGAGGCGTAACTCTGCCCCCCCTTGTGTGTTTGGGGATGGGCAGCCACTGGCAGCTCCCACACACACACTTGGCCAATATTACCCCAGAACAGAAGAGAATGAGGCAGAGAAAAGTGGGGGAAGATTTATTGACTGAGTAAAATACTGAAAGCAAGGCCTTGGCCAGCTGTGGCAGAGATAATTGTGGGGTGTTTTGTGAGCTTTACTTTGATAACCTTCCAAAGCAGGCAGTCTGGCTTGCAGGCAGTGACTGTATCTTTGATTTTGGGACAAGCCGGAAGAAGCTGCTTGACAACCCATGCAAAATATTTAGCTGCAAAGACCAAACAAGACTCTGGACAGGCAAATAAACAGTGGATTAATTTATGAGATTTTAATGATGGAAGAAAAGCCCATTAAATCCACGCATAAACAGCTCACATGGAAGCAGCTCAAGACCATGGAAACCAAGCAAGAAATGCCTGTGTTGGGAAAACACACAAATATCTAGGGCGTGTGCTGGAGGGAAGACCTGCTTGGCTCAGGAGCTGGCACAGCCCAACACAAGTCTTCACCTGATGCTTTGGGTCCAGCCTGAGCAGGACTGTGAGATGGGAGAACATTTTCAGGTTCAGATGGCAGCACATTCATGCTTGCTACCTACATCTGCACCTAGCAAGACCTCCTAATCACTTCAGCATGTCAGATCCTAGAGGCTGTCTAGGATTTTGTAAGACATGAGTTGGAGGCGATGCTCCCAGACAATGTCCTCCTTGTTGGCAGTGTCAGTCCAACAAGAATTCACCTCAGTTGTGCTGCTGCCTCCCCTCATCCCCAGGACTGAGATCAGGCTTAAAGCTTTGGTGATTCAGGAACAGATTCACACGCACATTCCTGCCTCAGGGGTGGGTCAGGCCACTCATCATGGTAAAATGTCAGCTTCAGGTGACTAATCTTTTGCCATAGTGAATTTGTGTATCATAGATACCTTGCTAGAAGGAAAGGGATTTCTTCTCTGAAGATCTGAGAGCTGGGATAACTGTGTAACTAAGAACTAAGGTGAATTGAAGCAAGCCAAATTACACCAATTAATCTCTTGCGTCTTCCACTTCTCTGGAAGAATGAGGATTTTTTTAGAGTACAGTCTGTTTAAGCTGATATAAGCTGGTGCTGCTGCTGCTATGGGACATTTTTCTCCCTCCTCTCCCTGACTTCCCATTCCCATCCCTGTATTTGTGCTGACAGTAGCTGCTATGTGGAGGGATCAGATGACTGATTGAACAAAAAAACAGTTTGCCATATCTGTCCTTGGAGGGAACTTCCTATGCTACAAGTCCATTCTGTTATCCTCCAAAAGTTTTCCTTCCATGACTTAATTTATCCATCAATACATTGGTAAACACTACTTAAGCTCAAAGAAATTTTATTTCAAATTGCTTTGAAAACTGCAAACTGCTGTTTGCAGTAACACTGCAGTGTAAGACTAGATACAAACAGATACATCTCTAGAATTTGAGTCCATAGAGGATGGCTTTTTCAAAGTGATTATTTAATCCATTCACATTCCGCAGATGAGAACATCTCCCTTTGTATTTGATTTCATCTTAACTTTTCAACATACTGGTCAACAAAAACTACTGTCTCCTGCTGAAGAAGCAAGCAGTTGAATCTGAAGGAGCAATTTCTTAAGGCTGTTAGTAGCGAATGTTTGACCATGTAATAATTATGAAAGGACTCTCTAATCTGAAAGGATTCTTTAACTTCTCAGTAAAGAAAAAACAGCTTAATCAGAGATGAAACCTAGTAGCAGCTTACACTTTTTTTAGGTCCATCACATTTTTCTGCTCCTTTCTTATTTGGCTCTACTGCCATTGTACAGATATGCAAGCTGGGCCTCACCCCACAGAGATCAGGCATTGACAACAGGAGATGCTCTGCGTGCAACACTGGCTGAAACTGTGGCTCCATTGTGATGAATGGTAGAATTCTCCATTCGATTTCAGTGAGGCCAAGAGGAAGACACCTTGGAAGGGAAGAGGGATGTTCCCTTTAAAAGACTTTTACTGGGGCTCTTGGAAAATTATCTACCCCAAACCCTTAATAATAGAGGAAAATGCAGGTCTTTATTGTTAACCTTCTTGCCTCAGATAAACTATTGTGCAAATTATGTCTATTTGTCTATTTGATATGTTAAGAGGATGAAAGGGATGATGCTGTCTCTAAAACCACTTGCTTCTCTTTAGAAATTATGTGCCTATTACTCTTTTCAGCAGCTGGGCTAATTAAAAGAGGAGCTAAAATACTTCAGTGTTTTAGTTTAACTCAGTGTGCTTACTTTATGGTCACGGACCTTTGCTGAATAATTAGACTCTGCTTCTACAGAGTCAGTCAGCGTCCTTTTCTGCCAGTGGTGTGAGCTTTCACACAATGGCAAGTGGGAAGAGGCAAAAAGAAAGGATTTCTATTTAAAACAAAAAATAATCAAAGCCAGTGGGAGGACACAGGAGGAAATCTACAATACTAAGTGGAATCTGTCTACTTAATAAATGCACAGTAATTCAACTGTCTTTTTTAAATACCCTCTTCTTTAGTTTCTTCCTCAATATTTATGACCTGGCATTTGTGATCTTATTATTGGCGCTGTGGCCTTGTGGCTTCATTTGAGAAAAGCTGTGGCCGGAAGAAACAGCCAGGTTAAGGCTCTTCAGAGGTTGCCACATTACCCTTCAGGCTTTGATTCTTTCTGGGACCTTATTCTGGGCAGAAAAATTATACTAGTATGATCAGGAAGAGAATTTGTTTTCTCTGTGCTGCAAGACAAGGAACAGGAACAGGTAATGAATGCAGAACTTTTGAGTAAGTGACAGCATTGATGATGTTAGACCTCTGCAATAGGGGAGAATGTTTTCAAATCTGCAGAGAAGAAGCAGCTGCAGTATTGAAATTCATGACCACATAACATGAGAATGTACTCGTGTCCTAAACGTAGAGGAGAGGCGCTGGACCTGTCTTGAGGACTTGCCTCTCCTAATGGTGTGAGACCTGCAACATGTTGACAACTTAACTTGCAGTTAATGCTGCCCAGATAGAAATAGTCCAGACAGACAGCAGCAACCCTCCTCAAACTGTAGTCCTTACAGCTCCCGTGGAGTGTGCAGTGCAGCCCTAACCAAGGACTGAAGATGCCCTCATCTTGCCAGGCCTCTGTCCCTGCTGATCGTTTGCCTCCCTGCCCTTCCTTCCAGTTTGCCCCTCACCAAGTCCCTGTTCTTGCAGGAGGCAGAGGGGCATCCACATGCCCAAGGGAGGTC
The DNA here is from genome assembly GCF_049639895.1 of Pseudopodoces humilis. Classification (NCBI taxonomy): domain Eukaryota; kingdom Metazoa; phylum Chordata; class Aves; order Passeriformes; family Paridae; genus Pseudopodoces; species Pseudopodoces humilis. Next base: position 19,511,741 of record NC_142206.1, read on the forward strand.
CTGCTGCTGACAACTGCATCGTCCTGTGGTGCTCAGGGGTCCTTCAAGGCTGGTGGAGAGGAAAATCCTGGGCATTGGCAGGCTTGCAGGGACTCCTGGGAGCTACTTGAAGAGGCCTCAGGGTCAAAAGTGAGTAACCCCGGCTTTTTTTCCAAAATAAAAAGCAAATCTCTTTCCTTTTGTGCATGCTAGGAACCTAAACATGTGAACTGAAGTAACCCATTTGCTAAGATTGAATGCATCTGGATGTGTCTGAGTGCATCTGGCCTTCACTTCTCTAGACAGAGGCTGGAGGGGGAGGGGAAGAGAGGTTGGGAAGGGTTTAGATAGGCAGAAACACACAAAAACACACATATATTTTTAAGGAAACATGAGTCACTTGCACTCCAAGTTTATTCCAAAAAATAAATTCCCAGACTGCCCTGACCTCTGCCCCCAGCTCTCGAGGCAGGCCCTGTGCAACTGGGTGTGATAAATATGGATAAAAATTGGATACATCTGTGGGGAGGAGACAAAATGCTATTTTCCAACCTGCCCTGACATGTTAAGGCCACTGCACTTTTGAGTTGCTCCCCTGTGTCTGAAAGCCCCTCCTGCTGTGGCTCTCAGGGAGCTCCTGGCCCCTGCATGTGCCAGCTGTGTGCCAAGCCAGTGCCACCAGCTGCTCCAGCAGCAGCAGCAGGGCAGGGGAGGCACGGCAGGGAAGGGCAGGGGGCGAGGGGGACAGCTGAGGTCCATGTGTCCCACAGGCTCTTCTCAGGCTGCTCCTGGAGCATGAGGAGTGGCTGTTGGGGGAACCAGCACCCTCCCTCCAAAGCTCACAGCCCCACAGCCCCTGTGTCCCACTGGCCAGTGTTGTTCTGTCCCCTGCCTCCCCTTGTCACCGCTGCTGAGGGGACTCAGTGCTAGATGGTTCTGCAGACCAGATTCTTGCCATGAGAGAGATGTGCTGCCCCTGCAGCAGGAGAGGTTTATTCCCACCCAGCTGCCTGACAGCCACAGCCTATGCCCAGGGATGCTCTGCCACTGGCAGGGCTAGTTCTGTGCCACTCCAGCGCACTTGCCTAGCCAGTGTGCAAGGTGGCACATGTCTGAGGGACAGGCCACTGCAGGGCCAAGTCAGTGCTTGTGGCACTGCACTTGAGAGGTGGGGAGAAGCTCTCTGTGCTTGTGACCCAGGGGCAGCTTTGGCAGGAGGCCAGCCTGCCAGGATGGCTGCAGCTGCTGGTGGCCAGCCTGGTGGGCAGATGACCCTGGTCATCACCTGTTCCCTGTGTCCTGAGGGGCCAGCAGGGCAGAGCAGACCCTCTGCTGCAGCCCCTGCTGAGGGGGCCTCTGAAGCACCATCCTTGACACCAATTCTTTACAGTCATTGAGATCTGGGTGCCTGTAGATCTGACAGCTCCCCTGGTAAGAGAGTCAGCAGTGCCGGAATATGCAGCAGCTTCAAGGGTGGGTCACTTGAGGGCACCTCACCTCCCAGTCCTTAGGGCTGCAGCTCCCAGGAAAGCAGCCTGCGATGCTGACAGCTGGCTGCTGCAAGCAGGTCTGGACACCTCCAGGTGTAAACAGCCCAGGTTCATGGCCATAACTACAGCAAATTTACACTCAACAGTAAATGCTTTTTCCTCAACCTTATCAAGATAATGCATGCTGGTTCAGCAGAAACTGGGATGGGGCTTGAGTACAAAAAAGATCATTCTGCTTTAACAAGGCTTCCCCTTCAAAAGAGTAATATTGGCAGAACTAAATCCCAGATTGGAAACAATGTGTGGGTTTTGTTTTCTTTTTTTTCCTTCACTTTTTTCTCCCTTGCCTTCATTCTTGGTGTTGGGGCTGGAGAGGAAAAGTTCTGTGTTGCCAAACTAAACAAATTACGCTTTACAAAAACTTAAATGCCTCTTTTTATCATCATTTCCGTAGCACTGAGTGTTGAGAAAATAAAAGGAGTAATAAGCAAAGTGATTGCATACCTTTTTCTTAATGGCCATTGGCAAACAAATTCAGCCAGTTGTTTCTTTTTAAGGCTATTAAGTTTGCCTGAAAATCATTCCTGGTTAAACCTACACACACACACACACACACACACACACACACACTCCGTGCTGACAAGAAAAAAGATACATAAAGCAGAACCCCTTCTTTCTTTTACTGCTGTCCCTGCAGATCTCTCTGCTTCCCATGACAGCGCATGAGATCAAACCCCTCTGAGCACGCTGAAGGAAAGGGACTAATTCGACCATGCCGGGAACACACACACTCTCTTACAGTACCTCTTGGCAAGCAGGAGATGAGCAGGAGCTGGAGAAGAGTAAGTCCTACAAGTGTCCAGGGTGCTCGCTCCATACTGCCCAGGCCAGTGCAGCGGTGTGACTGCTCGGGAAGGGAAAGCAGGCAAACAGCTTTTACTGGGACCTCACCAGCTCCAGGCTGCGAGGGATCTCGGATTTCAGACCTCAGCACGCTCCCATCCTCACCAGAGGGGAACTACCTTCAAGAGACTTCTCAGGCGTCCAGAAGCACACGTCACCCCAAACCTCTCCAACTGCTGCCTTAACCCTTTCTGGACTCTGGCAACAGATCCTTTTTGTGACGGCTTTATTGGCTCAGTGCTCAGAACAGAGGTAGCAGCTTTCCTTATGTAAAGAAAGATGTTTTAAAGCGGGGAGAAAAAGAAATGCAGATATCTCTCTAGATGAGCCATCCCAGTTACTGCGGGTGAGCTGAAGTTACAGACATCTCCAGAAGGAGGCACTTTGTCCTTGCTCCAGTTGGGCTTGTGGATGCATCCCGGGGGATGGCAATGCTGGGTGTGGGCTGGGTGCAGAGACAGACTCCTGTCCCACAGTCCTGCGATTGGGCAGCCTGGCCAAGTGACATGGTTCACTTTACAACGTGCTTAAAATAGCCATGCATTTTTACGGTGGGGCAGATGAATGAATGAGGCTCAGTAGAAGTTCACTCCACAGTGGATGAAAACCACAACACACAAAAGGAATCACTTGGCATACATGTGCTTGTGCTAGTCAAAACCTTTTTACTGTCCATTTCTGCCAGGAAATGCAATTTTGGCAATATTGAAATGTTTTGTCGGAACGTGTTGATATTGAGGAAATGTTTAATCCAAACAAAGGAGACCATTTAGTTTGGATTTTATCTTTGTGTCATATTTTGTTTTGCCTTTTCTATTAGCACATGCTACCGACTTTTTTCTGGTCTTCAACCCATATTTCATAGCAGCATACTTAATTTTCTATAAAATTTTTCTTGAACAATTTTTTATACTTTCCAAAAAACACGTGTTTTACCTCTAAATCAGACTTTTTCGAATTGATTTCTATAGCAAGATTTCAAAATTTACATATATTATGGGCGGGGGGGGGAATTGAAAAATTGGCATTTGCTTTAGAGTAGCAAATTAAGTAACCCAAAACACTTAAACAAATACCTACAGCAGTTTGTAAAACTCAGACATGTTGAGCAGCCTCAAAAATTTGAGAGCCATGGCCAGTGGAAGCCTTGAGTAGTTCAGTGCAGTGCAAATTCCCCTACACCTTCAGGTGGTCTTTCCTGGGGTGAATTCCTTTAACCAGACATGTCTCTAGCTTAGGCTTGTCTGTCTGCCAACCTCTTGGCTTTACACTGTGGACAGTCTTTTCAGGGTTTGTGCATCTTCCATATAAAACAGCACCAAAGCTGTTATTTTTCCAAATCTCTTAACAATGATACAAACCTACCATTGGGAATACCAATAGAAGAAGACCTGAGATGGGTGCCAAGATTTTAACCATTATGGTGCATAATCCCTGCTGAGCCAGCCAGGCTGCTGTCCTGGATGCTTTGCAGCTCAGGAGGAGGTCGCCAAAGCTCTCCACGTCCCATTGGGTCTTATTATGGCTCAGTTACTACGTTCTCCTGGAGCCCTTGATGGACGTCTCTTGCCCCAGGGTCCTGTAACTCTGCCTTGGTGGTCCCTTGCTCCTTTCTGATTGTTCATGTATATGCTCTAAATGCCTTCCCAATTCCAGCTTTGGGTTCCTCTAACAAACCACTGCTGGTAGCAGGAGGAAAAAAACTGAGGGAAAAAATAAACCCCCAAGAGTAGATGAAAACAGTGAAAACAGGAAGCTCTTACATCTTCACAAAGAAACACTGAGCTATTTTAAAGCCTGTGGAATCATGATTAGTTTATTTCCTAGCCATTCTTTCCAGTAAGCAATTAAATTATTTAAGCTAGTAAGACCTTTTTGGACTGCAAGTTGACTTACAGATGTCTGAGGCTTAGATACCTCTGAGGAGGAGGCTCATGGGGATGCAAGCCAAAATCTGGGTTTGGTGTGTAAAGTGAATGGAAATCACAGAGCACTGAATGAGGCTGGACACAAAGAAACAGAGTTTTAAGGCCAGACATAGAGGATTTAATACTTGGTTTCAAAAAGGCCAGAACCACTGGTGAAAATATACCCACAAGGGCCGCAATTACTCATTTGAGTCAATTCCTGTGAGACGTTCAACATAGCAGAAAAGGAGTAGATGAAAGATGTCTTTGCAGGAATCAGCTCTGCAGGGACACCTGTTTTAGGGTGGGAAAATGGTCCTTCTGTACTAAGGGGGTGTGAATTAAAGGGTTAACTGGTAGATTTATGACATCTTTTTTTTCCTTTTTTTGTCTCGGAGGGAATGTAATTATGCCACCAGAAGATACAACCACACTCAGCATTACTCTACAGTGCTTAGCTTAGCTTGGCACCTTGCAAAATCAGTTTAGTTGGTGGATGCACTGTCTCCTTAGAGAATGGCTCAGCAGCCAAACAAGAGGATTCAGTCATGAGCCCACAAGTTTGCACGTGGCCTATTTACACGGGTGTTCTGTTGGGATGTAGCTTTAGTCCCAGGAATGACTCTGGGCAACTCACACGTGCTTCTTGCATTCTTATTAAGAGGCAAAGACCAAAACAGGCACAGTGCACCAGCCAAATATTTCAGGTTGTATGTAATCCCCCATGAAAGAAAGCTAAAAGCTCTTAACCATGTGTCTGTGCTGCTGAGGAATCTCACTGTAGCATTTGGCTTCAGTGTTTGTATCTGCCTTGCTGTTGAATGTAAAGGTTTGCAAAGTACATTCTACTGAAACTGAATTTTAAAACAGAGTGCTGCAAAAACTGTTATTTTGTATTAATAATAACTTCCAAGTACCTAGCAATCCATTTCAACCTAGAGTAAAATAAGAACTTTAATAATTAATAATGGTCAATTGACCACTGAATGAATGTGCAAATATATGCAATTAGTACCACCAGCTCATGTTTCTAATTTGCTATGAAATCTGAAAAACAGTGTGTGGTCCAACCTGCAAAAACAGAAATAATGCCATTATTTTATACTGAGGAAAAGTGACATGAGCTGAGGCACATATCCTGAAAAACAGTGGCAGGTCCAGAGTGGAACACAGAAACTTCATCCCATTTGGTACTTGTAGCTCTGGACTGTCCTGCTTGAGAGGACTCAGTGAAGAATAATTAAGGATGGATATATAGTTCTGAATAAATTCAGTTTGGACTTCAAATAAAAATTACTGCTTTTCAGTCTTAAAATTTTAGTGAACTTTTTATTTCCCCAAAAACTACGGAAATCACTAGTTTCTGTTACTCATTTCTGTTCTGTTACTGGAACATTGCCAGAAAAAATTCTGCTTTTGTGACTTCTGCTCAGATGATTCTGTCCCAAATGTTCTTAATCATCGTCCAAAGCTCCAAAAGTTCTGCTAGGAGGAAATCTGAGATTTTCAATGTTATTCACTTCTGCTACTACAGATTAGATGCCTTCACAGGACTTCCTTCTTACAAGAACATTTGGAGCCCATTTCTTTTTTACAGGCAATATTCCCACTTAACTAGAGGAGTCTGCTGCCAAAGAAAGAGTTTGAATCATCTGCACTCAAACATGATCCCGAGAAGGTTGTAGGAATTGGATCTTGAACTTTAGTGACTGCCCAATAATACCCATCCCACTCAAACAATGTATGAAGGAACCACTGGAAGGACATCATAAAAGAAAATGGACCCTTTGAGAGGGTGAGAAAGGATTTGTATCTCGGAGGGAAATGCAGTCCAGATGAAACTCAGATCTGTTACTTTAGGAGTAACAGCAAGAGAGGTTAATGAAGGATTAGCACTAATATTTTGCTTCTCCCTTCAAAGCATTGTTGTCCAACAGGGAGGATCCTTTTAGAGGAGAGATTATAAAGTGTTTGCCTTTAAAATAAAACTTTTAAACTAAATTCCAGACCTTACTGGAGTATCTGAGGAACATTTTATAAATTCCTAGGATTATCAAGGGTATACTTTGCCCTTTGGGCTTCAAGTTCTGCTGAACATGTGCAATGCAAATATCCAGTATTCACAAATTACATTGGAATTGTGGCAGCCTATCCACACAGGCACTTACAGATAAGGGCCCTTTGTTTGGCTTTTACTGGTCTGAACTCTACAAAATAGTCCCATCTCTCTGTGAGGTGTTAATCCTATGACTGAAGCATTACAGTCCAGGAGAGCTAATTTGGTGTGAATAAAAGTGGCCAAAAGAGGTAGGAGCTGCAGTGCCAGCACACAATACAGCCCTTGACCTAATGGGACATGTAAATGATGCTTTGTTAGAAAGCATTTGTATTTGATAATGTATTTGTTAGAAAGATTTTGTCAGGGAAATTGAAACAGTTTAAAGTTTAAAATTCCAAATATATTTCTGGACAGATCAGCAGAAAAATATGGCCAGAAAAATATGGCTGCTTAATGGACCTACCAAGCAATATGCTTTTTTCAGTTTTTATTACATGTCTTTGTTGGGATGTTTTTTTCAGTGATCCTTCTGTGTTTCACTTCTATATGCGATCTATGATAATCTTCACCATAGCAACGTGTAAGAAGAGAAACAGGTGGAAGATTTGGCTTGAATTAAAACTTAACAATCTGATATTACTGTCTAAGGGGATAATAAAAAAGGGCTGCAATTATTTATTTCCCTTTGTGGAAATTAATAGCTTGTAGATTCAGTTGTTCTTATGATACACATATTTTTGGTTTGAAGGTTAACAAATAAGGCTTTCTAGATTGAATAAAACTTTAAGTCTGTATAGCAAATTCAGACTGATCACCAAAACATCAGAGACACGGAAAATTAAGAATTGCTTTGATTTTATTTAAGTTGGACCTATGGCCTTGTGTAAATGTGAATCAGGATGGAAAACAAGAAAAGACCAAGGTTTTGGGACGAAAACTTGGCCATGTTCCACCAGGAAGGCCAACTGCAGCATAAAGTCCAGTCAGATGAATGTATGCATCAAACAAAGGTGAGAAAAATGTATGTGGGAAATAAGTGGTGGAAGGTCAGCTTTTCAGAGGTGCTCATTGTCTGATTTTTCAAATTGTAAATGTAAAAGTAGAGCAGCTCTGGAAATATGATTCACACAAGCTGTAACTGTATTGCAGCTAGGTAATGGAGATGATGGAGTGATGTAGGACTTGAGCAGTCCAACAAATTAAGAGCTTAGTCTGAAGTACTGATTTTTTGTCATCTTCTTTTCTCTTTTCATTGATCCTCATAAAAACTGAAATTAAGGCTCACTTTCTCTATCCCCATAGGTCAAATTTGCCAAAATGTCCTTAGGAAAGTTCTGTGAAAACATCTATCTGAGAACAACAGTGAAATTATAATAACAGCAGCAAAACCATTCACCTTTTATGCAGTTGTTTTACATGTCACACAAGTAAATAGTCAGGAAATGTACAGTGACACACCATTTATTTTTCTGATGCAACTTTTGAGGGTTCTGCCGTTCATCATTTAACACCATCTGATGCTAATCAGTTCTCAGGTTTTTTGTACTTCTCTCTTGGTTGACTTGACTGACCTTGACAAAAAGGGAGAGACTGAAATAAGATGACAAAGATGATAAAAAGAAATACATATAATGATTCAGAAAGAAAGAACAAGATTACTCCAACTAATAGATGAAGTGGCTGAGATCTTTCAGACCAGTAGTCTGTTCTGAGAACAGTTGGACAAGGTCACCAGGGGATTGCAAAATCTGATCTCATTTTATAAAAGTATATACTGCTCAAAATCCCAGACCAATGTGCAGTCATGTCATCAATTTTTATTTTAAAAAATAATCACCACAATCTTCAGCTACTGCAAAACCAAGTGCTGAGAAGCAAGTTGCTGAAAAATATCATTTTATCCACTTTTTCGGTCCCTTCCAAGCACTGATGTGACAGCTTGACAGTCCTGATGGTCCTGCTCCCACATAGTTATTCTTCACATCATCCTTGTCATCTTTGAACTCTGGTGTGCCAGACCACAACTGCTGTTTCACTTAAAAACTAAGAAAAAATTTCCTGACAGTTTTTCTTTTAGTATTTTTTAGGCAGTGATACTGGGATATGAATCAGCTTATACATTGTTAAATTAACCTGTGCATAATTCTGAAGCACAAATCCCATCCGCTGCCCTTGCATAATTCTTAGAGGAAAATTTGATTTTGTGAAATCACCAGCTGTGGCACTTTTCAGGAATGCATCCTCATCAAATACAGGATATATTTGTGTCAGGAAATCCCCCTCTGTGTATTGAGTACCACAGAAGAATGCATGTTGACGTAATTCTGCTACTTACATAGCTACGTAAACTGTGGAGGTTTAGAAGACTTATAAGCTGTTACTCAAGTGAAAATACTCTGTATACAAAAAGTGTGAAATAAAACGTTTATTCAAGTTAAAAGAAGATCTTGTGTAGCTCGTGTCTTTTTAAAATATCCATGAAGATACTACACAGTGCTGAATGGTATTTTAAGCTCTGACCTAGTAAAGACTTAAGCATGTGCCTAACTTTGGCTACAACAGTAGTCTCATTGAATTCAGTGGGTCTTTTAAGTTTTTGAAGCCTTCAAGTACCAGTGGATAGTCATAACTGAAACTGGGAGAAGAAGTGGCAATGCCAAAGGTGACATGGAAAGTTTTCTGCCCACATCCTGGGATGGCTGAGCTTCCCTCACCTGCAGAGGTGTGAAGCATTGCCATCAGTCCCCCAGTTGCTGCCCTTGGCCCTCATTTTGCAGTGTGCTGCCTGCTATGTACAAGAAATAAAAAGAAATAAGTTCCATCAGAGCTGATTCCTCTCTGGGATTCCCAGCAGACTAACACCAGAACACTGCTTCAGAGACACTGGAAGAGTGACAGGAATTTCTAATTTCTAAATCCTTCAACATACATTGTTAGTAAGTGCATCAGAGTTTTTAGCAAGTATTCATGTAGAAGCATCCAGGATTAGAAATCAACACCGCTGGTTCGCTTTAAAGATTGAAAAAACTATGTTGAAACAAAAGTAAAAGATTTTTCCACACTGTTGTTGTTCCCCTTGGCTTTTAGCATTCAGTGGCATGCAAGTTGACAGAGAGGGTATTGATTTTTACTACTTTGAACATTTCTTCCTAGAAAAGGAGCAATAAAAAGGAGTAGAAAAGGAGTAGTAGTTGTTCTTTTCTCCAGAAGGGCTTCGATCTTACAAATCTGAGCAGTAAAATAAAGGAGTAGTCTATGCCATCACAAGCTGTCCTGCTTGAAAATCCACCTTTCTCCCTCTTTGTTATTATTTCTCTATCTTGAAGCCACAATGAGAGCACATGCCTCATGACAGCACAGGTTTAAACTTCCCATATAACACCTTCATGAATTCCTATTGCACTGTAACACAAAAAAAAAAAAATCAAGGAAAGGAAAAGTTTACACAGAAAAATCTGCTTTAAGTAGTTTAAACTGCTTCAGGAAGGACCTTGGAAGGTCTTAGAAGAACTTGGATCCAGTAGAGAATTTTTAGTTTGTGCTGCAAGATCATTGACTATGAGGGGGGAAGGGGTTGTTGCTATATATTTCGTTCTGTCCATAATACCAGTGTTTACATTCAGTTGCTGTTTTGTGTGTGAGGAATCTCTTGGCCACTGACATTTGGTTTGATTTCTTTTCATGTATTTTTAATCAAAGGAAAACTTGATGCAAAGCCAAGCAGATTGTGCTGGTTTGGGCTGCCATTCATCATGAAGCACAATATTGTCTGCTTCTGCAAAGTGCATGTACCAGAAGGGTGGCAGGAACTGGCCTTTGGTGCCAGCCCTGCTCTGCTGTTCAGGAAGAGTAAAGCTGCTTTATGTGTTTTATGATTTAATCAAGGAAAATAAGCCACATGAGCCTCACTGTAAACAAATAAATTGAATACTAAGATTCATATGAAGGAGATCTGCATATTCCCAGCTATTCCAGGAGTATATTTGGTATTATCCTCTTCCTCCCTGTGATCACAGCTAAGGTGGACCCACTGCTTTCTTTTACAGCTTTTCTCTTTGAAGTATGACCTATCCACTGCAAAAAGAAGAAAACATACATAAAAATGCCTTAATAAACAGTACTCAAAAATCAGTTGGTGGGACTTTTTTTTCCCCCTGTGTGTAGGCACAGAGTAAAGATTTTAATCCGTTTAAGATTCTTTTATAAGGTCACAGTGCTCAGTGTGATTAACTAGATATGAAATGTGGCAGGCAATACATTCATAATATGATCTAATCATGTTTGGTAGTGCAGGGAGGGAAAGAAAGAAATTGGCTGAGAGAAGATTGCTTAAAAATTGGCAACCTTGCAAATACTGTAACTTCACTATGGAAATCTCATCAGAATGATGAGCCAGCCATCTTTTCCAAGCCTGTGCAGAAATTTTCCTTTCAAAATATTTGTGCCTGAGAGATAATGGATGACTTCTATTACTGGATGGCTCCTGCAGCGCACTTTCAGGACTAACCTGAAGTATCCCCTGCTATTTCATTATTGGACCACAAACTGCTTTGCCAAAAAGCCTCAGGCCTCAATCCTTCCTTTTTTTCAGGCCTAGAGCTCATAGATCTGCTGGAATATTGTCACATAAATGCAGCCAGGCCAGAAAAGATTAAGTATCCTCTTCGTATAGCATTCTGCCTCCAGAAATGACCAGATAATTCCTTATTACTTCAACAGAAAAAACCTGTAAACTCATTGGGATAACCTTTCTAGCTCACAGTTCTATCTTGTTCTCTACTAATAGAGGCCAGCGCAGCTCCTGAAGTGTTTTTGGTTTAGTAATTATATTTCTTACCTCTTTCTCTCTCTCTATATATGTTTAATTCCTCTTTTAAATGTATTAAGGTTTTGTTCCTGGAAATGTGTGGTGGAATTGATCTATTATCTAACTTACTTTGTTCCAAGAAATAATTATCTAGTTAGGTTTGAACTTCCTACATTCTCTTTCATTAAATTACCCTTTGATTCCCCAAAACCAAGACAAACAGTTAAACCATGCTTCTCTAACATTTTCTTGACTCACCAGGTTGCTATTTTTTTTAAAACAACACTCATGAGCTTCTTAATTGCTACAAGTTTAGTATTCTTTACCCTGCTTTACCCTTTTCCTCTCCATCCTTTAGTTCCACAGTATCCATTTGAAATGTGGTGACTGGGATGAAGTGAGTATCCCACAGGGGTCATTCCACTGGTTAGACCAAGGCATTGCATCACTCTCTTGACCATGCTCTCCTCTGTCCATACTTGCTGGTGTGCTGGAATGCAGCTGCCACTGTAGCCACCACCTCTTTGGCCTGCCCAGAGCAGGATCCAGCTCATTTGCCTGTCTTTCTTCCTACCTCTCAGACAGTTTTGACCCATAAACTTTGTTTCTGAGCCATGTTTGTTTACATTTATTTCTGCCCTTTTATAAAGCACCTTAGAGAAGAGGCTACAGGGAAGTCTGAGCTATGACAACCACCCATCCTCTACCCACTGCTTTACTCTCCTGCAAATTCACTGGTTTTTTGTCTTGCAATGCCCCTAACTATTCTGAGCCTGGAGATCGTCCCAGCATCATCACAACTGTCCTCATCTGCTGCAGCCTCAGATGGCTCCTGCTGAACTTCTGTTTTCACCTGTGTAGTTCCATTATTTATGATGTGGATCTCCCATGCAGCCCAATAAGCAATCATTGTCATCACCTATTTTTGCCACAGAATTTTTATTTTTTTTTAATATGTTTTCATGTCCTTCTTCCCCATAGGCTCATATGCAGGTACTAGGTCCCATTGCAATATCAAGTGTCTGAAATTATTGCACCAAAATTATTGCTTACGTGACAAACGAGAAATAATAGCACTACTGTCAGTAAAGAATGATTCATCATTCTGTAGGGCTTTGGCAATGTGACAAAGGGAAAATATTCCGGAAAAGACAGTATTTTCCCAGTGTTGGTAAAATGTTCAATAAAATGAATAAGATCTCCCTAGAGATCACGGGCAATGAACATCTAATTTCAGCCTTTACAGGAAAGTGTCACTGTTTCTTTTATTCTTTGTAAATCCACAGAATAAGGGATGTATTTATAGAAGATTAATATCTAGATAGTGGGTTTCCCAGGAAAGATATTTACCATTGCTGCTCTCTCTTTTGACTCTTCATAAATTTACATGGGTGTTCTCATTATTAATTGGTGCAGCCTTGGGCACACACACTATTCATAGAATCATAGAGTCATGGTATATCCTGAGTTGGAGAGGATCCACAAGGATCACCAAAGTCCAACTCCTGGCCCTAGACCAGAAAACCACAGTATATGCCCCAGAGTGTTGTCCCAAAGCTTCTTGAACTCTACCAGGCTTGGTGCTGTGACCACTTCCCTGAGGAACCTCCCCCAGTGCCCAACCACATTCTGGGTAAAAAACCTTTTCCTAATATTCAACTTAAACGTCTCATGACATAGCTTTATGTCATTCCCTCAAATTCTGTCACTTGAGGGTCATTCCCTCAAGTTGTGTCACTGGTTACCAAAAAGAAGATTCTCACTATTGGAGTTACTCTTTAGCATTGAAAATTGCCTTTAATTTACCCATTTATCTGTTGTGTAAAATATGTTTTAATTTATGAAGCACGGAACTAAACTGGTGATGAGCCAGTGTGACAGTGAATGCCATACCACACTCCAAGAGTACTTTTACTGGAGGCAGAAACCCTGCTTTGGAGCAGTGCTTCAGTGCCAAGCATGAACCCCGGTGTCCAGAGCTTCTCAGCCATGGAAAGTGGGGCTGTGAGCATCTCAACAAGTGCCTGCCAGAAAAAAAAGAGGTGCCACTCATTCAGACTTACTGATAGCCTGCCTAAGGGAAACACTTTGGGATGAAGGGCTGGCTAACAAGTGTTCATGAGCTTCTCCAGCTTCCCTGCAAGAGAAGTGAAACATGCTTAACATCAAAACAAAAGGACCAGATGTTGGTGGTGGGCTATATAAAACAGGAATTCACAAAGGACAGGAAATCTTAACAGGTGAGAGGATCAAAGAAATCTTCACAGCAGAAGGTCTTCTCCTAATACGTGGGAATAGGTAGTCAAAGCAAGCTGTTCTTCAACAAGGAAGAAAAGAGAAAGAGAAAAATACCATGACTGAAACCAAGTAAATTTTATTTATTGCTCAATTCAAATATCTGTCAAAGAAAACTAAGATACCTTTTTTTCTACTTTGTTCACTACTTTTCCTTTTTTATGTTTGCTTTTATTTAAGTAAATCATTGCATTTTGCAAGGTTTTACATCCAAAGTGTTTACTTTCTCTGTCATGGGAATTACAATATTATCTCAAACACCCTAAAAGCAGAAATGCCAGAAAGAGAGACTCCTACTCCTGTGGCTGGCTGGTTTGGGCAGCTGCACCAAAAACTGGCAAACCCATCCTGTGGTGGAACATACACAGTCAAGAAACCTCTCAGAGGGATGCTTATCTTCATGGGGATAATAATTACCATTGAATGGGTCCTGAAATGCTTTATTGAATGGAGATAGACTTGAATACCATTTCAAGATCGTGATCTGGTTTAAACTGGCCTATCAAGTATGAGGTTTAAAAAGTTTTCAGGTGTCTCCAGAAGTGTGGTTATTTCTGGCATAAGGGTTTGATTAGCTATTGGGTTTTTCCTTATCCTCTGCTTTTTTCTTTCCTAACTCAGACTCTTATCCCTGTGTAATAGAAGGAAAAGACATGATCAAAATTTCATGGCTAATGATAGGTTACAGGTGGAGGAAAATTATTGATCAGGCCAAGTGATATAGCTGGAAAAAACAGACAAGCTTTCAAGCACACAAGCATAAATGAGCCCAGAAGCTTGTCAGTTTTCCCAGCTGTGTAACTTGATATTACAAGAGCTATTTCCTCTCCCTATGACCTGGTTTGTATGGATCCTCTGGGGGCACAGTATGGAGAATGTGCTGGGAGCAAGGGACCCCACTGAAGTGTCCTAGCATCCCATTTTATAAACTGGCACAGCCTTGTGTGAAAAGTGCCTTGTTGCCCTGAAATTTCTCTTAATTCAATCCACAATAAAATCAGTTACAAATAAAAGCATTTTTTCATGAGATCCAAAATAGATAATATCATCTCAAAATTTATGAAAGGCAAAGCTGAAGTTTTGGAAGAAATCTAATTTAAGATTCATTAGGGAGGGACTCCTTCCTACAGGTCTTTCTCTCTGCCTTTCCCCCAGCAGTTCATTTCAGCCTTTCCCCATGCCAGCCTGGCAGGGATAGCCCTGCCCATTTGCCTATCCCCTCAGATTTAACCCACAGAAGGGTTCAGTTGGGCAGATTACCACACTCCTCAAGCCTGGTTTACCTTTGAAGCCTTCCAGAAAATGCAGGCAGGTCTGATCTACCCCTTCTGAAATCCATTTATTTCTTTTCTATCCAGGCATAATCCTGATTATTCTTCATTAAAATATGGGTTGTTTGACTTTCCCTGCAGTGTACCAGGTGTTATTTCCTATTCTTCTCTGACCACTTGCCCAAGCACTGCCCTTCCACATCCTCTCACAGCCATAAATGTGTATAACTTTGCGTTCATGACTGTATGCTGAACCCCACACAGCACAGTCATCAGTACCTTAACAAGTGTGCTTGATATTAGCATCTCTGTGAGATAACCCCATACATCCCCAACTGGATCTTGACTGAAAGAAGACACAAAAGGAATTAAACACTTTATGGCAATTGAAGATTTATTATTGTTGACTGTGAATATCTTTCTTCTTAACACACTAACGTAAGTATCCTACTCTCATGCCTCACAGCAATGAATGCTTTCTCACAGCCCTGAGCAGGGAGATGATCACTATATCTCATTTTTCACTTGAGGGGATGAGACAGATGGGCTGACAGATTAACTTCACAAGTGTATTTGTCAACATGGTCCAAAATTAAATGCTTAGACAATTTTTCTTTTGCTTGCTTTTAAATTCTGTTGTTTCTTCTAAGAGCACCAGAGGCAGACTCCCGTTGGCTTCCATTACTGCTGTCAGTGACCATCCTTCTGGTGGTCAAATCTTTGGATGCCAAGTGAGGAATCCAGGAAAAAACAAATTCAAACAGGTGAAAAACTTGGCTTAAGAAGCCCAGATGAAGTGTTTGGGTTTTCTGTGCCGCTCTTTAACAGAACTGTGGATAAAATCTGCTGGATTCTGCATGTTAGAGCAGAAGGTACCCTCTCTTTCTTGTATTCCCTGACTTAATTCTCCATAATACTGCCAATTTCTGCAGGCTGTAAGGCAGATGTCTGACCACCTCCTACCCTTGGTTAAACACCATAAGGCAACATTTTACAAAGCTGTCTCCCTTTGTGTCATTTTGAACAAGATAAGCAAAGCAATTGGTAGAAATACTTGTTTGGATGATGCGCTTTTGTTCAGGACTTTCAGTGCTCCCAGGAAACCCTGCTGTCTGGGCAACTGCTGTTTTGTTTTTATTCCATTTTTTTAAACATTCTGAGACATTTCAAGCCCAGAATGAGCTGCAAGGTCGGCTTCTCAAGGCTGAGGGTGAGATGCACAGCTGGGCTTCCTGTGACTTGGTGACTCTCCAGCCAGAAACTTCTGCCTTGACTGAGGCTCCCTTCTGACATTTGCTGAGATATAAGGGAAAGAAGAAAGGAGAAACGGCAAAAGGAAGTGCAGGGTGAGTCTGTGCTGTCCTTGTTCCTTTCAGAGACAAGCAAGAAAAGGCTTGAAAAGTGGGACATTTTCTCCCTCCCGAAAAACCTCCATTCTCTTCTTGTTTTTAACCTTTCAAGCGTCAGAAAGGTCAAGACTTATCAGAACTGCTTTTCCTTGTGGAAATGCAAGGATATCGGTGTTACTGGCTGTATAGAGCAGACTGAGATGAGTCTCCAGCAAACTGATTTTTTCCCTCCAGCCGTCCATAGCACTGTTGCATTAAACATGTACTAACAAAAGACAGAATTTTAAACAGCCAAGATACAATTTACTTTTTCTCTAAGTTATTTGTGCCATACCTTTATCATAGATATCATAATCCTACTAGTTCTTAAGCTGTCCAGAGGGTTTATCAGGAAAACCTGTGGAGACAAAATCTGAATTTTTCATGTGCAAGGTATCTGCTGAAAGGTTCTCTGAGAATATCTGTAAAATGCGAACACTTCCAGGCTTTCTTTATAGGTAGAAAAATGCAAAGCAAAGACATCGACTTATGTGTTCCTCCCTTGGTATTATCTCCAAAAGCTGGGAAAATCTGTGTTTAAGTTCACCGTGGAGGTATTTAAAATGTGTGTAGACAAGGTGCTTAGGGACATGGTTTAGTGGTGGAGTTGTCAGTAGTAGTTTTATGTTGGACTCGATCTTTTACAACCTAAATAATCCTATAATTCTAGAGTTTTCTGATTTCTCCTGCTCTGGATCTGTAGGCTGCTTTCCATACACAAGAGGCACACAACTGATGTAGTGAAAACCAAAAGTCATTCAGCCTCCAAAAGATACTCATCTGAACAATAATAGCTCTGATCCCAGTGCTATTAGAAAAGTCTTGGGTTCTACCTCCATGGAAAACATACCAGGTCTGTCTCAGGAAATGGTGCCACAGGGATGCCCAGTGCTCCTTGAGCAGCACTGAGCCAGAGTTTACCACAGATGGAAGATGTTCACGTGTGCACAGAACAGGCAGTCTTGTTGAAAACACTGCACTGTGTTGTCCTCTAAAAGCAGCTGTAACACAAGAGCCTGGTCCTGAACAAAGCTGTGTGAAATGTGCTCAGCTGAAACACAGCATTGCATAGAATGAGTGTTACACACTTGAGAACTCTGGTCAAAAAGGATCCCTTTGTCTGAAAGGTACCTGGCCCCAGTTCTGAGGAAATTTGGATGTAATAATGAAAAACATAAACTGATATTTTTTTACTTTTTTTTTTTTAACTTGGAAATTTCTGAAGCTGAGGGAACAGAAATCCACTGAGACAGAAGCCAAAGAAAAAGGTTGTCATTATTCTCATTTACTCTTTTACCCTTTCCTCATGACACCTTGCCAGGACACACATTGAGAAGTTTACCAGGTCCTTGAATGAAAGAACACAACTTTCTTTCTGTACAATGAAAGCAGGTATATTTCAGAGTGACACCAGGGAGAGATTGTCTTGTCAACAATGATATCTTTTGTACGAATGAGAGGCTTTATTCAAGAGGAAGATAGCTGTGATGCTGATAAAACTAATAATTTGTAACTTTGATATGATGTTTTTCCTCCAAAACACCTCACAAAGGAGGGCATTCTTGTCATACCATTATAGCAAAGGGGAACTTTTACAACAAGTAATGCAGGAGCTAGTCTAAGACCAAATGGTAGATCGTGGGAGAAAAATAACCACTGTCCTGTTCCCGTCCCATACGTTCAGCCTGCACTGGGAAACATGCTGAAGGCAAGAGTTGCTTCCTCAGTCTGATCTTCTGAGGGAGGAATTAACACTTCACGAAATTTCATCTTCTCCCTTTACTGCTGCTGCTCCTCTTCATCCCCTCTTGCCAGCCTGGCATGTTTTCTCCAAACCCTGAGCAGGCTGGACACAGAAACAGCATCACTGAAGAGGGCAGGTTTGCTGTGACTGCCATTGCTCTGCTGCAGTGCAGTCAGTGCTCTGAGCAGTGAGCTGCACAAACCTCTTGTACACACACACACACACACACACACACACACACACGCAGGCACAGCTCACATCACACACTCTGCAGCTCACAGCAGCCTTGGTGTGTGGGAGTAGCCTGTCCTGTCCTCAGAACAGCAGATGTCCAGGCCATATGTCTCCTCCTTAAGAATCCTCACAGCCTGGGACAGTCTTACAGCAAGAGCCTTATGGTAAGGGCAAGGGCAGTGGGAAAATGCAATATCACCTTACAGGAAGAGAAAATACCAGTCTGGGAAAGAGATGCTCAGAGCAGCTGAATAAGAAACAGATATGCAGTCACTTGCCTGAGATTCAGGTGTTATTGGCATTGAGCGCTGAGAAGCAGTCTTGTGATGTCATTTTTTAAAATTAAAAAACAGTTAAACTAAATCTATTCTTTATAAGGAAATATGTCTTTTTCACAAAGATGACTTCCAATTTATTGTACATACATTATTAGGAGATAGCAGCTACAGGAGCCTGGAAATCCAGGTGCTGAGCTTTGCAATGCAGTGTGCTGCAAGGGAACAGCCTGGCAATAACACAACAAGTTCACCCAGTGATTATATGGAAGTAGCTTCACCAGATGAAGCCTCATTATGGCAGATGCTGTGCACACAGGGAGAGAATCCTTACCCAGATGGGTTATGGTCTCTCTAACATAGACACTTCAGAGCTTGAAGGCTTAATGAAAGGGGATGTCTTGTCAAGGATCTCAAGGGAGTTTTGTGGCAGAAGTGCAAACACAATAAATTCAGATCTGCTGAGCTAAAGCCTGTGACCCAACTTCAAAAGCCCCTGCCTTTCACTGAGCAATTTCAGACTACTTTTTTCTTGTCTCTCCTCTCCAGATGTTTACTGGAAACTACTGTGGCATGGTGGTTAGAGATTCAGATCCACAAAGGAAATAAAAGGAACAAGAGAAACCTCCTTTGGGCTACTCTGGATAGAACTCAGGAGGTTAGGTATGGAAAATAGCTGTTTGCCAGGGATTTTGGGGTTGAAGGGAGACTTGTGAAGTGTCGTCACTAGGGCCAGGATAAACTTGAACAAACCCCAGCACATCCTGAACAGACACATCATTTTCAACAGAGTTGTCAGTTAGTGCAGAGTAAGTCAGATGTCAGTGGAGAAAAATCTCTGCTCTTCAGGGAAGGGAGGAATCTCTCCGTGACTCAAGAGCAGATGGTCTGGCAGCAGCAGCACAGCCAACTCCTATCACTGGATTAACAAATTACAGAGATATGCTCCCTCCTTTGTATTTACAGCACATGACTGGAAAGAGGGCTCAGGAAAAAAGGATAAAGTGAGAAGAACTCACATGTAATGTTAGCTGAGTGGCCAGAAGGAATTCTCATGAAAGCCAGCAGCCTGCAGCAGGATGCTGTCTGTCTCCCTCTAGCAGTTATACCTTTCTGTTGGGCATAGGATCCTACCTTCTCACTCAGGATAAAGCACAGCATTATAAAATGCTGATATTTCCCTCTCTCTAATTCTCACTGCTTAAATTAAGGCTGAGCCTGTGTCTTTAAGCCCCGTTTGTTGCTTCTCTTGTTGCCATAGCATTTAGTGTTTCCATGTTCAAGATTTCCTTTTTTTTTTCCTTCCAGACATTACCCCATCAGCACAATTCCAGACCTGGGATTCCAGCCACTTTTGGCTAAAGGGAAACTCATTTTTGTTGCTATAAAAATATCAAGCCATGTAAATGCCTGTGGCTCAGATTTAGGTCCTATGTCTAGGAATAGCAGCACAGCTGAGGGTGAATAAGAGAAGTGAGGAAGAAGCAAACAGATCTCTGTGCATCTCATCTCATTTCTCTAGGTCTACCTGTCCTTTCAAGGACAGGGAGAAGAAACGACCTTTGCCATCCTCTGGCACAGTAGCAATCCTTATGCTTTTGTCGGGGTGATTTTTGGGGTGGGAGATGCTTGCCTCAGGTCTGAGCCTCTGGCTGTCTGTCTGGAAAACAGAAGTAGTGAATGGATATTTAATTGTCTTAGTAAAGTGTCTGCTGGTACAGGGATGGAAGATATGAGCTAAGCACAAAGTACCAGTAATACTAAGTTATTTCTTGCAGCATTATTAGCACTGCTTTCTGCAAAACATTGCTGTTCACTCATGCTGGCACTCAAATTATTTAGGCTGTACAATGTGTCAGTCTGTTACAGTGCACTACAGATTGAAAGAAAAAGATAAAGTACTCCAGGGAATATAGCATTAAGTTTTAACTAGCTCTAAGTAACTGCTACTGCTAATTATTAACGTTATACATTTCACTAAATTGCATTAAAATAAGAAAACATTCTTATCATTTAAATAGCTTAATTAGCTACTCTATTATGTCATATTGCAATATATTAGAAACAGCAGTACATGCTAGCCATGTATTGAGAAATTACATTAAAATCCAGATAATTTTAGAACTGGGGAAAATTAAATTAAATTGGAAGTAATATTTTTTTGCAAACAAAACATTTCATACAGGGCTTTTTTTTATTTTAGCACTTTTTTCATTCAAATTCTATTCTTAACCCTCATGAATTTCAAGGAGAAGAAAATCTAAGAAGAGTCCTGGGACTTAACATGGGATTAAAATAAGAAGTGTGATGCCAAATGCAAACAATTTTCCTGGTTTTTACCCACTTGTGTTCTTTTGTGGTTTTAGATGAATATTTCCTGAATACTCATGGGTTATGTTGCTCAGGGAAAACCCCTGAGAGAAAGGAATTTCAATAAAGAGCTTGTTGGCCTTACTGTGGTGATTTATTTTTATTACCACTTCTTGAAGCAGTATCTTTTTGTCTTTTCCCATTTTTTTTTTTTTTTTAACTTTGCACATGAAAGAATGTCTCTGGCAAAGGGGAAACTAGTAAAATCCTCAGGGTGAAAATTTCTCACTTGAACTGTCTTGAGAGTCCAAAAGAAAAGAGGGCTTACAATAGAAGCAAGGCTGAGAAGTTGGGTAAGTCATGGTTAGGGAAGCAAAAAATGCTGATCAGCTGTGGGAATCCCCAAACCTCACTACCAGAGCACTGTGCAACAATGCAGGAACTTGTTGCAGCAGCAGCAGCAGTGAAGAGCCACTGCTCAGAGAAAGCACAGCCAAATGTTCTGGCTTCCCTATGGAGACTCTTCACAGAGGTTGATAAGGCTGGCATAGCACAAAGCAGGTCTGCAGCAGAGCAGGAATTATAGGTTCATTTGTTAGGCAGCCCAGACAAATGAATGGTGGACAATACCTGACCTTTACAAAGGGTCTCTAGCTGGGATTTCTGTTTTCTGAACTTTTCCCATCACTGTGTCTCTCTAGCTTTGCTAGGATCCACAGTGAAGCCTATTAAGCTGCCAACCAGAAGCACGAGGAGCTAGTAAGGACTGACAGGTAGGGTGATCTGGATCTTCTTTTCCAGGTTCCCAGGCTATCAGAGAACGTGCACATTTCTGGGCAAGTCAAATTAGAGCCTGCAGTAAAACACAAGGGGGATGTAAAAAACATTTGCAAAATCAAGATGTACAATCCAGCAATATTGTCTGGTACTGCACAGCAGAACTGCAGTTGGGAAAATCACACCATGGCTTGAGAGGGGAAAAGCTCAAGCTGCATCTAAAATCCTAATGACAATTTGAAAAGATCCTAAAGAGGATCCTAAATAAACATCCATACAGGCAGATTCTCACAAAGATTAGAGACATGCAACCACATATGGAAACTGCACACTGGAAATCCTCAGCTCAAGCTTCCTATTAGCACTGACTGCTGACAGCAGCACTGGGCTGCTGACTTACCCCTGGTAGGGGCAGGGGGCAGCTGTGGATTCATCTCTTCCCTGAGCTCCCTTCTGTATATGACAGGCTAAAAATTATTTTTTTGTTGTTCATACTTCCTTGCCAGCCAGCCTAATTGCCCGGCTAATTGACCCCTCACCAGCCAAGTTAGTACACAAGCTAAATTCAATGTTTGAATTTCTACCAATAGAAATATTTTGGAAATTTAATAGCACAACTGTTCTACTAAGGCTGCCTGAAGGGAACTCATACCAACTTTTCTGGAGCAAAGAGTGATTTCATCTTCTGCTGTTTTATTTTAAAGATCCAGATCCAGATGATGTCATCTTTTTGCCAATTACACTCCTATGTCAGCTGCATCCAGTCAGCTGCATCCAAGAATTGAGAATGTAAAAGTCTCTGAGCTCCAAGAAATGTCTCAGCTGGCACTTGACTCCCCTTGGCTTCTGGACACCGTGCACATGTGCACAGAAGGCCTTTGCTATTTCATCTCAAATCTGGCATCCCAATTTGTAGAGCTCTCATCATGAGGACTGATTTTGATTGTGTGGTTTTGACTTCCCCACTCACAGTGATAGACACAAACACAAATGTCCAGCACACAGCTGGACAAACACATCATGGGATGGGTGAGCAGCTGGCTCACAGGATGGGCACAAAGGGTTACAGTGAGCAGGGTGGCATCAGATGGTGTCCTGTCACCAGTGGGGCTCCACCGGGCTCCATCCTCAACCCTGCGCTCTTCAACCTCTGCATAAATGACTCGGACACAGGACTTCCTCATCCAAGGTGGGGAAAAAGTCTCATAGAGACAAGTTTTGAGAGAGATGAGCTGTTTACTGCTATGTTGGTATTTAGACCGTCAAGCCCTATTAAAAACAACAAATCATGGAATAACTTGCATTTAAGTAGAGATTCTTAGTGATACACTGTCAGCATCTAAACAACTTTTGACATTTCAGAGCATTTGACCATGAGCAGATTCAACCTTGATGTTTGAAGATAATAAAGCAAAGATGGGTGTTGCATATTAAATATTATTTTGTTTCCTGGGCAGAATTCATAATATGAGCTCATCTGAGCATGTCACAGCTGTAGTCTAAATCATAACTTGAGCCTCATCCTCACATTGCATATTTAACCTAGTAAATATTGTGCTTTCTTTGGTTTTGGCGGCAGGAGGCAGGAAGTTCTCAAAGTCCTTGTGTAGGCTCCTGAGTGCTGCAGCTCCTGATGAGAGGATGTACAGAAGGAAGGTCCAAGGTCCTTATACAGACTTTGTCCTTGTCCTTTGTTCTAGTAGACAGAGAGAGAGCACCAAGAGTGATTTGAGATAATTGCTTCAGGTTGCCTGTCCACACAGCAGCACAGAGTGTGGAGGAGGTTCATGGTGATGCAACCCCTACAAAGCCAAATTGCCCCTTGTTGCTGCTTAATTTGAGAAACTGTGTAAAAAGGCAATTAGAGAAATGCAGCGTATTTCTTCACACTTAGTTCTGTTCCAGAATAATAGACCATGTGGTATAGAGTTTCTGAAGGGACCTGTAATGCCTCTATCTGCCTCAGTGGTTTCAAGATCCCAATGCTGATCTTAAAGACAATTTTTAGGTAAGGACTGGAAGGCAGGGTGGGGTACAGGTGGGTCCTGGTGATCTGAACAGGGGAGCTGACACAGGCACATGAGCCCATTCAGTTGCTTGTCCAGCCCAGAAACACCCAGTACGAGCTCAGCTCTTCCCTACCACCAACTTGCCACTTCTTGTGAGGCAGATTACATTAAGCTACATCTCTACTGCCACTCCATATCTGAGGAAGTTCAGATGTCTTTTCAAATCTATATCAAAGCTTAAAAAATATAAAATACATGAATATATAAATATATGTGTATATATATACACTTTCTGTATGATGCATTTGTTTGTTTGTGCTGTGTTCTCTTATCTCCCTGGTCTGCTTTCTTGTGACTAAGCTGAAAAACAGTTCTGTGATGCCTAACAAAGAGCAAGAGGAAGAGAAGAGAGTTCACTTCAGTAACTCATGACTGTGTTTATTTTTCTCTTCTTTGAGGGATTTGTTTTATGACTCTCACTAAACTGTTTACAGAAAGTTCAACAGCTAGGCAGAAAGTCATTTGCAAGGAAACTGGGCTAAATTAAAACAAAAATGTTGGTCAGCTTCCCAGAGGAAAAAAAAGTTTTTCTCTGTTATGTCTGTTCTGCTCTTCCTCTCCACCCACATACTGGAGAAGTTCAAATGGGATAAAATGGGGAACTGGGTAGGGATGAAAACTGAAAGAACTGTAGCTGGTCTGGAAGATGGTGAAATTCATTTCTCCCTCAAATCTTCTGGCTTTTTCCAATCTTTAATTTAAGATCACTGAGAAGGACACAGACCTACATAAACCAGAAGTTATGTGAAATGTCAGTGTATAGCAAGAACAAAAAAAATCTACTGCATTGATTTTCTTGAGTGTCCACCAGCAATGGCTAGCTCTCAAAGAGAACTCAAAGACCTCTTTAGATATTACCAAGTAACTTATCTTCACAGCAACCCATTCTGCAAGAGGAGAAACCAAGGTACTGACTAGCTAAATGTCTGACCTGCTGTCGCAGAGGGGAAATGCACAGGGCCAGCTGTAGAAACAAGCACCTACATTCGCTGTCTTGCCAAACTATTGGATAGAAGAAAGGTCAAGGGAGAGACTCCTGCTTTTGCATTTCATTATGCCTGATGAAGGACACACTTTGTGCAGTACGTGGTATGCACAACATGGAGCTTCTTTGACTGCCAGGACTCCTGGACCTGCCTCAGGCTTCTGGAGCAGGACAAGCAGCACCTCTTTCCCCAGCGAGGCGGAGGAGGCTTATCCTACCAGAGCACATGGAAGACATACAGCCTAGCTACAGCAGAACTATAAATTATCCTTATCTTACAGTTTTACAGCCCAAAGCTCCAGCTACTCAGCAGCGTTACTCTTCCTGCTGCACTGTTTAGTGGCAGCCACAGACTTTACAGCCTGAGGAACCAAGCATTAACTTGCTTTGGGCCAGTTAAGCTATGCAGTAACTGAGAGGCTTTCCTGTTTGTAGGTAAACTGGATTTCGTTTAGTTAAAACACATTTTGATTCAAAAAAAAGCAACTTTTTAATAAAGTTCATTGAATATAAAAAATGTACGTGGCACTTAGATATAGGGCAGATTCAGTTCCTGAGTGTAGTCCTTAAAATTAGAAGGATCCTTTCAGAGTTCCTTTCAGATCACGTGCAATAACTATTGCTTGCTTCTGACCTTTTATTTATTCCCTGAGAGAATGCTACATAAATACCAGGTAAGTAAATAAGTAATCAATAAGACATTTATTGAATGTTAGTTAGGCTTAGAATTTTAAGTGGGTGACATTAAGATGGAGTGGGTGCAACAGGGAAAATTCTCGATGTCATCAACCCTTAATAGAGAAAAATCATGAGACTGGACCTTCAAAACTGGGTCACCTTCATGACTCAGATGTGTGTACGTGTGTGTGTTTCGATTTCTGCCTCACACCCTGTCAGACCTAAGAGGCCTGACAAGAAACATCTCCACTGTGCAAGGAGCAGTGGTGTATTCACCACTGAAGCTGCAGAGACACAAACCCCTAAGTCCACTTGAGTCTTAATTTAGGCTAATCATGGAAGTGTGCTAATAACTGAACCTGGGCTCCTGAGCTCAGACAGGGAGCATCCTTAATGCAGCTAGACCACATCCAACCTAGCCTTGAACAGGAATGGGCCAGCCACAGCTTCTTTGGGTGACCTCTTCCTGTACCTCTCCACCCTCACGGTAAAGTATATATTTCATTTTTCCAACCTAAACTTACCTGCTTCCAGTTTAAAGCCATTTCCCCTTGTCTTATCACTACCAGCACTTGCAAAAAGTCCCTTCCCCACTTCTTCATAGGCCCCCTTCAGCCACTGAAAGGCCACAACAAGGTCACCCCAGAGCCTTCTCTTCTCCAGGTCAAACAATCCTAGTTGTCTCATCCTGTCTCCATAGGAGGAAATCTAATAATCTTCATGTCTCTCCTCGGGATTCTCTCCAACAGGTCCATGTCTTTCCTGTGACAAAGACCCCAGAGCTAGACACAGCACTTGGGGTGGGGTCTCGTAAGAGTAGAGAGACAGCGTCACCTCCTTTGATCTGCTGGCCACACTGCTTTTGATGCAGCCCAGTACGTGATTGGCTTTCTGAGCTGAAAATGTCTTCTTACATCCAGGGTCTCATCCACCAGCATGTCCAAGTCCTTCTTGGCAGAGCTATTCTCAACCTCTTCATCCCCCAGCCTGTGTTGATGTTGGGGGTTTCCCTGATCTAGGGGGTAGCACCTTGTACTTGGCTTTGTTGAGCCTCATGATGTTCCCATTGGCCCAATTCTTGTGCTTGTCCAGGTCCCCCTGGACACATCCCATCCCTCAGGCATGCCAACTGCGGTGTTCAGATTTCAAGTGTAGCCAGGATGTCTCAGAGTCACCAGCTGAGGGCCCTCACTAGGTCCCCATCTCTCTAACCTTGGTGTTTCATCCCACAGATTGTCACGGGCAAGCCTGGTATTATTCCTCTCCCTCTTCAAGTGTAAAGCTCTGCCAATAAGCCCCACTAGCTCCTGAGTGAAAGACACTTCTCCTGCTTTGAGAACAATGAATCCCACCTGATGGCAGCAGGCCTGGTGCTATGTAGGCTATCCCTCTGCCAGGAACGCCAACATTTTGGTGGTGACACCAGCCCCAGAGCCATGTATTTCATAAACTGGGCCCATCTGTTTCTTCCAAAGTCACTACCTGCAACTGGAAGGACAGGTGAGAAGAGGAATATGGAACCTCTGTTCCATATTCCGTTATCTGCCCCAAAGATCTGAAGTCTCTTTTGATCCCCCCTGAACTGTGCTGTGACTTCATCGACCCGCCACATGGAAGAGCAGTAAGAGGTAGTCCTTATTCTTGTTTGAAGTTTGAGAGTGTCAGTCAATAACTCGATCCCAACAGTGGGAATGTGTAGAACAACTATTACAGCAGCCACAGTCAGTGCTTCCAGCAGAGACATCTGCTGGATAGAGAGAGGAAGAGTGGAAATCTCATCATCTGAGTCACTTAAAATTGGATAAAACAAAACCCTAGAGAACGTGGAAAAGGAAGAGCCCTGATGAGAGAGGAGGGAGTCTCAGTGTGGCCGGATGCAAAAGACTGTACTGTCACCTGAGATGGAATTGTACCTGTCCCCAGAGGCGGAGTTGCTCCCCATATGTGCCTGGAGGTTGTAACCTGTAACCTTCAGGATGCTGCATATGTTGATGTGTACCCTGCCTGCTGTTGTACAGCCCTGACTGCCTGAGTGTCAGGCCAGGGATATCCCTAAGGACAAGCTC
The DNA here is from genome assembly GCF_049639895.1 of Pseudopodoces humilis. NCBI lineage: Eukaryota > Metazoa > Chordata > Aves > Passeriformes > Paridae > Pseudopodoces > Pseudopodoces humilis. Next base: position 19,538,978 of record NC_142206.1, read on the forward strand.
CAGGCCCCTTTGAATGCCTGGTGTGGGTAAGAGGCAGACAGAGCTGAGGAACCCTGCACCATGCAGGTACAGGGTAAGAAGACTTCATCTGGCAGGACCTGTGGGCCAAAGGAGAGGGGCTAGGACACTGCTCCACATTTCTTACTACCTCACCTGACAGCTGCATGTAGGCACAGAGGACACCCTCAAGGAGGGGAGAGGCTGGGAGAAGAAAAACAAATGTCCAGGGAATTAATACATTTCTTTCATCTGTGTCTTCCCCCTTCAGTACTCTTGGCAGCTAAAGAGGGTCCTCTGGCCTTGGAAAGAATCCAGCTGCCTCTCCAGGCAACACATCAGAGAGAAGGTATTAAGGGTCTGGAAACTCAGTTTGCTATTTAAGCTGGTCCTTTTCTCTGCTTCACTTAGAGACCACTGAACAGCTGGCTTTCCACTGGCACAGCTGGGATTTTTGCCTTAAGACTAATTAGAACAGTTTCACTGGTAGTGGAAAAGCTGCAGTTTTTTTAAGACTTGCTGAAAATTTTAAGAATGTCCTGGGTGTATTTTTGCAATAGAAGCTGAATGTTACGACCTTTTTTTCTTCCTTTCTTTGACAATAGTAACTCTACCTTTAGTCTGGCCCTATTTTTCTAGTCAAGTCTGGTCCACTTCAGTTTTTAACTGGGCCCATCAAAGGGCTAAATGCCTGGAGAACACATTAAAGTGATGATATTGCTAATAATGATGGTATTTAACTCCCGGCACAACTTACCAGAAGGTGATGGAGACTCTCTGTCTAAAGACAGTATCTTTCCAAACCATACATACTTCTCCTCATAAAATCTCATGGGTTTGCAGGAGGGGGCAGGGGGAAAGAAGGTATGTGGGCTATTATCAATCTGGTTTGACCTTCTCTCTTCTGGAATGGCACCAAATTTGGAGTTCTCCTCCCTATTCTGTTCTACTACACTAGGTTCCTAGAATTACTGTATTGAATAATAGAGCTGTATTGAACAATATTCTTCACTCACGTGTTTTGGCAGACAGAAGGAGAGAAGAAAAGTTACTGGTATAACTGACATGAATATTGTAGGCTATGGGGTCTTAGCTTTCAGGACACCCTACTTGAAAGCAGAGGCTAATACCTAATGTGTTATTTATCCTCTCATGGGGTAATTATCTTTTCTCTCCCTAAATCACCTCAGCAGCTTTACTTCAATAGGTCTTGAACCTCTTTACCTCCTGATCTTTAAAAAAAGTATATTTTTTTAATGGCCACAAATGTCTACTTTTGCCCTCCAGAATGGACGGTATTTGAGCGTGAGTGGTGACCTCCCAGAACTGTTCTAATGTGCATGCTGCAAGTTTCAGTGAGCAGCTCACCATTGTGCAGCTTTGGCAGTTCAAATCAGCCAAGGATTTCCCCTCAAGCCATGAAATCAAGGCCATCATGCCTGATGTTGCTCATATGAAAAATCCTCCCAGCTTAATCATCAGCTGTCTGGAGAGGTTGGGTTGTATTTGTATAATGGATGCTGCTGAACTATCATTTCAATATATTTCTTTCATGACAGTTCTGCAGAGTCTGCTTGTCAGAGACCCTGAGAATGTCAGTCTGAGCATAACACAAATGTCTTTCCATCTTTTCTGTTCACTTTTAATGGGGATGAGAACAAATCCACTAAAAGACTTTGCATCATCAAGCACCTGACATATTTTATGAACATTTTCAAGAGCCAGGCAGAAGAGCTCAAGCACTTACTCATTTATTGCTTTGATATTAAAAACAGAGAGTCCCAGAGCACAGGGGAGATAGGTTCTGTTCTATGTACAGAAATTGCCTAGCTTCATATTCTGCATGGTACATCAGATTGAAAAAAAGCCCAAAAGCAAACAAAACAAAATAAAACAAAGCAAAACAAAAGCAAAAATATCCTTATATAGTCTCACATGCCTGAGAGCTTTTCTGTGAAATGAACTACAGAATCAAAGCAACAGAAAAGCTTCCAAATTTCTCTGTTCCAGGCTGAGACAAGTTTGTAAATACTTCCAGAAATTACCAGCATGCCTGCAGGGTTACATCTCTAACGCACACCTCCCTGATATGAAACGCAGAGCACCTTAACTTCTTCAGCCCTCCCCCAGTCACAACCAGCTATAAATCCTGCCCTCAGTTGTCGGAATATCTCATCATGAGGGATGCATTTTTTAGGCTGAGAAATACAAATCCACCTTGACACAGCCAGTCAGGCATATAAATGGGCTGTGTTGCTGATTGGTTTGCACCAAGCGCTCCTAGTGTGAGAATAACCTACAGTGACACTAAGCAGGTAACATTTTTGCACACTAACTTGTTGCCTGTGTAGTTTATTCCAAACCCCCCACCCTTCCCCAGGAGAAACAAGCTGTACTGGCAGTAGCAGTGTTTTGAAGGTAACCCTGCACCTGTAGTAGGTAGCTTTGCAGGCACTACTCTTCACCCCTAGCCAGCTAGTCCAAGTAACTTCCTTGCAACAGGAAGAATTGAAACAGGCTACAGACAGGCTACACTGGCAAGAGGATCTGAGCCTGAGCTGCCTTTCCTCCAGGAGGCCATGTGTTCGGACAGTACAGAAGGGCAGCATAAGGTGCTCTCACCACTAAGTAAGCTGGCACCAGGGAGGCTGCATGGGGAGCAACCTGTCATCAGCAGAAGAGGAGCCCTACAAATCAGTGTAGGTTACTGGGGTGGGGAGAATTGATACTGCCCTGATGGAAGCTCCTGATACCCAGTGACTCAAAACGCAATGAGAGGAAATGTGGAGGGACAGGAAAGCATAGCACTGAGGAAGCAGGGCCATCATTTTGCTGCAGCCTGTCTGCAGCAGCTTTCACAGGAGATCCAAGTCCCACAGGTGGGGGCACATTGTACCATGTACCCAGTGCCCCTCTCCTGACAGCAATCTCAAGTGGTCCCTTTAAAAATGGCTCTCACTAGTTTGGGAATTCACTGGCACCAGCTCACTGCCAGGAACCAAAGGTGCTAAACAGGGGTGGGAACAAGCTATTCATGGACTGTTGAGGAAATGCTGGATAGAAACAGAGGTGTTTGGTAACCTGAATGATAAAGAAGAAAGAGTGCAGATAGAGCTGGAGAAGTACTCAAGGTGGTAACAAGCTGTATAAATTTCACCTTAGGAGGGTGAAATGTAGAAAAAAATATGCCGGAGCAGAATGAAAGGTCTGTATTCCCATCCCACCTTGGGATCCTGAACCCCAGTTCAGAGTAAATGAAGGGCCTCATGTGCTAGTGAGAGAGATCCCCATGAAACATTAGCTTAGGCTCACCCCCTGCAGCCTCCAGGAAAGGAGCTCACAGCCCTTCTGTGGTTGATGTGGCAGTCACCACACTCAGTAACTTGGCATTGTGGTGTGTTAGGTGCGCTTTGGGTATGCACTAAAACCAGTGTTGAATGGAAAGTGTCTGTCAGTACTCAGTGAAGGGAGAGAAAATTACATGAGCCTGGGAATTACTGGAGGGGGCTGATTAATTCTGGTAGTCCAAAAAGGTCTGTGCTGGGAAATAACTTCCATGCAATGCCTCTGAAATGTGGGGGCGGAGGCGTTGTACTGAAGCCTTGAGCTGTGGGAGAGTATCACAAAAAGATATGCAACGTTAGCACAGGCCAGAACTTGCCTGAGCCAGAGGGTGCCTATTCATGGCTGGAACAGTCCTCCCCGCAGCAGACTACAGACACATCCCCTCTGCAGCTCCAGCCATGGAGGAGGCTCCCTCCTGGCCTGGAAAGCACTGGTACACCTCTGGGTGCTTTGGAGGTGCTCACAGTTTTGGGCTCTGGTGCAAAGGAGACTCTCTCTGTGCCTGGTCTGCCAGCCTTCCTTGCCCAGCAGAGACGGTTAGCTGGGACACGGCCACTCAACAACAGCATAGGTACAGTGTCCAGAAAAGGAAAGCCCCTATCTGCTTCCCCACAATCCTAATCCTCTCAAAGCCCATTAGAGTTTGGCATTTGTCTTGAATGCAAACTAACTTTCACCACAGGGGAGAAATTTCCAAGTTCCTGTTCCCTCTGCCTTTATTGGGAGGAATTGCTGCCTGCAATAACAGTACCCCTCACCATTTAGAAACTGGGTACTGGGCTGCCAGGAGGGGAATGAGGGGAATAAAACCTTCACTAGACCAAAATGAAACCATGTGAAACACCAGCAGTCGGGTATTCTGTGAGCCTAGCTTTGCCAGTCAGCTAAAATCAAGTTAATATAAGAAACAACATTGGGAAGCCAGAAATTATTTTGTTATCTTTCTTCTTGCTAGAATTCTGGGCCTGGACAGTGGCCAGCACTCCCCCAGTACAGGACTGTGAAGCCTGGAGACTTTCTCCTTTATCTCTGAGTTGCTCATTGCAATGTCTGCAAAGCACTAACAAGACATCTGATTGACCCAAATATATCAGTGATCACAGTTTCAGGAATGCTTAACATGCTGTAAATTAAACAGCTTGGCTGATGTTTAACCCTCAACCAATTGTCTGGTTTTAAAAATATTTCAGCTTGTAAGCAGGATTATTAGCCAGGGGGCTGGCTGAGCTAAACTCTGGTTTGTACTCCTTTCAAAGAGTGCAGTTAGGAGGCAGAGTATCTGGGGGAAGTGATGTTTTCTCAGCTATCGATTTAAGAGTGTAGTCAAAGTATAGCCTGTTGATTAACCTCCTAGCTTACAAGAGGCAAGCCGTAATTGAAATTAATGTTGTGCATAACTTGGAGGTTATCTCCACCTTAGTAACAGGAAATCTATTGTCCTTATCCATGGCAATGGTTCTTCTCCAGGAGGAATTCCCAGTGCAGACACTGGCAGCTGGATGCTCAGTAGAAGCATAACTCACCTGAAAGAAACACAAATTCATATAAAGCAAAATACATGCCCAACCTACCTATGGAATAAAATTAGTTTTTTGCTTTCAGGAATTTTCCAACAAGCTAGGAGTTTTCTTAAAGAAAACTTATTTCAAGCTAGAAAGTGGCAGAGAACAGAGGCAATTCTGTGTCATTTCTTTGGTAAAAATACTGTTGGATAAAAGCCTCCTGCTCTGAGTAATGGTACTGTTCTCATCGACCACTGTGAAGTGCAGCAATCACCAGCTCCAAATCACATACCCGGTGTTCACCTCGCAGCTCGTGTGGCTTCAAAGGGTAAAAGTGTAAAGCGTCATCTGGCAATAAGGCTTCAGGGTCGGAACAGCACGAGACCCGAATTTTTGGGTGGCAAGAGGATTGTTCGACAGCTTGTATTGCCTTCGAGGGGAGCCAGGCTGGTGAGTGTCTCCCATTAGCATTATTACCCGTGCAGCGCGGAGCCGGGAGCGGCAGGAGGTGCTGGTGCGACACGGCTGCGGCCGCACGGAGCGGCGGGGAGGCGCCCGCCGCGCTCTGCCCGGGAATTTGAGGCAGAAAACAGGGAATAAAGACAGCGATTTCAACTTCTGCTTTTTCTCCTTTTCTTTGCGTTGTTTGTTTATGGTGGTTTATTTTTGTTTGGGTTTTTGGGTTTTTTTTGTGGTAGGCGAGCTGTGTGCTGCGTGCTGTCAAGGTGCATTAGGAGAGTTTGAACGTTTTAAACAAAATTCTGAAAAAGAAAGAATTCTCTGATTCTTGTATTAAAAGAAAATAAGCTGTATTTCATCCAACCTGGAAGACTGGGGTGGGGCTAAATAACTAGGAGCTGTTGAGATACCTCAAGAGAGCAGAAAGAGTTCAGGGGACAAAAAAGGTTTTGTTTTTTTCTTTTGCAGTACTTAAGATTCTGCGTGCAGTGGTTTTGCTACGCTGATCCAACTCCAATAACTACTTTGGAGGATAGCCACGGCAATGATAGCAGAATGGAGAGGTGTTTAATCTCGCTCTCCTCACAAACGTGTTATTCCCAAGAGAGGTCCCCAGTAAAATACAGAAACAGCGGAGCTAAGCTTCTTTGCCTTGGGAAGGCAGAAAAAATTAAATGGGGAATAGAGAAATAGCTGCTCTTCTAAACACCTCACAGGGACACAACCTGAAAAGAAAGGCTTGCTGTCCTTCCCTCGGGTAGGATATCCCGCGAGGCGGGTTAACCCCTCTCGGGAGAGAGGATTATAACGCCAGGAAAAGCTGGTCCGCAAACTCCGTGACACACCTGGTGCTCGAGCACCGTGCACATCCCGGTGTGCAAGGACGCGAAGGGCGCTGCCCTCCGTGCAGGCGGGCTCCCACCGGAGCGGGGAGAACAGGTGATGCTCCGTGGGGTCTCACCCCGCCCACGGTCAGCGGCGGCCCTGCCCGGCAGTGAGCCCCGGCATCTCGCAGCGGTGTGAGGGTGGGTCCGGTTCCGCTGCCGGGCGGACAGGTGTCTGACCGGCCGTGCACCGCGCGGTGCTCGTGTTCGCAGCGGTCCCTTTGTGCAAGCACCAGCCGGCTCCCGGCCCCCGCGCGGCCCCGAGCGCCGGGCTGGGGCTGAGGGGTGATGGAGCGGAGGGGCTGGGTGCCGCTCTGCCGCTGACCGCGGCGCGACCCCGCCGTGCGGCCGTGGGCGGGAGGCGGCGCGGCCGCGCCCGGGGCTCCGCGGTCGCCCGTGAACCGGAGCGGGGGGCGGCCCCGCTGGCGTGCGCGCCGCCTTCCTCTTCCCCTTCCCCCTCCCCGCTTTCCTCCCTCGGTGTGCAGGCTCTTTTGTGCTGCCTGCAGCGGCGAGGAGGAACCAGCGGGCCAAGCGCCCGCGCCGCAGCGCTCTCCCTTCCCGCGGACTGAGCGACCGGCGCTGCTCTCACGCCATCCGCGACCCTTCTGCCTCCTCGACGGGGCTCCCCCGCCTCGTGTGGGACCACCACCCGCACCGCGCGGGCCATCGCCGTTTTAAGCGGAGGGCCACGCCGGGAGACGGGGCGGGCCGGGCGCGCCCCCCCGGCTCCCCCACGTGGTGCGGTGCCCGTGTCTCCCGGCCGCCGGCGGAGCCGGGCGCACACGGTGTGGGGCAGCCGCCGGGGCTCGCCTGCTCCCGCCGCCGCTCCCCGGGCGGCAGATCCGGCCCGCGGCCATGCGCCAGCGCTGCGCTGAGCGGCCGGGCGGCGGGGCTGCACCGCCGCCGCGTCCCGCGGTAGCGGAGTGAAGCGGCGTCAGGATGAAGCGGGCGAGGCGGGCCGCGCCGGGCCCCCTGCCCGTGCTGGGGCTGCTGCTGCGGGGCGCCCTGCCGGGGCTCGGGACGGTGCTGCTGCGGCGGGAGGCGGCGGCGCTGCCGGAGCCGCGCCCGCCCGCCGGGCAGCCCCCGGGGCGATGGGGCTGGGGGCGCTCCCCGGCGGCGCGGGGCGAGTCCGGCGGCGGCGGGCAGGAAACTTTTCGGGCGCTGCTGGGGGTGGCGGCGGCGCCGCCGGACCGGGAGGAGCGGGACGGCGAGGAGCGGCTCGCCGTGACCGACTCGCAGCCGCCGGCCGACACCGCCTCTCCGGTGGAGCGGGGCATCTTCTGGAGCCGTGAGCTGGAGGAGCAGGTGCCGCCGGGCTTCGCGGCGGAGGAGGCGGCGGCGTGGCTGTCGGCCGCCCGCGCAGCCCGCGTGGCCTCGCTGGAGCGGGGCGGCTGCGGGCGCAGCTCCAACCGGCTGGCGCTGCTGTCGGACGGGAGCCGCGCCTGCGTCCGCTACGGCATCAACCCGGAGCAGATCCAGGGCGAGGCGCTCTCGTATCACCTGGCCGGGGTGCTGGGCATGCAGGAGAGGCTGCCGCCCATGGCCCTCGCCCTGGTGGAAGCCCGCGGGCGGCAGTGGGAGCCGGTGCGCGAGGAGCTGCGCGGCTCGCACTGGGCCGAGGGCGCCGTGGTCAGCCTGACCCGCTGGGTGGACAATCTCACCGCCGTGGTGGCTCCCGCGCCCTGGGGCGCCGAGGCGGGCGCCGGCCGGCGGCTGCAGCCGCTGTCGGCGGGGGAGTTGGCCGGGCTCCCGCCGTCGCAGCTGGTGGAGTTGGTGCAGTGGAGCGACCTGATCCTCTTCGACTACCTGACGGCCAACTTCGACCGCCTGGTCAGCAACCTCTTCAGCCTGCAGTGGGACCCGGGGGTGATGCGCCGCGCCACCAGCAACCTGCTCCGCGCCCCCGACGGCGGGCTCGTCTTCATGGACAACGAGGCGGGGCTGGTGCACGGCTACCGCCTCCTCGCCATGTGGGACCCCTACAACGAGCCGCTGCTGCGCTCCGTGTGCGTGTTCCGCGAGGGCACGGCCCGCCGGGTGGCCGAGCTGCACCGCCGCCGCAGCGCTGCCGCCGAGCTGCGCCGCCGCTACCGGGCGCGGGAGCCGCTCTGGGCGCGCCTCGGCTTCCTCTCCGAGCGCCAGGCCGAGCTCCTGCAGGCCCGCGTCGACTTCGTGCACCGCCACATCGCCCACTGCCGCGCACAGGCCGCCGTGCTCTGAGAGCCCCGCGCGGCCGCAGCGCTCCGGCTTCCCTCTGCTCCCGGGCAGCGGGGCTGACTCGCCCGGCGGCGGGGCTGACTCGCCCGGCAGCGGGGCTGACTCGCCCGGCAGCTGCCGCGGGCCGGAGCTGACCCAGCCTGGCCACCTCGGTGCCCCGTAGTCGCTGCCACTGCCGGAGACGGGGGAAATAATGGGCTACCTGCCTGCCGGGGCTGTCGAGAGGAGCGATTAATTCGCTTTGTCAGGATCGCTGAAGATGCGGAGGGCAATCGGTATAATTACGGCCCAGTTGCACTCCAGGACTCTGCCCCCAGAGTTGGGAAAATGACAGGGTTCAGCATCTTCAGTGCTTTCCGTAACTCTCGTCGTGCACTCGCCCTCATAAGAGACTCCATAGGAAAGCAGTCGTCTTTTGTCTGTATCGGGGTCGAGTAAATTTTTTCCTTCCAACGAAGGCAGGCGGAACATTTTTTTATATATTACTCCTTTCGCAATGGTATATTTAAGTATGAATGTTGATGTTCATAGACCAAGAACTGATTGCACAATAGGGGAGCCCCTAACTATCCAAACTGCCCTATTTATGAAACTTGTTTCCTACCAATTTTCTTTAACGAAAGTGAACCTTTCCACTGATTGTTAGATCTTGTTGATGAGAAATGTATAGGAAGCCCATATTCCCTTTGTTCTTAGATTTTTTGTGGATTCATTGGGTTAAACTGTTCTGATTCTTAAGGTTTTGTTTGTAATCATCACCATCATAATTTTATCTCACCAGTAAAGTAACTGACTAATGGGTGGCACAAGAAGATCTCCCATTTTTAAAAAAATATTTCTGCGTGCTAAGACTTTGACACAATACTTAAAGCGGAAGAAAAAACTGTATCATGCACTTTACTTTGACTTTTTAATATTTTTTTTTTTATAGAAGACCTTTTTATTTTACAAAGTCTGCCTTTTATGTACATTATATATGTTCATAAACTTTTCTGTAACATACTAAAGAAACTGATATTTCAGTAAAGTGTGTTAATGTTTTGCCTTCTGTGGCCTGGATGTTTGCCTGAGCTTTGACAGGGAAGTTGCATCTCCTCAGTCTTTCCTGATGCGCTATGGACGCCACCACTTCACAGCTTCTCACTCCACTGAACAGAATGAACTTTTACTCATTCCCTCTGAAGCAAGGAGGGGTAGAGTTAAATTTTCAAATACTACACTCATTCTTAGGTGTTCCTGAAAGAGGAAAAGCTCTCAAAGTGGCTAAAATAGTGTGAGTGCTTCAGCTGAATAGACATTAATCTGGTTTTCAAAGCCTGAAATGGGCTGCCTTGGCTAACCCCAAGATAGCTGAAGCAATTAGTTTCAGCAATGTGATAGAGCTGGTGTGGGCTAGCTGCTGTCAGCCTTTTTGGGTGCTGGGACTGCATACCAGCCTGATACAGGTGATGTCAGCTGTTCCTGCTCCAGAGGCATGTCCAGGCATGGCAGTTGCTTTCAGTGGTGTTCATATTGTTTTTTCCATTTTGGTTATCTTTGCAACGAGGAGATGGAGGCAGAATTAAAGAACAGGAAAGCTTTTAAATCGTGCTGAAATAGTTGGTGGGGTCTGATTTTTTTTTCCTACTGAAGTTCTGTTCTAGGGCAAAGTACTAGCAGTGAACATACAAAATAAAATACTGGCATCTCTTGCTTGCTTTTTTAAAAGTACCAGTAGTACCAGTATTCATAGAAGTGGCCATTGTATGGCTTGAAATAACAGCCAGAATAAGGACAAAGGATAAACTAATCCTTTTTAGACCCCAAATGCCAGTATATATCCTGTTATAATCAAACAGCAGCATAATCTCTTCTACATCTGGACAGGCAGCTCTTGATGAAGGCAGCAGCATGCCCCAGTGGCTACTGGGCAAGTAGGTGATGTTTTCAGTGTCAGCACTAACCCTCCCTTGAACTCAGGGAGAGCTGTGCATTCCTACCTGCAGGAGGTCTTTGGTCTATTAATATTCATTATTTAGAATAAACTTCACATAAAGACAATTTTCGTTGGCCATTACAGTGTTGTTGGGGGTTTTGGGGGGGTAGTTATTATTTTTAATACAGCAACAGTTTTACAAGCAAAAGTAATGGTTGATTAATTAGATATGTTAGATATTGCATCTTTGTGTGTGAGTATTTATTTCAAAATGTCCCAGCAGCCTGCAAGACTAGCTTTCATTCAGCTGCTGAACTGTCAAGGCTCTCTATTGAACTTGTATTTATAGTTCACTGCATTTATCTCTACGAACAATGCACAGAATCCCATGTGACATTCCCTTGTCATTTACATGATAATACACAACTTAACTGTAATTCTTAATTCTTCTGTAGCATTGCTTTGTAACTCGAATGCAGCAGTTTCTGTCACATTCACCTCATGAAAATATATTTAAATAATAAACTGCTGGCATACATTTTAAACCACTGCAAAGAGCAAACTGCTGTGCTACAAACATCTAAGGTTTTATTTCTGTTAAAAGTACTTCTATAATTATGGCACAACTGTGGCTTTGATGGCTAATGGGAAGTAAATCTCATTTGCAATGTCTTTAGAGCCAGAGCCTAGATAATTACCTCCTTCATGAAGAAACATGATATCCTATTTGGTGACTGGTAACTACCTCAAGTTATATATAAGTTACATGTTCAAAAATGGTGTAGTTGTAGGTTGGTGTGAAACTAGAGATGCTGTGCTAGGGAAGCAGTGCCCTGGGAAATGTGTTCATTCAAAAAGAATGGACAAAACTAGCACAGATGGATGATGATACTTCACTTTGTTACTCTATTTTATTCTTCTTGTGCAGATATCTTCTCTAAAAACTTTTGAATTATATTAAGGCAAACTTACTCTTTTCTGTGTGATTTCTTTAAGGCAAACAGTGCTTTGTAAATTGTGGTCTCACAGACTTTTTGCATGGTATTTTAGCTATATATGCTGTTTTACATTTCACTGTCCTGCAGAACCAAAGGATGAAACTCTAAAACTTGATGTGGTGTAATTTCAGTGGCACTCATCTAACTCTGCTTATTTCCAGTAGAGTTTCCTTTGAGTCAGAGTAATCAGCCAGGCAAGGAAGGCCATTGAGAGCAGGAAGACTTCAGGATCTGAAAGCTGCGAGTTGAAGGTTGTCAGTAGTAGGATCTGCGGGATCTGGCTGTCAGCAGCACTTTACCTGAGGCTCAAGGAATTGTCTGCACAACCTGTGTCAGAATGGGGCTTTAGGGCTTTAGACCTCACTCAGCAGAACACTTAAGGATGCACTTCCCACTGCTTTTCACAGGCTTTCCATAAAGTATGTGATGACAGGGTGAGCTGCACTGCTGCCTTGGTCAAATGTGGCCTCTTGTACACATCTGAAGAGGCTGGGTGGTGGTCACAGCCCAGATGTGGTCTGGGTCTGTCCCAGATGTGAGACAGGAGGTGCTTAACTAAGTAAAGGAGGTAGGAGACCTAGGGGCTTAACTGATAACACAAGTTTCAGGGGAAAAAAAAAACCAAACCAAAACCCCCAAAAAACACAAAACAAAACAAAACAAAAACTAACAGAAAAAAAAAAAACCAGGAAAAAGTATCTAGAGAGAATGTATTTAAATGCACTGCACTCAGTTCTGTATTTCTGTATGTTTCCCCAGTTAAATTCAGAATGACTCCCCTGACTTTTTCTTGCATTGGAATCTGAGAAGGCTTGTAGGGTTACCTATTTGTAGGTGGTTGCTGCTACACCCAGCTTGAGTCTGTAGTCACTGGGACAGAATCTCCAAACACTAGCACAGTGAAGGGAGGACCGAGTTCACAGTTTCTGAGAATTAAAGGATATCAAAATTGTGCTTGCAGTGGCTACTGCACACCCAGGGTGCACCAAACAGCAAAGCCTGTGAATTCAGTGGGGTTCCCGCTTAGTGAAAAAAGCAACAATGTTTGCAGCACCAATCTCCTTTGCTTCTGTTTGCTTGCATCTGAAGGAATTTCCAATATGGATTTATTTCCAGTGTGGACTTCTCTTTGAGAATTTCCTTCACAGCTTGGAAAGGTCTTCCCAGATGCAGGGTTCCCTTACCTCTCACACAAAGCAGCTGCCCTGGGGATGGAGCTGTGCTGACCTCTGGTGCCACGCTCCGCTGCCCTGCTGAGGCTGTGTCAGCCCATTCAAACATTGGGGAAACAGCTCGGGGCCCCTGGAAGACAGTGAAAATATAGTTAGTAACACTTAGACTCACTGGTCACACAGCATGCTCTTGACATTGCCGGCATATTTTTTTGCTTTCCCTTTGAAGTTTGATGCCTTTTTAATGTTAATAAACTTAGAATTATCTCACTGACATTACTAGGTGGTCCAGGACTGTGAGATATGAGATTATATTAAAACTTAATCCCATTTTGCATGTTATTCCTACTTTGCAACCGCAGCATGAAATTTAATCACTCCTTCAGAGCTCCTCGGTTAAATGTGGCAAAGCTCCCAGGAGAAGGGGCTGGGCTGCACAGTAAGCAGTGCCTGCCCAGGCACCCACAAAGCTCCTGCTACTCAGTGACCTAGAAAACCTTTTATCTTGCTGGCTTGGGTGGTAATACAGCTCTCCCTTCTGAAGCAATGTATGCTCATCAGAGCAGAAGTTACTTCCCAATGGCGTGACTCGTGTATTTTATTGTGAATCAACTAGTGTTTCAACAAACATTATCAATCCCACACTCAGGGACATCTGAGTGTACTTTGGGTGTGGAGCAGGAACAAGGTGTTATACCTGTGATGCCTTAACATCCTTGTGTGCTGGGGCTTCCATTGCCTGCTCCAGTGCTGGATGAGTTTATGGGAAAGATGCACAAGCCTATGTGAATCGAGCCTGCTGCTGTGTGCAGGTGTGAAAGGAGCTGTGCAGATGAGGGAAGCTGATCCCATCTGAAAGCAAACCAGTGTTGCACTCAAGGAAATGAGCTCTGGCTGTACTATTGGAGGATGAACAACAATAATAGGACATCAAAGAGGATCTGACACTGCAAATGGATTGTCTGGTTTTGCATGATTTGCTATTCAGCCACTTCCTGGGGGGTGTGGGTTGAGGGGTTTGTGTGTGTGGCACTTGCTCCATTTCTGCAAGAAAACAAACACAAGGGAAGACTGACTGCAAAATGCAGTGATTGCTGATGCAGGGAAAGTTGAGCAGACATCTCAAAGATCCAGACCCTTCCAATCTCTATCCCAAGGAGGGATACACAGGTAAAGGGATTTCAGGTGGAATACAAACAGAAAGCAAGCTGGTCACAGGGACAATTAAGATGGGGAGATTTAAATTTTACTGCCAGGATGTCACCATGCTTGTCTGGTCTCTGTCACCTGGGCTTTTTTAAAGTGACACACTGTCAGGCCAGTCTTTGGTGTCAATCCAGCAGAATGTGTTTTATAAGAAATAGTCAAAGGAATAAAAAATTTAAAAAGAAAAAGAAGATGTTGAGGCACTTTAAAGCAGAAAAATTCCATCCAGATGCTGGAACCAAGCAGCAAACATCCTTGGATGAAACTGGATGGCTGCAGAGATAGTGTCCCACCGACAGCCCCTTTCTCTACCTTCTGTGGCAGGTTTTGTGGAACAGCCTCTGAAAAGGGCCCTTTTGAGGCAGTCTGTGTCACAGAACAGGGAGAAAAACATGTACCAGGAGATTGTTGGCACTCCTGGTACAGAGGACTTGCCTTTTCCCTGCATAGACCATTGGCATCTAGTGATCTTGAAAGAATAGGCTCATTTTCAAAATCTCTCATTACATGTCTTTGTTATCTGGTGGATTTCAGCCTGTGTAACATTATGTATCCTTTATGTAAATAATGAACTCTATTGCCTTCAGCATTTTATTTAACCAATTCAGTATTATTTGCCAAAACTCATGAAGTACTTGCTCCATTCTGAGTTTTGAGCAGTTCACTAAAAATTCTCTTTTGATGCCATAGAATGAATTATATAACTTAATATCCAAGTATGTAACAGTTAAGGTTTTCCCAAACTATTTGGACTAGAGGATGCTGTCAACTTTGGAGCATCCTCAGATCTTACACTGTGTGATGGTGAGGATTAAGAAGTTTGGGATCAGTGTGGTTTTGTGTGAGGAGTGAGTCTGGGATGGACTCTTTGCTGCTGCTACTGGCTGCTCCTTATGTTCCCCAAAAGTATGTGCAGGAGTTAAAGTTACTGTTGGTCTGTATGGTCTGAGTTGATTTTTCTGTTTCGACTAAAATGTAGCTGAAGGGCTTTATTTGCAATAGTATCTCCCAGAAAGCAAAAAGGAACTTTTCAAGTGTTTCAAGTGTTGATGTCCATCCTGCACTGCCTCCCACCACCTACCCCTCCCTAGAAAACTCCGCCATCTGCCAAAAGCCTTCTCCCCTCATGGTGGGATTTTAAAAAATGCATTGCAGTGAAGCCATTTACCTCAAGTGATAGCAATGCCAAAATGTCCCCCAGTAATGAGGTAAAGAAGAAACACATTTTTTATCATTATTTCCAACCCCAGCACAAAATAAGGGAGGTGTATTTCTGCATAATGTATGTTTCAGTCAGAAAAGTCATAATTTTTTAATGTCTCTGTTTTGCCAGCTTCCTTTTTGTGTCCTGCTGTGGGGTAAAGGGCATTAATAAACTATGGTTTCAAGCTGCTGTTATGAATATTTTTTAGCCATACATGATTTCTTGTAGGCAAGCCAGGAGTCTGCTTCCAGAATTTATGTAAGTGATTGCAGTTAGTTAATTTGCTTTAGTTTAGCTGGGTCACCTTTATCACCCCTAAAGTTTTCAATGTCCTTTACTATATACAAGCTAAGGGCAGGTAATTGCTTCAGGATTTTTTTGAAAATGTACAGGATTTGCTCATCAGAAAAAGAGTTATGTTTTGGGTTTTTTCTCACAGTGCAATTCAAAGTAAGGTGGCACAGATTATGGATGAACCTGGATGCAACAATCTGAAGGATATTAATGGTATTATTTCCTTTCACGGCAGCTACCCGGCAAGGCAGCTGCCCAGAGGAGTTACTCCTGGTTTGACAGCCACCACAGATCAGAATTAAACCCTCTGTTTGTGATTTGTTAAATGCAAGTAACACACTAAAGGATTTTCTGATTTACAGCCCTGCAGGCGTAAGAACATGAATTTCCCTTCAATTTGGATGCAAAAACTGGTAATGAGTACATTCACAATGAGTGTTATTTGAGAATGCTTTTAGAAACAAGGGGAACTGACAGTGGAGCCTCTTGCTCCTTCCTTTGCTGACTAACCCAGCAGACTGCTGGGATCCCAGCTAACCAGAGCTGGCTGTGAGAGTCAGGATCACAGGAGGTTTTGAGACCTCCTCTAGCAAGAAATATTTTAGGCTGTGCCAAAAATGAAGCCGTCATCTTCTAGCTCATAAAAACAATGAAGATGAGTGGTTGGAGCTGATACAGTTAAACAGATGCTCCTGGGTTGGCTTCTGTTTTTCTTTAATCACAGAATCACAGAATGGGTAAGGTAGGAAGGGACCACTGGAGGTCATCTAGTCAACCTACCTGCTCTAGCAGGGTCCCCTAGAGCATGTTACTCAGGATTGTGTCCAGATAGCTTTGAATATCTCCAGGGAAGGATACATTCTTTCATAAAAATAAATAAATACGTACTTTTCCTTAGGTTTCTATTCATGCTTTAGGTGATTAAAACTAAATTAGAAACGTAATTCACTTATCAGTGAATAGTCTAGATAGTTATTTTACTTGTATGCTGCTCCTCCCAGTCAAGGTACATAAACAAGACAGCTTTTGTCAATAATGAGTCTCCAGGCAGTTTCATTTCCTAAACCTCTCCTACACAATCAGGGCAGTGCAGTAACTACAATCAGTATTCCTTGAAATGAAGCTATATCTATACAAATAATTAAAATTAATCACATATTGTATAAAAGAGAATATTTAGGATTTTTTCTTCGTGAATCTTAACAAACAGGCTACATTTTTTTTTCCTCTTTCAATCTGTCAGGTTTAGCTCCTTTATGCTGAAGGCAGAAGAGACAACTGCTTCATGTGACAACTTCTATTTCCGATTAAACAGCACAGCAACCCCGTCTGTCTTAGCAGTGTTTCTGGTGACATCAGGAAGGCTGTCTCTGATCAAAGAGGCATAGTACACATAGGCTACTTACTGAAGTATGGATCTAAGGCTTGGATGCTTCATGGGTGATGTACTGGTGCTTTGTGAGTGTATGGACAGTTTGGGTTAGTATGTAGATCACTGCTGGATATGCAGTGTCAGAAACTGATGTGAATTGTGAATTCAGGTGTTAGAGAGGCTCTGTTTTGCACTGGGAGAGGAAAACCCACAGAATCAGCCCCAAACAATGATCTCCCTTCCTCCTCCTTCACCTCCCCCCTCTTCATTTGAAAATAGATGTTGGAGTCACAGAACAAGCCAAAGCAAATTTAGGCAGGAGCAAAACAGGTGGCCCATGAAGCTGCAAGGTCTGTGCTAACCCCAGTGTAACCCTGTGTCAGCAGAGTGGCAGCTGGTGCAGAGGGCAGAGCTGGGCTCCTCCAGGACCAGTCACCCTGTCTGCCTCAGCACCATGTCACAGCTCTGTGCTCTGGCTGGCCACACCACCAGCTGTGCTGGGGGCCAGGAACTGGGACAGGCACAGCTCTCTTCCTACACAAGAGAGAAACCTGACACATGATCTCTAGCAAGAGAGATTTGCCAAGTGGCAAAAAACCTGTTTTCTGTAAATTTGCTAATGCAAGGTATCTTCTTGCTCCAGACTTGGTGCTGGTCCCTACCAGGATCATTTTCAGCACTTCAGCAGCTAAGGCTCCTCTTGAGACATGGTTTGACCTCAGAGGTGGGAAGCAAAAGAAGAAGGATCCATCAGGAAGAAGGAACACATCCTGTGAGTCAAGGCTGCAGCAGTGAGCAGCTCAGCTGAACTTTGCAGTCCTTGCCAATGGCAAGGCTGGAATAGGGGCACTGCCAAAACATAGAGGTGGGATGGCTGCTTCTGCGAGAGGCTCAGCAGAGTTCAACCAGCAGGGAGGAACAGGCTCCATCAAACTCATCTGTTCTGATGGCAGTAAAAATGCTTAAATCCATTTTATCTGGAAAAAGAACTGGAGTGTATCGACTCCTCACTAAGTTCAAAGTGCTCAACTCCTTTTCTTTACTATCCAGGCAATTTTTGCTGGTGTCCACACCTCACTTCAAGTTCTCAGGTGTCTCTGACTTTCACACATGCTGGTACATGTTATACAAGTCTGCCTGCCCCAGGGTCATGCTCCCTTCTCTTTGCTACTCTGCATTAGGAGGACCTGCCCACACACATGGTGCCCCAGAAACACCAGCTAGGGTGGTAAGAAACACATGACATGCTCTTTTATGTTGAAATGCAAATAAGTGTTTTCCTCATTGCAATTTTTCAATCTGCTGTCATTTTAATGATACCCATCCATTTCTTTCAATTTCAGCATTCAGTATGTTCAGAGTCATCAAGAGAATTCTTTCTCAGAAAGAAAAGTATACTCACTGAAAAACTTTAAAAATTATCCTGCCTGATATGAATTACTCGCAAAGCTTGTTAATATTTCAGTTCTCCGTTTGCATAATAGCTGAAAAATATAGGTGTGCCAGATGGAGTCTTTTGTGCATTAGAAATTACAGAATTTTGACTTCTAACATTTCAGATGTGCATACATCTTCCTGAAGTTGTTGGGAAAGGGCATATACAAGAAAAGCATTTCCAACATCTCTGAACAACTGAAAAGAGTCTAAGATATAGCATGGATGCATAATAAAGAATAATATTCATGCTTAATGATAATGACATGGACCATTCAGAGACAATAAATTCAGTGGTAATATTGATGATGAGCTTTGAACTTTTGCAGAGCATTTCATGATGGATTCAAAGCATTTTATGAAGATGACTTAGGCATCACTGTGCTCTTGTGGCATGTGTCTTACTGCTCTCATGTTACAAAGAGAAAAACAGGTATGAAGAAATCATGAGAGGATGTTGCATGGCACTGGCAGAACCAGAGCACCCAAATTAGCAGGAAAACAAGGCCAGTGATGGGTGAGCTCCAGCACTGAAAGTGGAAAGTGACCAAAGGCATAACTTGCACCCATGTGGCCGAGACTTGGACACAGGTTTTTCTCTACCAGCCATGCTGTGCAGGCAGCAGCACTCTCTCACTTCAGTGGCGCTCCCAATGCTGCTGACTGGCGGGAGTCTTCACCATCTGCCATGGGCAGGAGGGGCCCTTGCTCGTGGCCCTCCGGGGACCCACTTCCCCAGAGCTGGCAGCTGGCGGCTCAGGCTGCCTGCGCTGCTGCCAGGAGCCAGCAGAAAGCTCGCTCCTGCTGCTTGGCTTCCCCGCACCTCTGCCCTTGATGGAGCAGCACAGCCACATTGAAGAGCTCCCCTTGTTTCCCAAGAATGCCAGACAGGCTTCAGGGTATAGAAGAGGGATTATAGATACAAGCTTCATCCTTGCATAATTGCAAGTAAAAGAAAACTGTGACATCTTTGACTCATATTTCTCCTGAAGTCCTCGTGTGACACATGCCTTGAAGGGCAGTGATGTGAATTCAATGGAATAACCCAGCTTCAAGTACTCCTCAGTATCCAGATGAATTATTTCTCTTTACCTCCATATTTAGACCAGATCTTCCTGTTCTTAATGAGCACGAATGTGGCATCAGTGTCTCACATACCTACATCCATTGTCTTCTGGGATCTTGACCCTGGAAAGATGGCTTAATACATAGCTTTAAGGTATGCTATAAAATCGATGAGGTTTTACCCAGCAATGCTGTATTAACTGCACACATCTTCTGCAAAGACTCTGCTCTTTGTGTCTGCCTTTGCTAGCAATCAGACAGGGGATCTTCGGATACAGGAGACCAGGAAGAAGCTCTGTGCTGGTGAAGCCATTCAGGTCAAGCTTTTCCTCTCTACCTACTGTTGACCCAGGAAAGCGAGGCTTGCAATGTGCAGGTGGGAGCTTGCACAGTGATTAGTCCAGTGTGATGTTCTCATCCCTCTGGGGTTGTCTCTGGGCTTCTTGTAGCAGGCAGTGTCCACTCCTACCTGCCACTGACCTGGCCATGAAATGGGTTTGCTTTGCCTCAGCAGGGGCACACACAGCCCCACAGCACACCTGATTCCAAGCTGCTCCTGTAAGAGCAGAGCTTTAAAGCTGAAATTTGAAAATTTGTGATTGGAGGAGTCAGTGCAACACTATACATTAGCACAGGCATGTTCACTTAGAGGGGGCATGATAATGACTTGAACAGATCTGGTATTTCAATGCCCTTTTTTCATGTGGGTTTGGATAGACATTCAACTAGGAAATGTTTTTTCCACTGCCTTGCTGTTGGTGTAGGAATTTGCACTTTGCGTGGATCATAATGACTCTAAAATTAAACCTTACAAGAAATACATAGTTTTATGCATTTTACTCATACTCTATTTGTGTAAATAAAACCCTAGGGAGAAAGCAGAAGAAAATTAGGCTGTTTTATGTTGTTGACTACCTAATTTAATCACTGTTCCCAACTTCAGAATAACTGAGCTTGGAAAATAAACCAAAACTAAAACCTTTATTAAGAGGAAGGAATGAATTTAAATCACTACACATAGGTGAGGCTTCTGTAGGTCATCAGATATCAAATACAATTTTGTCACAAATGTCACCTAGTATTAACAAAAATTTCCAGGGTTCAGGAATACCGGAAGGACCTTCTTTTGTTTTAAACCATTGCAGCTTGAAAACTGATTTTCTAGCTTTCTACCAGTAGAAGTCAGATCAGAATCATGTTTAGAATATTATTAGTCCAAAATATAAATATTTAATAATGCTTGATAAGTTTTTATGTTGTTGTTGTTGCGGTGGTGGTGGTTTTGTTGTAATTTTTTTGTTTGTTTATGGGGTTGGGGTTTTTTGGGTTTTGGGGTTCTTTTGGTAGGTTGTTTTTTTTTTTCAGTGAGGTATTGTGTGTTTTTTTCCTGTAATTACTTTTTGAGACTAACTTGTTTGAATGTTTGTCTGTTGAGAGTTGCCAATGACTGTTAGTTTGCATTAGACTGTGAGTACTGTCTGCTGAAATAAATCTGGCATTCATATTCTCCTCACAGACTCTCAAGTTTTGCTCTATCAACACTTTTCTTAAGTTCACTGCATTAAGGATTCAGTATGACAGGTTTGCACCTGGAGGCAAAGCCTGTTCCCTTCCCTCCCCTCCTTCTCTAAAACCTCAAGTCTTTAATTTTCCTTTGTTCAGGATAAAATGATATGTAAAGTATGTGTTGCCATGGATGCAAAACTGAGAGCCTATTGATCCTCCCTTTTACCAGGTAGATTTCAAGCAGAATATTTAACATCAGAGGGCACTATGGCATGGATTCCCAGACAGAGACAGACTGGGGCAGGAAGAAACTACTTGAAACTTGAAGTTCCCATAGCTCAGAAGTATCCTGGTGAAATAAAGCAACTCCTGTGCCCCCCAGGGAAGCTGCTAGACTTGTTCCCCATGTGCTCAGCAGCATTCCTCTGCCCACACTCCCTCCCCTCCTCCATGTGTTCCCACCATGCCAGGGACATGCTTCATTCCCATTTCCCACTCAGATTTGAGCTGTGTCCCAGGTAAGAAATTTGTTGTGCCACAGAAGGTGTAGCAATGGTTCTTTAAATGCCATGGGAGAGCACTGTGAAGGTGAATGTCTGCGAGTACTGCCAGTGGATCCCCCACTGCTGAATAACCCATCAGGGCCAAGCTGCCCATCCAGCTAGGGCAAGCAGGTTGGGAGAGTGGAACACACTGCCACTCTTTGCTCAGGGACTTCTGGAGACAACACCTCTGCTGCTGTGTTTTTCTCTTGCAGCAGATGAGTGCAAACACCTGGATTTTATGCACAGTACGCAGGGTAATACTGAGCCACTGTAAGAGGCAATCATCTCACAAGAGTGTTATCATACCAGAGAAGGACACAGTTGGGCTGTGGTATAAATAAATACATTTCAAAAGTGGTTTGCGATGTTTCTCTAACTTAATTTCAACCTTATTTTTTTATATCTATTGTTTTTTGCCGTGGCTTCATATCCTTTCCCTTCAGGAACAACATACGTAACAGAACATCAATTTTTTTGTAATTACATTGGACTGTGGCCTCCACAGATCTCCTCTAAAATTGTTGTATTTAATTTTGTCTAAAGAGTGTAGCATTGCTTTCATAGACTTGCACCAAAACTGACTCATTTTGCTTCAGTTTAATTTTTTCCCCATAAGATTGCATTATTACAGCCTGCACTTGTTCTTCATTGCCATAAGCACACACTTTCATCCAGCCTGGGTCATGTGTTGAATGCCTTTTCAGGAGGGTTTATATTTTTTATTGCTGGGCAAGCTCTGAGTACTCGTGGGCAGAGCAGCACCAGAGCCCTGCTCAGCTGTGCCTGGTTCAGAGTAGAGGAGGCCAGAGGTGAGCACCAAGCTGAAATTAGCTTCTCATTCAGGCAGCTCGATGTCTCTGTTATTGGGGCAGAGGAAGGTGAGGGCATCTGCAGGAGCCGCAGGGACCATTGTTTCCCTTGTTTCCAACAATCACCCCGTTGTAGAGCCCTTGCTCCTTTGTCATTCATAAGAGCCACTGCTGCAGAAAGGCACTTTCTTTTTTCTAACTGAAAAGGGCTTTAATAAAGCTATTGTATTTGATCACTGGCTAAGGAAACAATAATTTAGCATAATAGAAAAAGATCATTAATGTTCAATGAACCTAACACTCTGCTCCAGTTTTTTGTTGCCCTAGAGAGATGGAGTAAACTCTTCTTCCTTAATTGAAGACTAAATAGAGTACATTTCATTTTTCATTTCCAGCACTTTTTCCAATAGGCTTGTGATGTTTGCTAATGTGTGCTGAAAGGGGTGGACTGCCTGGCAGCAGCAGAGAAATTGGGTGGGAGGGTTTAGAGCACATAAAAACTCGCTTGTTCTTCATCAGACAGCTCTCTAGGGCCTTCGACTTCTTTCTTGACAAGCCTAATTTCTAAAGCCCCTAAGGACCATGCCAAGGAGATGCAGTAGTCCATTACTTTACAAAATAGAGAGGAACGGAGGACAACGCTCATGTCCCCAAGTGTTCCACAGCCACCTCTCCACGGGACACCTATGTCCAGGGACACTGCTAAAATTGGGGTCTGGCTGGCATTTTGATTGGGAATGTAATTTTGTATGAAACCAAGCTGATAAAAGCTTACAAGCACAAGGTTTGCATCACTGCAGCTCTGGATTCAAATCCCAGGAAAGCACAGTCATTGTTCTTTGCACTGGAGATAGCTCAGGGCAGCCTCCATCTCTACAAATCACTGCAAACACTTTAGCATTGCCATTTGCAGTCACCTGCACTGACATCCCCTTCCGGAGGCACAGCACAGTTCCTGTCCCGAGCTCTCCCCTCGCATGGGCAGGAAGGTGCCTCTACATCTCCCTTGTCAGTATTGTTGGCTGCAAGATTGGCTCTGGCTGCTGTGGCCGGGGTGGGAGTGAGCTCTGGCCACCTTCACCTGTGTAAGACAAGGGGGTGAAACACATGGCAGATACCGCTGTTTCAGCTCTGCCCAAGGAGCTTGCTGAATAAAATGCCTGAGCTCAGCTGTCATGAAACAAGCAACTCCACAGAAAAGCTGTGGCACAGCTAATAGCATCAGCGTAGCCTTCATTTAGTACAATAAAAAAGGGCACCACTAAAGACTGGTTTTCCCCTAGAGTTTTCCTTGATGGATTTTGCCATCGGAGAATGCACCATCCTCATTCCCTGATGTGCAAGAACGAAATTAGAGGACACAACAATCAGCAGTAAGAAGCAAACTGAAGCAAAAAGGATAGCGATGCTGCAGGAGGAACTTACCCTACAAAAATAATAAAGGACTTAACAGTGCATGTTGCTACGTTGCCTGATGTTCAGGCCAGACATGGCTGAGAAAAGCCATGCCAATTGCAGAGATAATTAACAACAAGATTAACGATAATTTTTTGTTCCGAAGCCACAGCGAGTCCCTGGTGATGCAGAGCGGGTTCGCAGTCCCTGAGGAGTCTCTGTGAGGGCGAAGCTGGGTGTCGGTGTGTGCATTGCAGAACGCAGCATGTTTGGGGTGCAATTTTTGGGGGTGTCGGGCTCTATCGGCCATGGAGTCGCCACAAACTCTGCCCACCAATCCTGGCAGGTGGCATTCCCGGTGTAAGGCCTGGAGGCCCACGCTGGCACGGGGGATCGCGGAGTGCCGTGGCCCCGAGCAAGGCGGGTCTGAGGCAGAGCTTGGGCCTGTGAGGGAGGGAAGATGTCACCCCCGACAGCAATGGGTGCCTTCTGTGAGGGGAACAGCTGGGAGCTCCGGGCATAGCATATTAGTGCATGTGGCCCTTGATAACCACTAAAGTGATTTCCTGGATGTCTCTGCCACCCAGCCAGCCCCTCCGAGCACTGCCAGCCCAGTACCATGTCCCTGCAGGAGCGGCTGAACCTGCAGGCCTGCCCAGACAGGTGGCAGCTTAAGGGCTGTCCCAGGAACCTGCTGACACATGGTGCTTCATAAACCCAGTAGGTGTCTTTGTGATGTATCCCTAGAAGTAGCTTGATGGCTGCTTTCCTGGAAGTCAAATAAAAGGGCATAGCATTGGCAGGCTTTTAGACTACTAACAAGATAGACATGGGCTGGGAGGATATTTGGATGAAGCTCCAGGGAATGGAAGTTCATTACCCGGCTGACAGTCATGTTCATTAACAGACAAAAGGCCAGTGGAAGAAGCTGGCATTCCCTGTGTTCTCCCATGTTCCTTCACTGCTGGCTGCTTTAGGAAGTTTCTCCTCAATACAGTGTTAGTGAGGAAGGGGAATGGAGTGGTTCAGGGTGGTCTGTTAGCAAAATATCAATCCTCAAGCCTTCAAGTTGCTCCCAGCCATAACGGGCGGCTGCTGCCATGGGATGATTGCTATGGGTAGCGCATACACCATAAGTGTTGCCTCAGCAACAAGCAGGGTTATCAAAAAGGCTAATGGTGAGGGTTTTTTTTCCAGCTGGAAACATGTTGTTATTGCTTAACATATTTCTATGTAAAATTGGGATTTCAGTCTTCAGGATTTAAGGAACAGCTCCTGTTTTGTGCCCAGGATCCATTGTGACTCTAGTGGGAATTAGACATATTAAACTTCTTCTGAGAAATAAGGGCTGTTATCTAGGGGAATTGAAGAAATGTAACATGAAGTCTTCATCTAGGGAGTAGTTTGTAGTCTTTTTTTAATGCATCAGGTTACTCTTGAAGATCACAGCTTTCCTTTATTGCTAAAGGAGGTGTCACATCACAGACCTCTTCATTCAAGCAAGATTTCTATATAGCTGTGGGTGTTCTTGTTTGTCCATGTCTACATTTAGACATTAAGCAAACCAAGAACTCCAGAAAATTTGGGAGAAACCTGGCTAGCTGAGTTGGGTTTTTTTGGAGGCTGCAAGGATCCCTTGTTATATTTTGTGCTATGGTTCTACTAGATGCTACTAGAAGAATGCTTTGAGACAGCCTCACCTTCTTAAAGTACTTTCTGGAATCTGGTTTGGAACAAAGGGACCTCTGCCTGGCTTGGTGTTGCAGTAAGATTACTGACAGTCCTTTCTGTCACTGCATGCACCCTGGAAGTTGTTCATAATCTGCCTTTGATCCATGCTGACTCTTACTTATAATGTACACAGGTTAAATTAATTGAGTGTAACTGATTTATATTTACCCAAATTTAATCATTATCCACCCATCTCCATTACTGACAAGATAAATAGTTGCTAGCTAAAGCTTTAATTTCCTTAGAGTACCATTTTTCTTGGAATGAGTTTACAAGCTGGTGTTCATCATGTGTGGTCTGACACCTTCCCTGATGCCTGTCTGCATCATCTGTGTGAGATGGGCTGTGACTAAGGCCACTCAGGTAAAATTGATATGAGTTAGAAGCACTCTGCAGGACAGCATCCACATCTGTGTGTTGGTAGGCGTCCTGATGAGTGGAGTGAGGGTGGGTCAGGTGGAGGCCAAATAAGATGGATTTGTCTGTGCTGGAAAGGCTTTGGTGGCTATCATTTTTGAGTACATCACAATGTCTGTAACGTGTGTGTGTGTAAGCCTAAGGGACTCACCTCCTGTCCTAGCAAAGAAGTGCACCTGCATATTGTCGTTGTGCTCACTTATTAGTTTATGAATGCTTCCTTTAAGGAGAACAGTAATGCAAAGCAGTTGGGACAGTATTTCATCTTGCAGAAGAGCCTTATAGCAAGGGAAACTAAGTGTGCAGAGGGTGCCTCACACTGATCAGTGTTCAGAGCTGTGGAGCTGCCAAAGTGGAGCCAAGTCACAGCTGAAACAGGAGTCAGGTGGAACTTGTACATAAATCTCCCTGAATTCATGTTCACTGTCTGCAGTGTCTCTTGAGAAAGCATTCATGTTTTCTCCCTTTATCAGCCACTTCAGGGTGATGTTAGTGGACTATTTGGATTCTTCTTGGCTCATTTAAATCATTCTGCTTTCTATCTTGAGTGTTGCCAGTCCATCAGGACACTCAACACCAATGCTGCTTGGAAAAAAGAGTATCTATTTGGAAGCAATTCTGCCAGCATAGCATCTGTTAGAAGTTTATGGTTTCCTTTGCTTGGCAACTTGGGGCACCTGTGTGAAAACATTGTGGCTTTTGATTTTTATTTCTTGCTGCTATTTATGCTTGTTATGTCACAAGCTGATTGCTCAAGAGATAATTGTGCTGTCCAAAGTGGAGGATGCAGTTCCTAGCAAGTGTAGTGATTGGCACTCCAGAAGCATCCTGACAGGGTGAGAAAGGCAGGTGAGGATCAGCAGAAGTTCATTCATTTCCATGCACCAAACACCAAATACATGTGAAATGGGATTTTAATTTGTTTTGTGACTGTCTGGTAAATTAAGTTTAGAAGGGCTGTTCAAAAGTGGGATGACTACCATGACGACAAAAAGTCTTGAGGTAATGGTAATTGGTGGTACAGCAAGAGGCCATTCACCTGCATCAGAAGGAACTCTGTTAGTGTCAAACAAGGTACATCCAAAAAACCCCAGATTGTTCGTTCTGTTGTTGGAAGCCATCAGCGTCCTTGGGGGATGAATCTCCTTTCCCTCCTCTCATTGTCTCCTGTGGTACAGTTAGTTTAGCCTGGTCTTCGCCCCACACTCACTTTGGAAAGCTTCTGTACCAGCACTGATTACCCTCAACTGTGCTGTGACAAACCCCGGAAGGCTGAAACCATGGGTAACTATGGCATCTACATCACTTCTTTGTTCCTGCTGGGAGAGGAGGTAACAACCCAAGTGCCTGTTTGGTGTAGCAGTTTCTTGTTCACCCATGGTGGAAGGATAAAGCAAACAGCAGCATCTTGATGTAAAAATCCAGTAGTCTTCTTAATGCATGGTCTAGATTACTTGGCAGAAACACAAAGAGGACGTCCAGCATTCTTCCTGCTCTTCAATGTGTGAACAATGGGGAGTTTGTCAAGAGTGATATCTGTGAGGGGCTAGATTTGGCAAGGAGCCTTAGCTCAAGTGTCACATCCATGATTCTAATGGAATCATTAGGCAGCTACTGTAATACCAAACGCTCATCTGATTTAGGGCCTAAGCTTCCCCTGTTACGTGTGAGAACAGTTACTGCCTGAGAGAGTAATTTAGGAAACCCAGAATGTGGATCCATGAGATTGACAGATGCTTAGGAGAAATATATAGTTTAAGCTTTATCCTTTGTCTTCCATGCCAAAGAGAACACCTGTTTCATCTTGGAAAATACAGCAATGAATCTTTTCCCTTTTTTATAATGCCAACTAACTATTTACGTAGAGAGGAAGAGATACTGAGATATTGAGTGCTGCCCAGAAGGGCCAGCAGACCAAGCGCTGTCTCACTTCTCTTGAGAGGACCTGGATTCAAACAGACAGCATCACTGAGCCCGATCCTTGCTAAAATGGTTTTGGCTACACAAGAAAGGCAATCATGAAAGCACTGTTAAATTTGTTTTACATGTGGCCTGCCTGTGGCAAAGGCAAAAGAATGGTTCAGTGGATTATTTAGATGGAAAACAACGTGCGAGGCTGCTGCCAGGCTGTTTGGTCTCTGAGATTTAGGCAGTCTCCTCACTAGAGGAGGGAAAAAGAATATCTAGACTATCTTGTTGGTAGACACTAGCATGTCTTTAGGATTTGATGGGAGTTGAGCATTGACATTTTGGAAGTCAGCATTTGGATCAAGGCTTAGTTATCTAAGCCTCCCTCTAGCAAGGTGTCAGGACATTTTTTGGATTCTGTTCTATTAAATGCTGTAGATGAAATCAGAAAATGCTCCTGGAAAACAGCTCCATTAGACTTTGCCTCAGTTCTTTCATTTGCCAGCAAGCTGCTGCCTCTCAAATAAGAGCAATCATTTTTTTTTGCAGGGAGTTGTTGAAGCAAATTAAACAAATATTTCAGGTATTCCTAAAGTGCCTCACACTTTACATTTTCTCTCCTGAAGTGTGAATCCTTGATTGCTTCCTTAATTAGTACTTTTAAAATCTCTCTACATTCCCATTTATAAATAAATCAAAATAGATAGTCAGAGTATTAATTTATCAGGCACTCAATGTGCACCCTAGAAAAGCAAATGTAACACCTGTGCAAGGATTGAGTGCCCCCCACAAACTCCTCAGCCACTGACTTTGTTGGTGGCAGTGAAGCATCCAGAAGCACCTCTTGTAGCCCAGCTTCATTAATAAGGATGCAAAAAAGCCATGAGAAAAATGAATTGCCTGTGCAATTACATTTAATTTTCTTTCTAGGTTTCTCTGTTCACTTGGCAGCTATTCTTTCTTTTTTTTTTTTTTTTTTTCTCTTTCACCAATTCATGCTTTCTTTCATTTTTTCCCATTCTTTCTTGGTCCTTTTGACTGAACAAAAGCAGTCCCACAAGGGCAGGCTAATGTATTCATAGTTTTGCTGCAACTTGGCTGATAAAAAAAGCTGAAAAAAATGCTGCCTCCTATTGTTTACTGAGAATCTTTGTTGTGCTTTGTGGAGTTGAAATGAGTGCTGTCTTGTGCCCTCTGCTCCCCATCCTGCCAGAACAGAGCCTGTTGTTTGGAACCTGTTCAGGCTGGAGATGGTGGGAAGGCTAAAGTTCAAGTTCACAGACCCAAAAGTAAGTTACAGAAATGATTGCTTGTTCGAGCGTTTGCTTGCTTGCTGCTGCCTTTCATTCTCCTTGATCTAAGCACAGCGTATTGTTAATGCCTATCTGAACATTGCATTAAACTCTAATTAAGCCTGCCAATCAAAAAAACTCAGAAAGCAGCCTTCTAATGTGCCTAGTAGTATTTTCACCCTCAATTTTCCGACTGTGAACATGTTTGTGAGTGTGTGTTGTAGCTGTTTGTGTTCTGTTTGTTCATTTTTCTCTGAACTGCAGACAAATACTTAATGAACTTATACCCCAATGTTTACCTTAATGGCTAAATTTCATTATAAAATGGCTTTGAACAAGCATCAGATGAAAAGTCCAGACCTTACCAGGCTGTAGCTAAGGTCACACTGGAGGATCACAGAGAGCTCAAAGCTGTTCTTAGCTCTTAAAACTTGCTAGTGCTAACATGATCGGGACAGGCAAATATGACAAATCATTCCATAAGGTCTTTTTGTAAATAGGAGAGTGTTGGAGTACTGGATCCTCTCTCTGACATTGGCACAAGAGCCACCAATAGTTACAGATAGTGTAAATCATAATTTGCCTACCAAAATCCAAAAGTGAAAGTTTCAAATGATGTGGCTTTGTAACTTCTGCTGAGGCATCAGGAGAGAGGAAGCTGGAGGTCAAAGCCACCATCTAGTAGTATCATTTTATAAACAACCCTAAAAGAAGAGAGGTGGTTCCTAGTCCCCAACATATTTGTCACATAATGCATATTGGCAGGCTTGAGATTACAGTATTTAGTACAAGATTTTTATGACTGTAAGGATAAACAAATAGGGCTTGCACATTACAGAAAAAGTCCCAAACCTCAGTCAGTAATTTCTTTTCAGAAAGACACCAGAAGCTTAGCTGCCTTGTTTCAATATAAATTGAACAGGGTAAAATAATAGCATAAACCAGGGACTAGAGCGAGACTAGCCAAGTTACCCCAATAGGTCTTTCCCATCTCTAGCACTCAGTATCTATTTTCCTGTGGAGCATAATGGTGATTTCTGCTGTTTGGAACTGCTGACTCTCATACTTCAGTGCTTGTGAAGTTTGCATCAAGTGTGGAAGTGGTACAGCATTTTTTTTGCAAGCCAAAGCTTGCAAAATCTGAAAGGCCATGGAGGAAGGTTTTGTCTGAAAACATGCTGCTCCTAGATAGGTTCTCGGGGCTCATGGACCTTAATAAGAGATCTCAGACTAATTAAACTTTAATGCTATGGTTGGGGAAGGCTGACAGCTCTGCTCTAGCCTGACCCATTTCTCAGCATGCTTCTGTGCCTGCCTGATTTTTTTTTCCCCTTCTTTTCCCTGCTGTAACCCTTATGGAACATCTGCCCCAACCAGAAACAGACACTTGTTCTCTGGACGCCTTGTCCCTGTGTCCTTGTCAATACTCTCAGGTCCTGCAATCCTTTGTTCCTCTGCCACTTCCCCTCCACAACTCTGTAAGACTTGATTAAGCCAAATGCTGAGATCCCGCGGGTGCTGTAGGTATTTTTAGCATTAATGTTAGAGCTCTGCAAAGGGTAGAGGAAGATTTATGATTTTGTCTCCTACAAATCTCATGGCTTTTCCTATCTCTTCTACAACTTGGATGGATTCCAACATCCCCCCAAATACTCCAAATTGCCTTTTATTTCTTTAATGAAAGAGCTGTGAGAGCCAGCAGTTTTGCCTCATGACTGTGGGGCAGAGTGGGTCCCTCATCCCTTCTGAAGTTCAGCATGTTGAGCTCTTGTCTGCAGACATTGCAGATCTTCATCCTGGAAAGAGCCTTTTTAGCACTTTCTGTGGTGAGCTGGGAGAAGAAAAGTTGCCTAGGCATGTGAGCACCCCAACACAACTTTCATAGTGGATGCTTGTGTTATTTTCTACTTTAATGTGTTTATCCACTCTTCAATTTCCTCCTGTAGCTCACGTATCAGTGCTTGACTTCAGCAGGTGCTGAGTTTGTACTTGTGGAAGTACAAACTTGGGAAAGATATTTATTTTTTTTTCTTTAAGAAATGTCAAGAATTAATTTGTGTCTCTCTTTTCTTGTGCCTTGAATGTCTGGTCTTCTTCCTGGGCTCTGCACATTCAAGCATGGCCATGGTGTTTCAATATGACCAGGATACAGCTGTCTCCATGGATTTTTTTCCCCCAAGTCAGGCATGCCATACACCATAGCTATTTCCTGGTATGCCTAAGTCTTACATCCCAAACCCATGTTTACACCCCACTTAAAATGAAATGGATGCATAAGGGAAACAGATATAATTACCATATATTTTCCAGCTTCTGTTTACCCATGCAGGTGTGCCCACTTGTGCCACCTGGGAGCTGCTGTTTTCTCTGTGTCCTCCTCTGGCTCGCAGTCTTCCTCCTCCTCCCTATACACAGGGAGAGCTACATTTCTGGATTGTGGGGGCAGAGAATGTTCCTTGATGAAGAATTAGGAAAAGTTTGTATCTAAATTATTCTGCTTTTCCAAAAGCAAAATTTCTTTTTGGTGCAACATTCTCTAAAAGCTTGATGATTATCAGCAGCGCTTAGTAATGTGCTTTTGCAGCGATGCTGTGGGCTTTGGGATGTTTGGAGATTTTGTGGCTCTGGACACAGGAGGAGTTGCTGTGTTAGAGGACTCCTTCCACTGAGCAAGGTTTGCAACATGGCTGCACTGTAGTGCCAGCCATTGTAGGACTAACCAGCTAGGGGTGTCTCCAATTATACATTTCCGCATACAAACATGAAATCAATACTCTGAAGCAATTAAATAGACTTCATAAACTTCACCTGGCAAGCTTTCTGGAGTCTGTTCAAAAAAGCAGATGCTTTGGCTGAGAGGAAAGTGAGCTCAGGGCATTTCTTTTGTTTAATTGGTGAGGAGGACACAGGCAAGCTGAAAGAGAAGAAGAATTAATTACCTTGTTTCAACCTCAACTTTAAAAAAAAAATTTAAAAATTTTGAAAGGTATCTCTATATCTTTAGTTTATCATTGGAGAGATTAATCTTTTTCAATATCTGGGTAGGATTAAAGATTTGTCCTTACCCCCTACTATCACCAGCACCTCTTCTTGGTAGGAATCAATGAGTTAATTCTGGTAACTTCTGGTTTTCCAAATGTTGGTTCTTTTGCCTGAAGAGCTGAATGAGATGACTGCTGTTTTGACAAGCAGACCAAAGCTGTTAGGCTCCTTTTCCCTGTAGGTGACTACACTTCATATTCCTAGTGCCAGATAGTATTTGACATTTAATTTAGGATCCTCAGTGCCAGCATATAAACCTTTACTATGATAATAATGATAAAGTGTCCGAGTGTTGGATTTGACAGTGTTTCCCTCTCCTGGTACATCCCCATACCCAGTTTGGGCTGAAAGATCTGACTTGAATTAAGGAGAGGAGGAGAATTAGCCCTGATTTTTTTTTTAATGAATTGAGAAGGCCTTACTTGAAGATAAATACCTAAATATGAATCTTATTCTGTCTATGAGATCTTTCACTGGCTAAGTTGGCAGGCAGAATTTATTCAGGGGAGAAAGAATGGGTGAGGGATAGGGTCAGCAGAAGGACCTTCTGTATATAATTCATCCAAGTACTCATTTTCTTAGAAAATAGCACATACAGTATTGATCAGTTGAGAATTTCCCACAGAAAAAAAACCAGTGCTAATAGTATCCACAAGGCTGTGTTTGTACTGAGGAGGAGATAGCTGGAATTTTTTCTGAAGTCATGTTTAGCTGCATCTGCGTTGAGGTCATTTCAGTCTATGCTGCAGGGGAAAGTAGGCCAGGTCAGTAGCTCTCAGAATCAGAGGTCAGTGATGCCATGGCAGCTTGTCCCCTTTGGGGAGCAGGGGCTGCACTGCTCTGGAGGGTGCGACGGAGGAGCAAGTGACAGGGACAATATGTCTGTCTCATAAGCAGACAAACTTGGAAAGAGCTGAGGGGGTGATGCCGGGGCCCAGGCTGTGTCAAGTCAGTGGTGCACTGTCCTTGCAGTTCCTCTCCCTGGTGCACTTCCACAGGCTCTCTGCAGGAGCAGGATTTGAAGACTGCAGTGTCAGTGCCTCAGAGCTTGAACACATTATTATTTTTATGCATAACATCCACATGGTAGCCGTCCTGCCCTTCCTGCAGAAGGCTGATTTACTCAGTGGTCTTTCAAATGTACAAAAGGTAGCACAGAAACAATCTTTGTATTGGGAGATAGAGGAACATGGTGGAAAATGAGCTATTTTTTTTTTTCTCCTTTTGCCTTCCATCATTTAAAAATGCCCTTTTGCTGTGTTGAATACCAGTGCTCTGTCACTTGTGTTAGTTGCGTGGTGAGAAAAAGATGTGGTGAATCATGCTTTTAATGTGCAGATTAAAATATTATTCATTAGTGTGCTGGAGACAGTCCTGGTAGAAAGCAACTGGGAGGTAAATTCTTACAGGAAGATAAAAATTGTTTTACAGAGTGTCTGAAACTTATGTGTTTCCCATGAAGAAGTTATGTACCCAGTCCTACAGAAAGAGTAGATGGATAGTGTTGGAAGTCTTGATTTAAAGTGAGTGGGTATGACACAGTGTGGGGGAATGGATTTTCTCTGAGCAGAACAAATATTCTACATTAGGCTTTGAAAATAGTGCTTGCCTGCCTGCCTGCCTGCATGAAGGGCCCCAGTTCCTTGTGTCATTTCCAACCACCCACTTCCTCTGTAATTGTGTGGAGTGCACTTGTTTCTCTCCAGCTCTTAGCAGCTAATAAGATTGCTGTTTTAAAAAACCCAAACACCCAAAACTCACAACAAAACAAACAAACAAACCAAACGAAAAACCCCACTAAAATTGTCCTGTTATTCTTGGAGAATCCTGTGGCTACTTTAGGATATGTGTGATGAAAAAGGTGTGCAGTTGTTTAAGATGTGGTTAAAGCACAGTGAAGAGACAGCTCACACTGAGGGGCTGAAAGTTCGCTGTTGAAACTTAGCTGTTTAGGATTGAGAATAGCCAGCGGAGATTAGCCAGTATCCCCACTGCCAGACCACTTCATAAGCAATCTGCAAACATGCTGCTTTTTTGAACATTTTTTGTGTCAAGTTGCTTAGCCTGCGTTCCAGGGCTTTTAATATCTCAGCAGATAGACTTGTCTGAGGGATGGCTGTCAGGTCTTGCCTTGCCTTGCTCAAACCTCAGTCAGGAGTTGGTTTTAAGCCACCACCACTTTTCTGCTGAAGCTGTAGTGTTGCATACTTCATAGTGCTATGGCAGAATAGCTCTTGACCATGGCTCTGCTTTTACAGGAGACACACCTCTGTGATAGCAGGAGGGGCTCTAGTGAGAGCAGGAGCTGAGGCGGTGGGGCTTGCAGGGGGCTGTCTGCAGCAGGTTGTAGCCACTGCCACAGCCATCCCACTGGTGCTGCCAGAGCAGAACACAGAAACCTCAAAAAAATTCAGATGGAAAGATATTCCAGGAAGCATCAGAGTCTGTCCTTCCCTCAAGGCAGGAAAATTTGTGAAACAGATATTTGTCTAACCTTGTAATGCAAACCTTCAAACTCCACAGCCTCTTTGGGAAGTCAGTCCAAGTCTGTTACTGCCTTGAGTATTAGAAACCCATTCCTAATATCTTTTTTTTAAAATATTCTTTGCTGTAATTTAAACCCACTATTATTAGCTCTTGAGTATTCCTACCACTACCACCTTCCATTTTTCATTAAGAATAACTATTGCAAGTACTTATTCCTTATTAATAAGTGGCTTGTTCAGTGTTCCCACTTGCAAAAGTGCTTCATACTAGAAGCTCTAACATGAATTTCAGATTAATTCATTAAGTAAAGTGGGAGGAGGGTTAGCGGGATCTGGCTGAAGTGATCTAGAATAATTAGCTGTGCTATTAATATGTCAGGCACATAGAAGCACTATATGATAGTGCCATTTGTGAAATGACAAAGCAGAAAAAAGACATTTGCCAGTTTTTGGTGGAATTGTGCAGATGGCTGTATGATTTTCCTTGCTTGAGTGGGAAAGACAAAAAAAGGTGGTGAAGGGGCTGATGAGTTGCAGGAAGAGGAAGCATTGTGAGGGTTGCCTCACAGGTAATATAAGGATAAGGAATATAAGTGGCTCTTAGTTCAACCATCAATGGTAAGGGAAGTCATCAGAGTTCTAGCTATTTGAGAAGCTTGAGAAGGGAAAGCATCACACTTTTTAGTTAACCTAAGGGTAAAAGTTACAGAAGAATAGACTGGAACTTGGGGAACAAAGGTTAAGTGCAATAGAAGACTAAATACACTGAAAACAGGTCCAAAGAAGCAGCAGATATGAAAATAGCTGTGAGGAGAATAGGGACTGTGGGAAAGATAGTGGAGAGTTTCTCACCACCAGAGCAGGAGCCCATGCTTTTGTTGCAGCTACTGTAGAGCAGAGCAGGGAGCAGCAGGGATTAGGTGCAGCTAATCCCACACTGCATGGGTTTGGCATATGCATGTCAATGTTTTGAGTGTTAATTATGACTGGGCAGCCTCACACTGCAGGCCTGCTGGGCAGAGCTACTCATACACCATGTCTCTTTATCATTTCCTTATTGAGGTTTCTTATTTCACAGCAGAGACATTAGAACCTGGTTTGGAATGTTAAATAAATAGATATGCTTTAGCAATACACAAAAGTGTCAGCTGAATATATAGAAAATTAAGAACTCTTCAGAGGTGTGGAAAAAGGACTGCTGTTCATTATCCCTGCTTTATACTGGCCAATGTAGCTGGCCACTCCAAGCAAACAGCCATCAAAAGGTAAAGTGCACATTGTGCTAAGGAGATGCTAAGCTATTGTTAGAGACACATTTCTGAGGGCACTAAACTGTGTGTTAAACAGATGAACGCGTATATATGAAAAAGACTGTTCCTGAAATTGCTGAGAGGGCAAAATGTGGTTTTAATTGCCTGCTTTTTACACTCATGAGTGTCTGGACCAAGAACAGAGAAGCGTGTTTGTCCTATCCTGTCAACTGCCTGAAAGAGCAGGTGGGCTGCCTCTGCCCTCTCTTGAGGACTGCATGAGGTACAAAGCAGAAGAGGTGTGAGAACCAGGAGATAAACTCAATGTCTTGTCAGCCATAAACTTGATCTGACCCTGGACAAATCACTCATACCAGGTGCTTGGGTCCCACTCAGCTGCTCATGTCACAGCACTGCTGCTGTGGGGAGGGTCTGTGGATGAGTCCTCTGTAGCCCTGCAGTTGCTTAGTGCAGCTGCTCTGTGTCTCACTCCTTGTATTATGTGACCTGTTCTCAAGTGAAAGATTTCCTTTTGTAAAGTACAGTGGTGAAAGCCTTACTGGGCTGCATCTCAGAGATCCATGAAATTGAATGCATGCCTCCCTTTGAACAGCCAGGTTTTTTAAAAACCTAATAGAACTGTTAGAGCTATGTTTAAAAAACCCAAACCCAACCACTAAAACAAGGTAAGTTGGTTGCTCATCTGCATTTTCCTCTTTGAGCTCCCAAAAATTGTACTGCAGGGGTGGTTTGAGAGCAAAGTAGAATTTGATGTCCTGATCACTTGCTGGTGCTACTATGCTTTCACTAAGGCTTTAATGTGTTCTAGGGGCTTTTGGACAAAGTCTGAGGTCTTTCTGCCCTCATTAGTCCCCCTTGTCTCCTGAGGGGCTAAGACCCCTTTGACAATTTTATTTGGTACATATGGAGACTGTAGGCCAGGGTGGATGTGGCATTTAATATCACGTGTGGGTTAAAATACCTCCTTGCCACCAGCGAATGTTGTTATCCAGAGAGCAGGGAGGGGACGCTTGGCTGCGAGGGGGAGTGATCCTTCACAGCCAACAGCTTTGCCCAATGGGGGATTCACAGCATGGATAATGAACAATACCAGGTATGGATCTGGTGTAGAAGGAGGGAATCTCCTCACCTGCTGCTGGCATCTGCTCCAGTGGTGGGGAGCAGAATTGCTTCAGCAGGAGAGACCTTCAAATATTTATTTTATTTTTACATTCTGTTATTACTTGAGAAGCTGCCATTTTTTTTCTGAGGAAAACAAGCAAGAGAAAACAAGTTGCCTTTTTTTTTCCTTTCCTTTCCTTTCCTTTCCTTTCCTTTCCTTTCCTTTCCTTTCCTTTCCTTTCCTTTCCTTTCCTTTCCTTTCCTTTCCTTTCCTTTCCTTTCCTTCCTTTCCTTTCCTTTTCCTTTCCTTTCCTTTCCTTCCTTCCCTTCCCTTCCCTTCCCTTCCCTTCCCTTCCCTTCCCTTCCCTTCCCTTCCCTTCCCTTCCCTTCCCTTCCCTTCCCTTCCCTTCCCTTCCTTCCCTTCCCTTCCCCTTCCCTTCCCTTCCCTTCCCTTCCCTTCCCTTCCCTTCCCTTCCCTTCCCTTCCCTTCCCTTCCCTTCCCTTCCCCTCCCCTCCCTTCCCCTCCCTTCCCTTCCCTCCCCCTCCCCTTCCTCCCCTTCCCCTTCCCCTCCTTCCCTTCCTCTTCCTTCCCTTCCCTTCCCTTCCCTTCCCTTCCCTTCCCTTCCGTTCCCTTCCCTTCCCTTCCCTTCCCTTCCCTTCCCTTCCCTTCCCTTCCCTTCCCTTCCCTTCCCTTCCCTTCCCTTCCTTCCTTCCCTTCCCTTCCCTTCCCTTCCCTTCCCTTCCCTTCCTTCCCTCCCCTTCCCTTCCCTTCCCTTCCCTTCCCTTCCCTTCCCTTTCCCTCCCTTCCCTTCCCTTCCCTTCCCTTCCCTTCCCTTCCCTTCCCTTCCCTTCCCTTCCCTTCCCTTCCCTTCCCTTCCCTTCCCTTCCCTTCCCTTCCCTTCCCTTCCCTTCCCTTCCCTTCCCTTCCCTTCCCTTCCCTTTCCTCGAGTCTCCTCTCCTCTCTCCTTCCTCCTTCCTCCTTCCTCCTTCCTCCTTTCTCCTTCCTCCTTTCTCTTCTCCTTTCTCCTTTCTCCTTCCTTTCTCCTTCCTTTCTCCTTCCTTTCTCCTTTCTTCTTTCTTCTTTCTTCTTTCTTCTTTCTTCTTTCTTCTTTCTTCTTTCTTCTTTCTTCTTTCTCCTTTCTTCTTTCTTCTTTCTTCTTTCTTCTTTCTTCTTTCTTCTTTCTTCTTTCTTCTTTCTTCTTTCTTCTTTCTTCTTTCTTCTTTCTTCTTTTTCTGTTTTTAAAGCAATAAAACTTGGAAGGTACTTCAAGAAATAGAAAAAAGGTGCTTCTCTATCTTGAGGGCTTTCCTCCATGACATGAAAAAGACAGGTCCTTTCCAGGAAGGTATCAGTGCAGACTTTTCCTGAAAAAGATTGGGTTTATCTCTCATTGTGGAAAGTTCCATTTAAGCAACATAAGTGAGAAGACTGCTGGCCTTCTTTCTGTGCATTTTGTTGTAGGTGTGAGTACTCCCTAATTTTCCAAGACAGTGCTGAATTTAACCATGCAACAGTTGGTGAGTAATGTGGCAGTCAAAAGTTGTTGAAAGTTACAGTAGTTTTGCAGTGGTGTTGGGAAGTAGGTAGCTCTAAAGTGTAAGACATGGCACTATCACATTGCTGCCAATTCCCTGATTTCTCAGGAAGCTGCATACAGTGTACAGTGCCTCCTGCAAGAGAGACATTAAATTGAAATGCTGATTGGAAATGAGTGGTTATTCAGCTACCCCTGTGTGCAGAGAAAATTTGAAGGTATGTGATGCAGAAGCATCTGCAGCTCCAAAAACAATTAGATGATGACAGATACCCAGTGAGTGCCACTGAGAAATACCTCCACCTGACTCTGTCTCTACTTCTTATTTTTTCATTCTCCCAAATAAAAAGATGGACAGAAAATAGTGTGAGGATTGCAAATTCTCTCAAGGCCTGGCCCTTAATTAGAGTAATCAGGTTTTATTTTGGGAAGAGCTCTGTGCAGAGGGTATTTTTGGCACTTGGTTCCAGTTACCTAATTAAACTTCTCAAAATAACAACAAAATGCATCACCTCTGGAGCAGACCAGAGCTTTGGAAAGCAGCCAGATAAATTGACTGGGAACAAACAGAAAAATTCCCATTCCAAGTTTATGAATTTTAAAGCATGGTTGGGATAGGTCTCCAGTGATTCGTTGCTGCTGTGAAGACAGGACAGGACAGCCCCTGGCAGGAAGAGCATGTCCTGTTGCTCTGTCTTGATTTTTACTGTTAGATCTCCACTTTCAATTCCAATGCCCTGGTAAACTTTTGCTGGAAGATGCCTTATGAGCAGCTGTGAACAGTTGTGAAGAGAACTTTCCACACAAGCTTCCACCAGTATACAACTATGTTAATTAGAAGCAAGCCTGTAGCAGAGAAAGTTATGTGCTGGTACCATCAGTCAGGATTAACCTGCCTTGCCCATCAGTCAGGGTTAACCTGTGCCAGTTCAATGATGTGTCTGTGGATACCATCTAGCATGACCTATAAAGGGTTTTATTTTTCTGTCTCTGTTGCAATTGCAGTGAGAAATTTTATTAGTACACCTATCAAGGTCACCTCAACACTCTGTTCTAAGCAGTTCTGAACAGATTATATTACCAAATAACGAGAATTTCGGCTTGAATTTTTTGTCTAAGCTGTCTATCTCACCATGTTATTATTTTTGTTATCCAGAAAAAAAAAATATCCAACCTTTTCCAGCAACAGGACTAGAAGGAGAACATTGCTTTACATTAAAACAAACGGGCAAACACACCTTGGCAACTGCCTTCTTAGGAGATAGAGTGTCCCAAAAGCTTGTTAGCCAGTTTTGGGATTTGGGACAGGGGTGGCCTTCAGGGTCATGAGTGACCTTTTCCCGTTGTGTGAGGAGTTGCTCAGTTTTAACCCATACTGCGTTTATGCAGCACTGATTTCCAAGTTTTCTTGCTGAGCATTAAGGTTCACTGAAAGGTTAAACCTGTCCCCTCAGTTACAGCTGACCACTCTGCTGAGGAGCAGAGCAAGTGAAGATGGACATGCTGTGCATTAGTTAGACACAGGAGAAGAGACAGCTCAGAAGGAGTCAGGCAAGTAGAAGGAAAGGTTGGACAGCCTGTGCCTGAGAAAGTGTGCCATGTCCTACATCCTCTGGAGATGAACCCATGGTTGCTGTCAGCCAGGATCGCAGCCTGCTCTGCTGCCAGAGCTGGCAGCCCAACTCTCCCTCTCTCTTTTGCCATGTTCCTATGGCAATCCAGCTAAAATGACCCAAGTTTTCCCCTGCATTAGCTGCCTGACCCAACTTCCCATGACATGACATGTCATTTCAAAGGAAGCAGGAGTACAGGATGAGGAGGCTGCACTTCCCTGCAGACACATGTCCTGTAGAACTTGCTGGCAGCTAGTGCATTTGAACTCCACTGGCAGCTGGCTTTATTCTTTCTCCAGCCAATCAATACAAAGGCTAACTACTGTTACTTCTGTAAGAAGATATGTTTGCCCAAGTAAAGGAGGTCTGTGAATCAGGTTGGTAGGCAAAACATTGCCATTGATCTCCAGGGGTGACAACATGAGATAATTTTAGGGTATTCTTGTTCTGTGGGGTTCTTTCATAATTTCTCCTTGCAGTTAATTCTGATTTTGACTCAGATATGAAACAAATGTAGTAAAGATGTTGTTGAGACTGCAGGTAGTTTTTAACATGGTTGACCTACTGTGACATTAATGAGGTTAGAGAGGAATGAAAGTTACTGAATCCCTTCATGTTTGTCATAAAGGCCATACTCTATGGAGTGGATGGAATAGGCAAGGAGAAAAAATGTAATGATGTAATTAAAGCAATTTCACAAGCTGGCATAGGGATTTTTTTCTCTCTTCTCCCCCCACCCTTTCCAAAAATCCCAATGGATGCTTGAAAAATATCTCCTGATTATGCTAATTGAAGCAATTCTAATATTTCAACATCATAATCCTCTTTTTACATTTCCAAAGTGCTCGACCCTCTCAGCAGCTTCTTAGAAGCTCACACAAAGATATTCCTTTCATTTGTCACTTGGTTCTTAAAGTGAGAAGGAGACCCTGTTGGGAGGTTATGTCCTTTTGTCCTGAACACAGAGTCCCAATGTTATTACTACTTTGTCCTTCTGAATAGACCCTGAACAGATGAGATTTTACCTCATGTACTCTGCAACAGTTCAAGTGCATGTAGGTGAAGGAGGAAATTAGATCAAAGCTTCTATTTTGCTAAGTCTATGTTCTCAGTCTGTACAAGGCACAAAGATGGTCTCTGCCCTGAAGAGCACTGGAAGCCACTCTGAAGAGAGGTCACAATCCTTTTGTCTGGGGATTTTGCCCTGAGTTCAAGTATCTTTGCAAAATCCACAAAACTGTACCGGTACTACACTGTGCTCTTTGTGGGGTGACCCAGGAAAGTAACTCCAACTGCACTGAGCAAAATGGTGATGCATGCTTCCCTCGGTATCCACATAGAATGTACTGCACCAGGGCCTGGTAACACCAGTTTTGAGTTGAGTTTAGAGTAAGTTTTGGATAAGAGGACTGTGTTAACAGACTTGACAGAAAAAGCCATCTGGCCTGAGTTCCTGGGTTCTACGGTGACTTTTCTTCTGATAATGAGGGAAGTAAGATGTCCATCTTGGTATTATTGCACTGGAATTTCTGTAGTCATGCTAGTTTTTCCTGAAAGTCCCCAAGTTTGGACCAGTGAAATGGAGCAACATCTCACAAACCATGTCCCACCACTTATCTGTGGATAATGTGGACAGCAGCCTCTCCAAGTTTCAGTTCATTGTCACATCTCACATCAACCTCACATCTTATATGAGCATTTTTTGACAGAGAAGTCTGAGGTCACAGGGTCCAGAAGACACACTGTTGCCTCTGCAAGCTCTTGCTCTTCTTCCAGAGGAGAATCTGAGACTGTGCATTTGTAGGACATATTGAAATGCCTGTGGGATGAAAGGTGAACATGGTATACAGGCACTGGGTGGAAACTCCTCTTTACGGACTGGAATAAAGGGAAAAAGGTTTCAGAGTGCTCATCATGTTTTGTGCTGAGCAATTTGGGAATATTGGAGTCAATACAGGAATTTAGTCTTTCTCTAGTAGATTCTCCTTTCCACACAGAAGAAGAATGTTTTGTAGTTTACCCCCAGGATCTTCTGGATGGCAAGACTGTGTCTTCAGGCTTCCTAGGTAACAGTGAAGACCTGTGAGATTTTTGCTTTGTTTCTGGGGCTACATCAGAGTGTGGAGCCTGCACTAGCTCCTAAACCTTTGGGCCTAATCCTGGCTACTCATTATAAAATGCTAAATATGTGCTTGTATTTCCCTAGGATGTTTATGTTGCCATGAAATTCAAGTGTTTTACTGTATGAACACTGTGTGTTAAGGGGAGAAGAATACTTCTTGTTCATGTGCCAGTGGTATGTGTGTAATCTTAGTATCAAGGTCTGAACTTTGAGAACACAGGGATTTTCTTTGCTATGTACATATAGGCAGGTGCAGGTAATGTTTAATTAACTGAAGTACAAGGGACAAGCCAAAGTGAAAAAATGTGTGGAGAATATTGTATTTTGATGGCTTTCAAAAGATGTCCTATTTGAGAGGTGTGAATTTATGCATTTTGTTTCAGGCTCCTGTTCAGAATGAATATTCAGCAGGATTAGCAGCATCTTCTGCATGAGAGGTATCAAACCAGTCTGCCAGTGTAATGAATACATTCCTTTTATTCTCTGGTTTAAGACTCATTCTGTCAACTCAATACATCTTTTTAAAACTCCCTATTTATTTATGTGATGCCAATTATCTGCTGAGGTCCACAGACACAGGTTAGATAGAAAAAGATGGTCAGCCACCTCACTGTATTCAGGAACAGTTTGATCCTGTAAGCAGAATGACTCCTATTTTGTCTCTGTC
Organism: Pseudopodoces humilis; assembly: GCF_049639895.1. NCBI lineage: Eukaryota > Metazoa > Chordata > Aves > Passeriformes > Paridae > Pseudopodoces > Pseudopodoces humilis. Next base: position 19,581,482 of record NC_142206.1, read on the forward strand.
AGGAAAAATTCCCCTTTGTCAATCTAGTGAAAAAGAGTTTTAGTTTGGCATTGACCCCATGCTTTCATTTCCACAAATATCAGGACAGAGACATATTCCTCAAAGTCCTTTGTTTAGAGATAAAGGCAATCAATCTAAAATGTTTACAGTCTTGCATATTCTGCTGTACATGGGGAAATAAGTGATAAGAGAAAACTATTTGTGTATTCATATCAGTCACTCTGATGAAACCAGGAAATCGGTCATGATATTAAGCTTCATGTCCCTGGACCTTTGTGACCCAGCACAGAATATACCCCGGCAAGGAGGAAAATCAGTTTAGCAGGCTTTACATTTAGGAGCATGCTGACTCTGTAACTGGCCTGTAGTTTTTAACATTATTTGTTTTGTTCATTATTTTTGCTTGGTGTGTTGTCAAAGTTGTGACAATTTAAGGATATCATTAATCCAAGGTTTGTAGAGATAATGTCTTGCATTAGACCAGAAAATGCAGCTGAAAATGTCAAAGATGCTTTCAAACACTCACTCAGCACTTAATTATGATCTGTGTGCCCAAAAGCCTCTCTGCTTCTCCCAGCTCTACTGTTTGGTCTTATCTGATATGGTCTGTATCATCACAAACCCTGGTACTTAAAGACCACTGGAGTCTTGCTGATTTCTGCTGGCTATGGTACAGACCCCCGCTCTGCCTGCTTACATATCTTTTCCAGGAACAGATGAACAAAATGGATTTTTCACCAAACAATTTTTTGTAGGTAAGGTAGGAAGCATTGAAGCAGTGAAGAAAGTATCATTTTGTTGGGAAAATAGTCCTCCACCCTGTTGCTGCAACTGTTTAAAACTACTTTTTACCATGAGCCCATTTTTTAATATTAGTTTTTTAAAGCTTCCCAAGAGAAATCAAATTACTTTAATGAAGTTTCTTTTTACTATTTGTAGCCAGATTGTTAGTAGTTGAGATAAGAAGTTTGGTAGTTGCCATTATCTGGTAATTGACCATGTCAGTTTAGTTCAGCCTCTGCAGCTTTAGTTTATCTTGCCTCTGTATGCCCCAGTCTTGTCATGCATCAATTCCCAGATGATTTTTTTTTCCAGAATCTTTTCTTCTTTGCTTCCCAGAATATTCTGTAGGACTCTACATTTCGTGCTGTTCTTCTCAGTAGGAACTAAGACTCAGAAGTATCCTGAAACACTGGTATATTATGGATTCTGTCACATAACAAGGGTTTGCATTCTTCTGGCACATCTGTGCTGTATCCCAGGAACTGAGTGCTGCATTCCTAGAGGATTCTCATTCTTTTTCCAGAGGATGACTCACTCAAGGAAGGGGAAAATGAGTTTCAGGGTGAAACTCTCCCCTTGAAGACACAATCCAGTATGGACAATCCAGTGTGGACTCAGTTCTGAGGTCATGTCCAAGAGTACAGCCAAAGTCCAGTAACATGTTTCAGCTAAACTTTGTCTGCAGCCAGGCAGAGGACAAACAGTGTAGGCTTTACAATAGATTTTTCTTCCTAAGATCTGCAAGTAACCTGGAGAGATAAAAATGTATATTCAGCAGCAGCAATATTGATAAACTGTCTGGTAGGAGGACCAGAATGCACTCCACCTCAAGAACCTGCAGGAAGCAGCAGCTCCTGCTTCTCCAGGTGTGGTGCTGACTGGACTCTGTGTCCCTGTGGCAAATCTGATCAGCAGAAGCCTAAAGA